>NC_086159.1:3540799-3857799 GCF_035149785.1 Candoia aspera | reverse complement strand
ACTGTTGCCCATGCAAATCCTGGGGCGTGAATTCATTTGGAGGACGATGAGGTGTCACAGCATTGCCAAATGTATTACTGTAGGGCAATCTGCAGCTATTTCTAACTAGGGCACACCATTTGGAAAGACTTCAGAGAAACGACTGCAAAATTTAGGGTGACGATTCTGCAAGGATTTCAGTTGCGTCCCAATTTGGTTATTTTGCCAGCATTATATATCGCAGCTTGTCCGGGGCAGAAAGCTTCTGCTGCACCAACTGTGAAACAGGCTTGGAGAGATGAAAAAACTCAGAGGGAGACCATAGAGTAGGAAGTGGCTATAGCTCAGGAATAGGGAAGTGAGCTGATACCTGTTATCCATTGGGGGGAGTCAGGAAGGTAATGGAAGAAATGCAACTTAAGTTGGCAAACAATAACAGGGCCTTCAACTCACGCTCAGCACAGCTGTGGACAAATCCATCTGCCTTGGTGGCAGAATGGAAGTTCGATCTAAGGTGGATGGCTATATAAATGTTTTAAATAAAATACATAAATACATAAATAAAGTGGTTTGCCAATGCTTTCTTTTGGGATATTTCTCAGCATCCTGGCCTAGCTTGTAGTCACGGTATTCCTTGGTGATCTCCCATCCAAGTATTGGCCATATCCAATGCTGCTTGTGTAGTTCTGTGGACCACCCTGTTTTTCATACAGCCGCCAGTCCTGACTTTTCCCCTCTTCCCAAGAGAAACTCCCAGCTGTAGCACCCTGTCAGATTCTTTTCTAATTCCCATCCAAAACTCAGCTGGAATTTTGGTTTCCAGAAGCTTGCACGGAGTCTTACCCGTCCCAATGGTTTCCTTAAAAGGGCAATGCATTTTCAGCCACACAGCACTTAGACAAACAGGCAGAAATATGCAACACAATCAAACTCCTCCCTTGGCAAGGTGCCTTGCAAAAAAAGTCTCACCTCTAGTGCACTGAACCCTCTTTGACCTCCTTGGGATGTCCTTCATTGCCAAGCAATTCTTTGGCTCTGCCACTCCCAACCTGTCAGTCCTTCAATGTAGACAAGACTCAGAAACCAACACTATGAAAGTCAGGACTACATTTATTCTAACAGCTATGATAATGGAATCTTGCAATTCTAAATGAACTCCCCCTCCCTCCCTTTATCTTCATGTGAACTAGGGAGGGGCTTGGCTGAGAGGTTTTCTCAAGTCACTTTCTTGGCTCAGGCTCAAACCCCTCTTATCTGACCACTGACTTGGTAGCAGCTTTTCCTCCTGATTGTTGGAGGTATCAGCAAATCAGCATGCCTCATTAGTACATGGCTGAGTTCGTTTTAGGATGCAAATTCTCCATGTGCTTCTGGAGGAAGCTGTTTGTTGCCCCTCCCACATTCCTCACTTCCTCTTCCTCCTCCTTCACCATCTGGGAAGGGAGCATGCAGCTGCAGCTGCTTCCATCTCTCTTGGGCCATGCGGTGGGCCTGGAATTCAGGAGGTTCCCCCTTTCTCCATGCAGCTCTTAGCAGCAATGAGGGCTAAGCGTTCAGTTCAGTTTATGGAAAAGAAAGGAAAACAAGAATCATCATTTTTCTATTGAAATAGATGTAACTGGACCAGATAAATCAGTAAGACTCTTTTTACTTACTTTTGAACCTACTTTGTCTAAGTGTATGATTCTTTATGCTTGGATGGGCTAAGTGTGTAAGATCAATAACCTATATTTCTCTAACATGCTCATTAATGCTATTTAAGATAATATTCTTTTTTTGTGCGCAGCTTCTCCGCTGTGTTAAGCTCTGCTCCATTCAGTGGTCCTAGCTGTCCACTGATGGCTTCACTCCTGTCCTTCAAAGCCATCCCTTCTGCCCCCTACACAACCCACCCCCAACCCTCCAGCCATCACACACACCAGGAACTTGTTTCCTTGGCTTCAATGCTCTTCCCAGCTGACCCATTGGGTTGGTAATCTCCTGTCGCTCGTTCTTCTAACTAAAGGGTTTTGTGTTTTATCTTCCTTTTTGTCTTCTTAAGCTGCTTGAACCAGGAGTAATCTCACTCCCACTTTAAATCTCTAACTTCTTTTTCCTCTTCTAGGATTGCGTTCCTAGGCTAAGCACTTCCTTTCCTTTCCAGCAGATGTGTCTTCCAGGTTGGTCTCCAGGGGCCAGTCCCCCTGTGTCAAGCACAGTCCCTAGGTGCGAGTGTGTTTGCATCCAGAACTCTACACCATGTATACCTCCTCCAAACATTAAACATGATTTCTTCCTCTAACCCCTTCAGAGTAACCTCCCTTTTCATTTTGTGTGGTGCATGCCTTCTAGATAGAATTGACTCCTGGCAACTGCTGAGACAAGTCCCCACAGTTTTCTTGGCAAGATTTGAAGTGTTTTGCATTGCACTGAGGGACTGGGCCCTTGAATTCCACAATAATGCCTGGGTGGCACTTTCTAAAATGCTTCCAATATATTTGCTTTAGGAGTGTGTGTGTGTGTGTGGGGGGGGGGTGTTGGTGTCTTCAAGTCAGTCTTGACTCCTTGGTCTGCCAGGACTATCCCCTGCAGTTGTCTTGGCAAGATTTCAGAAGTGGTTTGGCCTGGCCTTCTTCTTCCTCCTAGGGCCGAGAGAGCGGGACTGGCCCAAGGTCACCCAGCCGGCTTTCGTGCCTAAGGCAGGACTAGAACTCTCCTACTACGCTTGATTGGCTCTTGGGCTGAGAGGGAGGGACTGGCCCAAGGTCTCCCAGCTGGCTTTCATGCCTAAGGCAGGACTAGAACTCTCCTACTACACTTGATTGGCTCTTGGGCTGAGAGGGAGGGACTGGCCCAAGGTCTCCCAGCCAGCTTTCGTGCCTAAGGCAGGACTAGAACTCTCATACCACGCCTGATTGGCTCTTGGGCTGAGAGAGAGGGGCTGGCCCAAGGTCACCCAGCCGGCTTTCATGCCTAAGGCAGGACTAGAACTCTCCTACTACGCCTGATTGGCTCTTGGGCTGAGAGGGAGGGACTGGCCCAAGGTCACCCAGCTGGCTTTGTGCCCAAGGCAGGACTAGAACTCATGATCTCCTGGTTTCTACTCTGTTGCCTTAACCCCTACACCCAACCAGCTTCTCATTCATTTTGAAGGATCCCCAATTCCAGGTTCCTCGCAGACTCCACTTTGACTAATGGGAACCTCTTTTATCTCATCCCAGCATTTTTTCCCCAATTGTCTTCTGCTTTCCTTGTTCTGATTCCTGCTAATTTCAATCTCTGGACATCCAGGTCCCCCAAATTATTTCCTAGCTTCCCATGTAAACCTCTCTCAGTTTGCACCAGTTTTACTCACTTCCCCAACTTCTCCGCAACCCCCTGCGTGACATTTGTTTCTCAAGTTCAGCCAAGGCAAGCACTGGTTTAATTTCAAAGAGAAGCGGTATCAAATATGACTTGTAGTTCCCTATTTTGTTGAATTCCTAGCAGTTAGAAATGGCTTGGGATACTGGGCAGTTCAGAAAGAAAGATGTTAACTGCTGAAGCAGGAAGTGATTGTGGAAGGCCTGACAAATAGAACCATTAGATAAAGGTTAAACTAACCAAAAAAAATTGGCACAAGAGACAGGAAAACACAATGTTCTGTAACCTCCAGACATGAGGAGAATATTTTACAGCATGATTGCACATGGCACTTCCTTTTTTGCATATTTATTTATTTATTTATCTATCTAACTATTGAATTTGTCACCACTCATCTCCTCCCACCGGAGGGACTCAGGGCGGGTCACAACAAAATAATCAAAAAACAATAAATATATAATAAAATCCCAGTATAAAATACACTATAAAACAATTTCACAAAGCTACCAAATATAATAAAATCCAGATGGCTGTGGTCTCATTCAGTCATTGTATAGGAGGGGCACTTCAAGGCACTAGCCAACCCCAAGCATGACTATTCTCCTCCCTGCCCCAAGCCCGGTGGCAGAGCCAGGTCTTCAACTTCCTCCAGAAGGCCAGGAGCGATGGGGCTAATCTCACCTCTAGGGGCAAGATGTTCCAGAAGGCGGGTGCCACTGCAGAGAAGGCCCATTTCCTGCACCCTGCCAGATGGAATTCTCTTGAAAACGGGGTCCGCAGCATGCCCTCTCTGCATGACCGGGTGGGATGGGCTGATGAAGTGGGGAAGAGGCGGTCCCTCAGGCAACCTGGCTCCATGCCATGTAGGGCTTTAAAGGTGATAACCAACACCTTGAATTGGACCCAGAAGCAAACCGGCACCCAGTGCAGCTTGCGAAGCAAAGGTGTTATATGTGCCCTTTTAGGGGCACCGAAAATAGCCCGCGTGGCTGCATTCTGGACCAGCTGAAGTTTCTGGATACATATAATGGGAGGGGGGATTACTCCAAAGTAGATGGCATGATAGTACCAACTACCTTTCTCTTGTGGGCAAGGAAGGGTTTATCCTCCAAGATCACAGACCCAAGAGACAGATCTTCAAGGCAGGGGGTAGCTGGGAACTGTTTTTCCTGACTGAATGATCACAGGAGAGGGAGGGGTGTCTGCAGAGTATGGTCAAAAAAGTCAAGACAGTGGTCACATTGGTATGATGACAGCTCCGACTAGTTTTTTTTATGTGTGCTGTGTGTGCATGCAAGATGCAAATAAAAATCAGGCAGAGCTTCTGGTGCACCATCATGACTCCTATCTTGACTTGCCTGACTGTATCCTGTGGAGAACCCTGATGAGAAGGGGAAAAGCCACGATCCAAACAAAACAGAAGCAAATGAATCTGAAAGCACAAGAGGAAAAACAATGTAGGGCATCTGTCAGCCTGTAGACCAGACAGGAAACACGATCAGATGAGCTAATTCTACTTTATTGTAAAGCTACATTAACAGAATCTTGCAGGTCTGAAAGCACATCTCTCCCCCCCATCTCTTTTACAGCCCAAGAAACTAGGGAGGGTCCCTCCTGAGCCTCTTGCCCCGCCCACTATCCAGCTGCAGGCTATGCTGCCTCTTATTTGACCATTCCCCAGGCAGCATCTCTTTGCCCGGACCCCAAGGTCTTTCCCACATAACATTACAACATCAAACTACTGCTGAAACTTTGTGGTTTGTGGTATCTGGGAATTGTAAAGAAAAGAAAAGAAAAGAAAAGAAATAAGATCCTTAACAGCTTAATGTCCCAACACTGCTTTGTGGTTTCTGAGAAGTGTTCCTTCCCCATGAAAATAGATTTTATTTCTCAATCTTATTTCGAGGGCACTTAAGATACTTTTTAAGAGTTTTCCTGATGGTGTTTTGAGCTGACTTGATTGGGAGAGATTTAGAAGGGGCTACAAGAAGGTGGCTTTGGCTATATGATCAAAGCCTCACTCTCTTTTACCCAATGTAAAAAGGGGTGGGGATTTCACTATGGAATTACAGCCACCACCTTGACTTTTTGACCATCCTCCCCTGCCCACAGCTGCCTTGCTTCCCAACCTGAAGAAGTCCAAGTGTAATATCTTCCTTAGGATTTCAGTGAAATGTGGGAAGCCAACTCATGTGTAAATCACTGCAGCATGAAAATCAACACCAACTACTTTTTCATCAAATTAAAGGAGATAGGGAAAAAAAATTATACACACACAAGGTATATATGCATTACTCTATATGCATTACACACACTCCGATAGAGTATAATATATTGGATAATATATATATATATATATAATAAGCATAGCATTAGTCACAAGAACATCTGTTAGAACCAGCAACACTTTTTAGTTCTGTTCTGAAAAAGCATGGGAATGAATGCTGAAATGCTGAAATCTTGCTCCCTTCATTTTGTTTTGTTATCTGCTAGCAACTCTCAATTTATAGAAGGCTGGGATATTTTTATTTATTTTGCATGGCATAGCAGACTACAGCATTATTGCATAAAAGCTCACAGAGCGATATAGAAAATGTGTATAAAATATAAAACGTTGGCACAGTAGATTATCTTAGAAACATGCGATACGAATAATGAGTAAAATTATAAATAGAAGTAAGTTATGTATGAGTTACTAGAGTGGCTAAGCCTGAGGCCGAATATCTAGATCTTTTAGCCATTGGACAGTAGTGTCCTTAAGATGATGTATTTCTTGCAGGAGTGCAATGTAGACCAGCCTCCTCATGGTGCACCCCGGGCAACGTGGCTTGTCACGGCCAAATAGTCTACACATCTGGCTGCTGGACTCACAAGGATTTCCCAGCAAGAAAAAGCAGCATGAACGTCAAAAATAAAAGCAACGGCTGCGATATGATATGATACGATAAGTTATATATGATATACACAGACCAAAAAGGTTTAAAGAAATAATGGGGGAAGAACAATCTGTATCCCTTGATGCCACAGACTCATGAACGTCTTCAGATCATCCTCGTCAATTCTTCTCCCACGCAGAGATTTATCTGAGGTAAACTATGAGTCTGTTATGAAGCAGGACTGTTATCATTACATTAAACAGAGTGTGTTTTCCAAAGAAAAAAAGAAGTCCAGAAATCCCCCCCCCACCCATTATTCTCCTTTACTGAGGAAAATTAACAAGAATCAACTCATTCTGGGGTGGGGGGAACCCCTCATTACACTCTCCTCCTCCACATTTTTTTTTAAAAAAATACTTCTTTTATTTTATTCTTCACTCCAAGGAAAGTTTAATGAGGCATATTTACTTGTTTCCATGGTATTTTTTTAAAAAAGGATTATTTGAAGACAAAGGGATGGTGAAGCATTAAAGCAAAGGTCTTCAAAGACAGAGAGAGAGAGAATAGAGAGACAATAAACAGAGAGAAACAATTTGTGTGTGTGTGTGTGTGTGTACACATACACACACATACACATACCTTGTCTCTAGACCAGATTTTTTCAGCCTTGCAGTCTTAGCCTGTTTCTGGAAGTTGAATTCCTCACATTTGGAAATGGTGGAGAAGGATGGTTGAAATGAATTGGAAAGAATATACTCAACTACATCACATAATATTTCAAGCAAAAGGTTCATGATGGAAGTTATGAGGTAAGTTTAGGCAAAACATGCGGTCCCCTTTTTTGTCTTTGTCCAGGCTTCCTCTAAACCCAGAGGAATCACATGTTCAAAGGTATGTCCAAAGAGTGTTCAAAACTCTTCTTCCTTGATCTGAAGTTTCACAGATGTATGACCTAAAAAAAAAAAAACCCAAATCCTCCAAATTTGCTTTTAATGTCACTTCTGGTCAACATTTGGTGACAGCTTCTATTTGTGCCTGACAGCAGTCATGAGTAGAACTTCTTCCCACTTGCTAGCAATCTGGTTTTCAGAAAGTGAGCCAACAAGAAGAATAAACCGAAGTTTGGCAAAGAAGATGGAAGAGAGAAGAAGAACAAAGGAGAGAATGGGACTTCTGTTTCTTGCTGCTGATTGACTGCTAACAGCTCTTGCCAATTTCCTAAGCGCTGTTGATTGCTCATTATGTCTGATTAGAAGTACGTTGTCTTCCAATGGCCCATATCTAACACATGACAGAGAGGTTACTGGGACTATTCATAGCCAACAACAACTATTCTTTCTTCTTGATTCACTGAAGGATGAATTTAATGGCCAGAAGGGTCCTTGGAAATATCTCCAGATCTTAGGAGGCCATGGGAATGAAAGTAAAGGAACTGGGAAACTGGTAATTTTCTCCACCAATCCTTCCAGTTGAGATTTATAAAGCAAGAAGATCCTGAAAGTCAGTTACTGGCTCCATAGATGACATCACTACGAAGGGTTTGGGTTCCGTGACAAATGGCCTAATCTACCCTCACAAAGGACTTTTGAGAAGAGACAGGCCATATCTTACAAAGACAGGGAAGGAAATGTTTGGCAGGTGCCTTGCCAGTCTCATCTGGAGGGAGCTGAAGTAGAACAAAAGGAGACAGTGGCAAAAGTCCAAAACTAAATTTGCAGCCAATGACAAGAGCCAAGAAAGCAGAACACAAAGAGGGAAGCAGAAGGCCTGGAGGGGGTTCAGCGTTTTGCAGGAAACTATAACCACCAGGCCTGTAAGTGGTGCCACTCAAAATTCAAGGGTTTCTATGTCAGTGCTCAAGGTATGGGAAGTACTCTGGTTGAACTAGAGATCCTAACTCATGAAGACCAATGCCATGTGATAGGCATCACTGAAACATGGTGGATGGATACTCCTGAGTTGCACAAAGCACTGGAAGATGACAACTTATTCAAAAGGAACAGACCCAACAGAAATAGTGGGAGTATTACATTGTACATGAATATATATATATATATATATATATATATATATATATATATATATATATATATATATATATCAAAGCGAATAGTGGGAGTATTACATTGTACATGAATATATATATATCAAAGCGAATACCTGTAGCTCAGGGTTGAACGGTGGAGTCCTTGGTGCTCTCTGAGCCTGGTTGTTTTCTTGCAGGTGTTTCATTGCCAGACTAGGCAACATCTTCAGTGGGAAGATGTTCAGAGTTAACACCAGATGAACCATCAAAAAGCACAATACACCCTAATCCAGGAACTAATAACTCAGGCAATCAACCAAGCAGCAAACAACAGCCCAACCAAAGAACTGAGAACAGAGAACAACACCCCCACCAACACAAGCAGGGCAAGCCACGGTGTATAAACTGAGGGCAAGGCCCACTCCCTCTTTGCACTGAAGACGTTGCCTAGTCTGGCCATGAAACGTCTGCAAGAAAACAACAAGGGTCAGAGAGCACCAAGGACTACATACATACATACATGGAATAAAAAATTCAGGATTTGGACCATGGAAATCTCATTTAAAGTGTTTGGGGAAGAATAAAAGAAGGGTGAAACAAAAGCGATTCTGTCTTTATTGTAGACAGAAGTTATGGATGGAGACTTTCTTTATCCAATGAGCAGTTTTTCCAAGAAGCTTGCAATAGTGATGATTATTGTAATGAAAACTACAAGGAAGTAGGTTCAGGCTACACATCAGAAGGAACATCCTGGCTATTTGATTCCCAGCTGGTGGAACAGGCTGCCACAAGAAACGGTGAGTTTTCCTTTGGTGGAGGGCTTCAAACAGAGATGCTTTAGAGCAGCCTTTCTCAACCCTTTGGCCCTGGAGTCAGCCTGAAATATTTTTCAGGCTTTGGGGAACCCCTGCCCATTCAGGCTCAAACATAGGCCAGGAGTCACAAAATTATTATCATCCTTTCATGGGTAGGCCTGTTTATATGCACGAACAGTGTTCTTAAACTAAAAATAAAGAATGAAACTTACCTCTTTAATGTGAAGTTGCCCACTTTTGAAATATTTTTTTTAAATAAATCACGGTCTCCCAGGGAACCCCTAGTAATCTTTTACAGGACCCTAGGATTCCACGGAACCCTTGTTGAGAAACCTTACTTTAGAGGCTCTTACACCAAGCAAGGAGCTGGTCTTGTTGTAAGACCAAGGTTGAGAAACATTGCGTTTCTCAACCTCGGCAGCTTTCAGATGTGTGGACTTCAACTCCCAGAATTCCCCAGCCAGCATGGAATTCTGGGAGTTGAAGTCCACACATCTGAAAGCTGCCGAGGTTGAGAAACGCTGCTCTAGATGATCTCTACACGTCCAACTCCGTGATTCTATGACTACCAGATCATATAAAAAGGGCTTTCTTCCGTTCCAGGCAGATGTGTGCACCACTCAGAATCAACTCTGGACCAAATGATTTTTATGACATTGTGTGGAAACCTGAGTTCATTGATTTCTGACTTTGAATAGAAACTGCAGCAAAACTGATTTTGAGTTTATTTTGCTGCTGAATTCTGATGTTTCCAGGAAGCTCCTAGCGACTCATTTTCCCATCAGGGGAAATTCTTGCCTCTGGATTCCCGAGATCAAATCAGCCATCAAGTCTGTGGCAACTTCAGCGGCACTTCTTGTTCCCTGCCACCCTGTAGGATTTTAATGTCCTGCTCCTGGAGATTCTCTGTTAGTGCAAGCATTGTTTAAAACCTAAACCCCTATCCACCCACCTCCCCATTTACCCCATTCAGCCGCTTTCCCAAAATTCCTGGCAGGCTATCCTTTCACTTTAATAAGTCTCAGAGCCTATTTTATGGAACGGCGAGCTCCTGTCGTAGCAAGTCGAAAGCTTGGAGGAGTTTGCGTGCCAATGGATTTGCTTACACTTTGCAGTTGCCTTGACCCCACTTGGCTACCACCAAACAAATATCAGAAATGCAGGTATTGAGAAACGTGAGTCTGGAAAGAGAGGCCATGAATTGCAGTATAGAATTTCCAGATGATGCCCCACGAAATAAAAATAGAATCAGGAAAGAGTTAAGATCTTCCTCTGCTCTAACCCCTTGAAAACTTCTCGGCATGGGCTGCGCTCCCAAAGCTATTGTCATCCTTGCGACAACCTGTAGTTTTAAATGACTAGGCTGTCAATTCGATGACACTCTGCAGTTGCTTTTTTTCCCTTTTTCTGCTTTACTGAATAGTAACAATAATATGGCAAACAGTACATTATCTCCAACTCTCTCTAACTACCAAAAGAAAATCTGTGCAGTATTTATCTCGCAGCTTATATTTAGTCCCACAATTAAATTTCCATACAGGCTTTTAATCATGTCAAAGGCTTTGAATGAAGCCCTTGTGATTTTTTCTCAACTTTTTTTTTTTCCAGAAGACTGAGAAAAAGGCATTTTATTAATTGCTCAGACAGTGCTTTGCTCAACGTATTGATTCCAGGAATTTAGCAAGAATGCCTTTGAATCACGCGTCTGATTTTCCCCTTGCTGTGATTTTATTTCAGACTGGGACTAAATGGTGGAACTGGCCTTTCAGGATTTGTAAAGCTTCACATCTTAGCAAGGACAGACCTAGTTTAATGTCACTGAATTAAGCTGTAAGCTTTGGATGAACAAGTAATTTAGTCCAATGGAATCTTTAGACCTTTGAATATAGAAGAGATTCTAGAGTAGATGAGCTGGCCAAAACATATGCTTTTCCAAGAGTGTGCGCGTGTCTCTGTGTGCACGCATGAAAACTACACACAGCAGAGAAGCACATACAAAAATACATTGGACTATGATAAAAAGCAAGCGTGTGCAAAACGTGTGGAAATGGATAATACTCTGGAATGTTTTCCGATGGATTTATTAACTAAGCAATTCACAGTCACCAAGATTAGAAATGCAGTGAAAATAAGGTTATCAAGATCATCCATCCAGGCTGAGTTCACGCTAAGGTGGCCAACCCATACTTAGCTGCATTGTAGCCCAAGTTGTCTATATATGTATGATATTCTGGGTCCCTTTGCTGACATCTAGCTGTTCTCTGGATATTTGCAACCCCAATATGGTAGCAATAAGCTCTACAATGTGTAGAGCAAGATGCAGATCTTCATGACGCTGGCAAGACCGACATCCTTTACTATGTATCGTCCTCCCAGGTATACAGGTGGCTTTGGTCTCTTTGCCTACTCATGGATAAAGATAATAAACTCATTCAGGTTTCCCCATGTTTATAAAACAAGAAGAGTCACGTTATTACAAGAACATGAAGGGGAAATTTACGGGGCATCCGTGCTTTCGATAAGCTAAAGGCGGTGTGCAAATTTATTAGGTGTTTATGCCCTTGATAAGTTATTGCCTGTGTTGTGAGTTCTCTTCTCTGAGCGAGCAGCAGAACCCCCACCTTCAGAAGGTGACACCCTCCACTTTCTTATATTGATAGTCGTAAAATAATTATTGAGGGCCAGTTTGGTGTAGGGGTTAAGGCACCAGGCTAGAAACTGGGAGACCGGGAGTTCTAGTCCCATCTTAGGCATGAAGCCAGCTGGAGGACCTTGGGCCAGTCGCTCTCTCTCACCCTAGGAAGGAGGCAATGGCAAACCACTCCTGAAAAACCTTGCCAAGAAAACTGCAGGGACTAGTCCAGGCAGTCGCCAGGAGTCAACAATGACTTGAAGGCCCCAAATCAATCAATCAATCAATCAATCAATCAATCAATCAATCAATCAATCCTACTGATACAATATGAAGTATTGCCCTGACATGTGGGCTCCTGTCTTGCTTGCTGGAAGCCCAGCAAACACTGTGTTCTTTTGCTGGCTTAAATCAGCTGGTTTTATTTGGAAGAGGCTTCTAAAATTGATGTCAGCCCTTAGAGGTAGGCCAGATCGACAAAAAGATACTGCAGGGAATTCAGGAATGCTGTTTATTATTGTTAGAGATACGATAATGGTGTCTTGAAACTTCTCAGAGTTTCTCCCTGCGCTATCTCATGCCAAATAAAATCAAGCCAGTGTTATTTTGAGTTTCTCTCTCATTCTTTCCACTTTCTCGGGGCTGAGTGGTCATTTCTCCATCCTTAACTCTCTTCCACCTTCTCAAGACCTGATCTACATTCTTTCATAATACAGGACAAATGAGAAGACACTGCTGTATGAACTGAAGAGCCATTGTTTGGGTTCACAGGCTAGATTAGGCTAAATGGCACTGGGTGGTTTGGGGTCAACGTCTTATGGGAATCCAGCCATTGTCTTAGCAAGCAGTGTGAAGCAGTGTCATGGTCACCGTTGCGATGTTCGCTCCATCGTAACGGTTCGCATGCCAGAGTGTTGATGCGTGTTCTGGCTGGGAGGGTGCTGCTGATAAACCTTGTATGGGGAGATGTGTGGGGCTGTGCCAGGAAGGAATGTGTTTGGGTTATCTCTTAAATGTCAAGGTCTTTTTGCCCATCGTTGCACCTGGGAATGTAGGATTGTTCTGTATGCAAGGGGGGGGGGTCGTTGTTGGAAACGGAGCTATTTAGTTTGAGTTTAGGCGCGCTTTTCTCATTCTCAGCTTTCTCTCTGTTTGCACCTTATTCTAAATAAAACCAGACCTTAAACTTAGATTTGGAGTCTGAGCGTTTTATTTGAGTAGGGCAATCGTTACAAGCAGTCTGTCACATGAAATCATAATAAACCATGATTGTTTTTAATGGGTTGTGAGATGGGCAGCCATATACATTGAATGAATGAATGAACGAACGAACAAATGAACGAACGAGATGTGTTAGTTTGGGCAGGGTATGATTGGAGACCATGGGAATGGTGTTCTATTTACTTGTATTTTAAGATGAAATGTGTTGGTGAATCCAAATGTGGCTTATTCACACAGTGGAAAACAACAGTGTCCCATCATGCCTGAATGAGGAAAATGTGATGTTCTGTAGCAGGGATGACACCCCCCACCCCCAAATAATTACATATTGTCTTCAGAGATGGCCTTATGTAGTCCTAAGAACGGACTCAAGGTATTTTGGTGCCTGAGGTGAAGAAAAAAAGATTTGTCCCCTGAAGGTCTCTGGAAAAAAGCATTTGTAAGACCTTAATGAAATGTACATCACCATATGAGAATATTTTTACAAGCTCCATTCACACAACTTTTTTCCATTTACTGAGTTTGCACAATGCATTGGACTAAGTAGAATAACTGGGTTTGAAAAACAAAATAACAGACATAAGGTTAACACTACCCAAGTCCTTTATGTTGTGCTAATGCAGTTACTAGGTTTGTAAATGACCTGGTTGTGTGGACATAGCCATTGCATTAAACTTATTTAATATATTTTATATTTATTTATTTTTTATTATTAAATTTATACACTGCCCATCTCACTATAAAAGTGACTCTGGGCAACTTACAAAACAACGTATTTTATATGTTGCCTTTGTAAGCATATCATGAGGACTCATGAGGTGTTTTCAGATTAAGCTGGTCATAACCAAGGGACTTTGGCAAGTCATGATATTCCTTTTATTGATAGCAGTAGCATTTCTCTAAATTAGTTGGGATGCTAATTTGTTACGCATTTGTTATATCCTTGCTATTGTAGCTTTAATGGTTCAATATAATGTATTAATTATTACTATTACTTTAATATCTATAAACCACCTACAGTCCATTAGAATTGAGGCAGCGGATCTAGGCTGAAAATACAATAAAAATAAATAAAATACAACTTATGTAAGGAAAGCAACAATAACCATTTTGAAATGCAGGCTTGAACAAAGACAGAAGAACTGGTTAACAAATCTTTCATTCATATTTAATATAAAGGGCAAGATGAATTAAAACTGCTTCTTAAACTTATGGTCTATCTCTCTGTGATCCCCTAAAGGAACAAACTGGCTCTTTTCTCACATTTTACTTAACTGAGTCACTGCGGGGAATAGCATGTTGTAGAACATAACATAATATTAATAATAATTGGCCTATCTACTATTTGTTTTTAATGGACTCATTCTATTAAATCCCAGAAGGTTAAATTTTTCTTGGTCCATTTATGCAGAAGATTAACTCCTCCTGGTTGGTTGAGTTATTGTTCCATTCGGCCAATGTGGTGGTCTCTCATGAAGGATACACAGGCTGCAAGTTTTCTCGGGATGAGAGCTTGTGGTCTCTCATGAAGAATGTAGGAAGAATGCACAGACACAAATTCCTCGGGATGAGAGCCCCGATTCAAGCCATAAGCTCTCTTTTATTATTCTTTTACTATAAACATGAAGCTCATATTACAAAGAGCTGACTGGTCTAAATAGCAGTGCTTGGCTCATGTAGCCCTCGTGATCTGCCTCCTGGCACAGCTCAGGTTATAGCTCGTGTTGCCTTGTGAGGAAAGTTTTTGCTATAACCTTATCCACTATGGAAGTTCAAGGAAGGTTCAATGAAGATAAGCACAACAATGCCACTGCCGTGGTTTGCCAGCCAACAGGATGCACACAATGCTCTCTACAGGCCAACTTAGTCTTCCAAGAAAGAGAGTTGATGACCTAGACCGTCTGAAAAAAGCAAGCCTCTCTATTACAGAACTCTATGCCAAGGCTTGGCAAGACAAACATATCCCTTGGTGCCACCCCTGTGGATGTTATCGCTTTGATTAGCCATGCTGGCTTACTGCTGCTTGCCTGGCCAATGGGAAAAGGGCATCATGCAAACACTCATAGGATATCACATACTTCTTGGAGAAAATAAAGTGGGGGGGTCTTTATAAACTCAAATGGTAACTTTTGACCCAGTTAGTATTATTATGTGCCTCCAGAACCACTGGTAAGGAGAGTTGATTCGATCAGACGCTGTCTGGTTGAAATGTCTTGTGGATCACAGCCACTGACCTTGAAATGGAAAATAACATTTTACTGCTGAACACGGACCAGTTTCTTGAAATGTCAGCAGAGATGGCTTGAGGAAAGCAAAGTTGTGCCCTTGCACCAAAAGCTCCACCCCTTTTGTGCAAAAACCATTTTGCTGGTTTTTAAGGGGTGGGCAACTTGACGAGAAGATCTGGAAGGGCCGGTTGAGGTTTGGATCTATTTATTTATTTACTTGGTTACTTACCTGTCTACTTATTTAGCTTTAGTTTTGCTTTAAAATCCCTTGTGCTAGTAGAAAGAATTAGGTTCGTCTTGATCACTTTCTTAGGACTTTCTATGGGAATGATGCAATTAGAGAACACAGGCAATCTCATTGAAAATATGGTAAGCTTTATATACGTAAGTATAGCTAACACACTAAGAAAAGACACAGAAACACACTTCTTATTAAGTTTCAGGTTCTATATTGAGAAAAAGGCCCTTTGAAATGGAGGGATAGAAGTTTTGTTGCTAGGCAACCATCACAAAGTGTTAAGGTAACACAGGTTCTCCTTCTAAATGCAGAAATGTTAATTAGTGTGCTTGCTTAACTGATAATGAACAGAATTATCCAAGGTCCATCAAAGCTTAGAGGGAAGTGTTTTCCTTTTTTTTTAATAATGCATACTGAGCAAGAAGGGAACATCTTTCAGGAAAAGCCCACTAAATTTTGTCTTATGAAATGAAAGACCATTAAGTCAGGCTAGTTAATTGCTAGTGATTAATCTCTCTGGAAGAAAGGATGAAGGACACCTTCCAGCTTGGTCTAATTAAAAAAAGATTCTGGCTAATGACAGCTTCAGGATATGGGATTTTTGTTCTGTATAGTTATTCCTACTATTAGGGAGTGTAAGGGTTGGGGAGCAGACAGCAGCTAAAAGATTGGGTCTGTGTGTCTTACACCTAAGGTGTCAAAAAAGTCAGGAACGGCTGCTGAATGAGTGGTCGTTAAACAAGGATCCCTCGTACTTTTATTGTAAAGCTATAGTAACAGAATCTTTCAAGCCTGAAGGCACTTCTCCCCTCCCTCCCTTTATCTTTGTGTGAACTAGGGAGGGTCTTGTCCGAGATGCTTACTCAGATTACATCCCTGCCCCCTACTCAGTCTCCTTTGATCTGCCCCTTGTCTTCGCAGTGGCTCTTCCTCCTATCCCTCAGGGCCATTCCCTCTTCCCTCTACAGCAGATAATTAAATGTGTACTGTGTGAGGATTGGAGTATGGAAAAAAGGTCAGATTTTCCCTATCACTGAAATAGTTTTCATGGTTAATGGATTAATTACCTTAGTTACATGAATTAAATGGTGGTATCTCTTGGGAGGGTCTGAAGCAATGTTCACTGGCTTCAAAATGGTGAGCGCAACCAGGTGAGCAGAGCCCTGCCTGGGCGAAACCACCATTTTGAAGCCCATAACTGTTGCTACAGGCATTGATGGTACCTTCCGTGGCCTGCAGCCTCCCTGGCTTCCCACGCTTCTGGTAAATCTCAAGGGAAGGCATCAAGACTCCTCTCCTTCAGCTTTGTAGGATGCATAGAGTGGCTACAGAGCAATTAAGTGGTGGTGGAAGAACACTATGACACCCGTACAACCAGAGGTATCTTTAGAGGGGTGGTTAGGGCAAAGGACATGGCGGTTTCTCTTGAGGGACAGATTCTCAAGCTCTGGACTGAAAAAATAACAGTACCAAGGCTATTGTTTTTTATTGATTTGATTTGATATATTTTCTATCCAGCCTTTATTATTTTTATAAATAACTCAAGGCGGTGAACATACCTAATACTCCTTCCTTCTCCTATTTTCCCCACAACAACAACCCTGTGAGGTGAGTTGGGCTGAGAATGCTGCATGTGTATGTGTGTGCTTCTGGGTGTAAAGAATCCCTCCACATGCCTTGCTAAGCCCTGCTGCTACGTGGGGTTGTAAATGCTGGCTTCAACGCTTCTCGAGAAGGCAACCAGCACTATGAGGCTTCAGCCAATCTTGGACGTGCCTAGTTTTGCAAAAGCCCTCTTCCTAACATGTCCCAGTTGTCTCTCAAAGGGCAAAATTGGGGGAAGGTCCTCAGAGCTTACCAACAAACCAACTCCTAGCAAACTTCAAACAGAAGAATGAAATTGGAACAAATAGGCATTGACACCCATTTTTCATTTTAGCCGTTGCCTCTGTCTCTTATCTCATGCATCCTACAGAGCTCTGTGCCGGAGGAACAGCTTTTCAGTGATGGGTCCTTTCTAATCTCATTTTGTCATTCTTATTTGCAGCCATATTTCTCCTGTGTTTTTCCATGCTATCTGCTACTTTTGAGCCATCTTTATGCTCGGCGAAACAGATGCTGTTGATCATATTTCCGTGCTGTTCCCCAGCTGCTGTTAGTTTTCAGAGTCAACGAGGAACATTAGATATAACAGCTAAAACATTAGATATAACAGCTAAAAACCTTTGTCAAATCAACTAGGCAAAAGAAGACTTCAGAACCTTCAGAGATTATACCTTCTACTCAGATAGATTCAAATCGTTCTCCAGGATTGATATGATATGGCTATCTAAAAATCTGGCAAATAAAATCTCTGATGTAACAACCCTCCCCAGATCCTTCTCAGACCATAACCCGATTCAATTGAGCATAAAACTCCACCCAAAAAATTATAGCTGGAGATTAAATGAAACTTTGCTGAGAAATAAATAATTTGTAGAAGGTTGCAAAAAGAAACTAAAGGAATTCTTTGAATGGAATCTAAATAAAGAAGTAAGTATTGGTACTGTGTGGGATACTAGTAAGGCTTATATGAGAGGGTTCTTTATGTATCAAAATAGGTGTTTGAAAAGGAAAGCACAACAAAAAAACTCAAATAATTTTAGATCAAATTAAGTTAAAAGAAAAAGAGCTCCAATTAAAGCCATCTGATGAAATAAATCACCAAATAAAAATTTTGCAACAACAATTAAAAATACTTACAACAGATGAAATTGAAAGGAAACTGAGATATATCAAACAAAGAAAGCTCAAACATGCTAATAAAGCGGGTAAATGGTTGGCATATACATTAAGAAAAGATAAGGGGAAAAAAAACCATTACCAAAATTTGAGAAAATGGGGAAGAATTAGTTGACAATGAAAAAATTAAGAAGGCATTTTATAACTTTTTTACAAGTTTCTATAAGAAACAAGAAATATCAATTGACAAAATTGAAAACTATTTGCTAAAACACAATTTAAAGAAACTAACTAAAGATCAAAAAGCAACAATTAACAACCCCATTACAACACAGGAAATTATAGATGCTATTAGAAAACTGAAAACAGGCAAAGCCCCAGGACCAGATGGTTTTTCTGCAAGATACTATAAATATTTCCAAGATCAAATACTACTACCATTTAAGGATTTATTGAATATGATTGTATCAGGAAATCCAATACCTCAATCTTGGTCTGAGGCGAATATTATATTAATTCCAAAAGAGAAACAGGATCTGACACTATGTAGAAATTATAGGCCTATTTCACTACTGAATAATGACTACAAAATATTTACATTAATTCTAACTGAAAGATTAAAAATTATATTACAAGAAATAATTGATCATGGCCAAAGTGGATTCCTACCCCAAAGATACATAAAAGATAACAGAAGGACTATCATAAATATAATAGAGTATGCCCAAGTTCATAATGAAAAACAGATTATGCTACTCTTTTTAGGTGCAGAAAAAGCCTTTCACAATTTAAACTGGAATTTTATGCTTAAAACCTTGGAATTTATGGATTTTGGCAACACATTTATAAAGGCAGTCAAAGCAATCTATACATCCCAAAAAGCCAAAATTGTGATAAACGAAGATACAACACAAGAATGCGTAATAGAAAAAGGTACCAGGCAGGGTTGTCCACTCTCCCCTTTACTATTCATATTGGTTTTGGAAGTCTTAAAAGAGAATATTAGAAAGGAAAATCAGATTGAGGGAATAAAGGTACAACAAGAAATATATAAATTAAGAGCGTTTGCAGATGATTTAGTTATTACCCTACAAAATCCACTAACATCTCTTGACTACTTATTAAAAACGCTACAAGAATATGGAGAATTAGCTGGTTTCAAAATAAATAAACAAAAAATGAAAATGATAAACTTAAATACGTCACAAAATATTCAGAATATATTAGAAAATAAATCAGGATTCTCTAGTGTTAAAAAAGTCAGATATTTAGGGATAGAGATTACAGCTAAAACTAACGATCTATACCAAAACAACTATGCAAAAATATGGAAGGAAATTCAACAAGACTTAGGGGAGTGGGAAAAAGTAAATTTATCACTTATGGGGCGAACCTCTGTAAACAAAATGAATATCTTGCCAAGGATGTTATTTTTATTTCAAAATATTTCAATATTGTTAACTGACAAAACTTTTAAATTATGGCAAAAAGACCTATCAAAGGTCTTTGAATCCACTTTGGTCATGATCAATTATTTCTTGTAATATAATTTGGCAAAGGAAAAGACCAAGGATTAGACTTAAATTAATGCAGGGTGCTAAAGAACGAGGAGGCTGGGGTCTTCCAGATTTTAAATTATATTATGAAGCATGTGGATTATTATGGGTAAAAGAGTGGAATACTTTACAAAAATATAGATTATTAAATCTAGAAGGCCACGACCTGAAATTTGGTTGGCATGAATTCCTATGGTATAACAAATTGAAAGTAAATAAAGTATTTAATAATCATTGTATTAGAAAGTCCCTTCTTAGAATTTGGGAAAAATATAAATCTACTCTAACACCCACTCTACCATTATGGATTTCCCCGCAAGAAGCGTATAGTAGGAGAGAAAAAACAGGAATCTGCAAATGGCTAAGATATTTGGACCGAATAAAATTTGAAGGGGCTATATATAAAATGAAAAGAAGAGATGAATTGGAAAATGAAGGACATCCATGCCAATGGTTTTTGTATTTTCAATTAAAGGAACAATTTAAAATTGATGCCCAAAGTTACAAATTCACAAAAGATTTAACCTGGTGGGATAATTTAGCTTATGCCAACAATGACCACATGATTTCCAAAATATATAAAATGTTATTACAAATAAGAATGGCAAATGTACAAATTAAACAATGTATGATTAAATGGGAGAGAAATCTTGGACATCACATTGACTATGATGTTTGGGAAAGAATGTGGACCAAAGGGCTGAAATTTACTTTAAATTATAATTTAAAAGAATTTTTTTACAAAATGATGTACATGTGATACATTACTCCGGACAAAATATCCAAAATGTTTCAGAATACTTCAAATGTCTGCTGGAAGTATAAAAAAGAAACAGGAATATTTTATCATATGTGGCGGACTTGTAAGAAGGCGAAAAAATTTTGGACATCTATACACAATATAATTTGTAAAATGTTGACTAAAGAAATTAATAGAACACCAGAACTCTATTTATTGGGCATCATGGACAAGGATTTGGAACATGAACATGGAAAACTTTTATGATATTTGATCACCGCAGCTCGAATTACGTATGCATCAAAGTGGAAGGAAGAACTGACCCCCTCAATGGAAGAATGGACATTTAAATCCCTGGATCTGGCGCAGATGGCAAAACTTACGGACCAGCTGAATGATGAAAATGTGGAAGATTTTCAAAATGGCTGGACCCCCTTCTTCAACTATGTAGAATCGACCCCAACATTAACGTAAATGTGTAAAACATATGAATGTAATACAAGATGTAAATATTATGTATTTGACTTATATAATCTCAATAGAACTGTAGAATTATTGTAACCAAATTAGTGAATTGTGAAAAGAAATTATTTAGTTAAGGTATAAAATCATATTACTTAGGGAGTTGGAAATCCATTTCCTTTCTTTTAAACCTCTTCTTCTCTTTCTTCTTTCTCCCTTCCTTTTTTCTTTCTCTTGTTTTTGCATTTTATGTTTATTGTTGATTTGTCATTTTATGTTTGTATTATTTGTGTAAATAATTTAATAAAGACTATTTTTTTTTAAAAAAAAAGTGTATCAAAACCTACACTTCCATTGGCAGATCGGCAGACCTCCTACGGCAGAGGACTATATTTATGTGTTCCTTGTTCGTTTCCTTAGAAATCTATATATTATATCCATATCTGTCAGTCTGATAAATGTTTCAGCCAATATGCCAAAGGGGGGAAAAAACTGCAGGGGGATTTTAATGGCTGGCGTATTGAAACTGTTTCTGATTATTACTGAATGCGGGTTTTAAAGGAAAGTCTCATTCACCGGAGAAGAATTAGCCCCAATGCACAAAAGCGCCGAGGACAAGGAAATGGAAGTGGGATAATTTCTCTCACATTTTGCTTTCCTAACAGCAATAATTTACTCTTGTTTTAATTTCAGGCCCAAATCAGCTGAGAGCCAAAGCTGAAGCTGTCTGACCTTTCTGCTGGTACTCCTCACATTCAGCCATTTGAGGCAAAACAGGGATCGGAATGTGAATTGCTTAGAGATAATTAGAGAATGGTGGAATGGACAGAGATACCTATACATCTTTTCCTTGTTTAACTTTTCTACTCCAGGGATAGGAGTTCAGCTGTAATCCACTCACCAGTCTCAAAACACAGGCATCCTTTCTCATTTAAAATGAAGGCGCTGGGTCGCTGGGCACCAGCAAACTGCCAGGCACTTTCTTTCCTTCTCTGAGCATTATGATTTGGAACTGCAAACCACCAGAAGGCCAGAATCCCAGGTTTTTATGGTATGACTGTGCAAGGACTCCCAAGCCACTTTGCAGATGATTTTCTGGCCTTCTTGAGGACGCTGACCCACTTCAGATTGCCCTAGGGTAGAACCTGTTCCGACTCATCCCAAGATCAGGACCGTAAGTGAGAAAAAAATAATGCTCTGTCCTTAGCATTCAAAAGAAATAATTAATGATAACTCTCCCACCCACCCAGCCTTTCCTCAATGGCAAGCTTCCTAAGTGGGAGAACGTGGGAGAAGCTTCCCAGAAACATGACATGGCTTGAATCTTCCTTATAACACCAGTATAGAGGCTATTTCCAAAAGCTGATAGTCTCGGTCAGTTAAGGCTAATTCCCCACCTGGTGTCTTCCCTCTTTTGCATGCCTTCCATGGAATAATGGCAATCTCCCCTTACATTTCATACTCACAACTAAGTGGCAGTCGCATTGTTATCCTAAGGAACTCTAACTCTTAACATCACCCTGACACAAGGTGATGTCCTGCCCGGTTTTGTCCTTGTCCTCGTCTTTCCTTCCTTCAAATGACAACCCAATCAGGACCCAGTCATGAACCCAACTCCTTTCTACCCTTCTTTCATAGAAAGCAAAGTCAATTTATTTAACGGAATCTTCTACTGATACTCAGACAGGCTTATGCCCCACCACGTGATAGTGCGGGCTTCTAGATCCAAGCCTGAGAAACAGGTGGAACTCTACCTTCTCCGCCTCCTCCTCCTCCTCCTTTTTGCAGAAGGGGTAAAAAGACACCGTAGTGCCTTTTTTCTAGCCGTTGCTTCAGGCAACAGCAACAGCCTTCTGAACCAGGAAGCAATGTTTCATATGCTTCTCATTCTATATTTTGTTTCTGGGCTGCAGCAATGTCTTGCTCAAGACCACTTCTGCAACATTTCCAAAGCTCTGAACTATCTTCTCTCTAATACCGTATTTGGTCCTCACCTTGTGCAACTGTGGTCAGATTGCAAAGGTCCCTCTGACATAGGACAGACCTCTCTATCACTGGATCCGCTGTTTCCCCTCCCTCTCCTCCCGTCAGAGCATTTTACGTGAGCAAGCTCCTGTGCGTGTGCGTTTGTGTGTGTATGTGTGTATTCCATTCAGTTGTGTCCGTTTCTCGGAGACTGCCTGGACAAGTCCCTGCAGTTTTCTTGGCAAGATTTCAGAAGTGGTTGGCCATTGCCTCCTTCCCAAGGCTGGGAGAGAGTGACTGGCCCAAGGTCACCCAGCTGGCTTCGTGCCTAAGGTGGGACTGAAACTCACAGTCTCCCGGTTTCTAGCCTGGTGCCTTTAACCACTACACCAAACTGACTCTCATATGTGTGTGTATGTATATATCTCTGTGTGTGTGTGTGTATTCATTTTCCTTTCCCCTTTTTGTTATTTGTTTTTTTTCCCCACAGTGGTTGCCGCAGTGATGCCCTTTGCAAGTGTAGACAACTCTCAAATTGTATACTGGAGGGAGAACTTTGCAGAAGACGTTGAATCGGGAGCAGAGAAAATCAGAGATGAACCCCACTCCGAATGATTAAAAACAAAAACAAAACAAAAAAACCTACCCCAAATGGTTCTATTCTGTACCAGGTTCAGATTGCCCGAACTTTAACACTCTCCTAATTTACAGTACCCCCAGAACCATTTTAAGGAAGAGGGCTGCACAGCAAAAGACTCCCACCACGCCATCCATCTCTTTGCTGCCATCTGGTCCTGCAGATTCTTTGCAGCCCAGATATTTTGTCCTAACCATCCCACACTCATTAATTCAGAGTTCTTATACTGGTGTTATCTTCTCTCTTATCATTAGTCCTTCAAGGTAGTCCAGACAAGAAGTAAAACCATGAGTACTAACTCTGTCTTCATTGTAAGGTTACATTAACAGAATCTTGCAAGACTGAAAGCATGTCTCCCCTTCTCTCCTTTTACTGTCTGGAAAACTAGGGAGGGTCCCTTCTGAAAAGCTTCCCATGCCCCCTCTCCTTCTGTGGACTGAGATATCTTCTACGTGCTGGTTGTCCAGTCTATGGTTCTCCCTCCTGTCTCCCGAGGTCATTCCCACAGACCGTTACGCTTATCCTAGTGATAGGCTTATACTCTCTCTACCGTTTACTCAGCAGACCAGTTGATTATAGGCATTGATGAAGTCTGTTGGTTGGAACTTTAATTGTTCTTAAAGTATATTGAACAAGATCATTGTATGAACAGACAGTATGGAAGTTCTTTCTTTTAAGAGGTACATTAACAAAATTTATCCTCTGCAGTTAATTATGAAATGATGGCCATTGAGCTAGCAGTGTTTCCTTTTCTTTTATGTATATCAATTATATTTTCCCCTTTTCCTTCCTCATTTTTGCTCTGCCTGCTGCCTTTCTCTTCTCTCTCCAAATCTGTTTAGCTTTTTGCCTTATAAGGAAGGGGCCAATTAAACATTTATTTGCTTTAGTAGAATGTAAGCCATTTATTTTTCATTATATGGAGAATAATCCTCTTCATTGCAACTTATATCAATGCAATTATTTTCCCCATTGTTTTTAAGACCATTGAAAAATGGAAGTGTGTGGGAAAAGACCAAACACTGAACAATCGCTTCAAATTATATTTTATCTGATTCATTACTGCTTGGATGAAAAAAAAAAAATCACTCCAACTGCTCATTTCAAATATTGAACTGCATTTTGGATGGGACCTTCCTTTCCCGTGTGTGGGTTGAAAACAATTGAGTGTCAGGAATTAAATTCAGCTTGAAGGAAATGTTGTAGTCTCAGCAGATGGTAGCATCTGTCTGACATTACCTAGGCTTTGCAGATGAGTAGGGTTAGCACTTGGGTGATAGATCTCCAAAAATACCAGGCTTATAGCCTAGAATGAGAAGTCTAAGAAATATCTCAGAAGAAAGCCATGATAACATATCCATGTTGTTGCAAGAAGACTTCAAGGATGGAACTAGGAAGCTTTGAGCAATCAAACTCAACTTAAAGGATGCTTCACTTTTATTTTTAAGCCTGTTTCTGAAACGTTGGGTTTCCCAAGAAAACATTAGAAACACATAAGTTTGCACCCGATTGTTTCCTCCCAACCAAAAAACAGCCTAAACCAGCTGTTCAGGCTTGGAGGGTTTAAGTGGAAATGTCACATATTATGGAGTGCTCTTACCCCTTGATTTGAATTGTGCAAATTAAAGCCTGTAGATATTGTCCATGATGCTTGGTCACATGGTTTATTCTACCAGACCATCCATCAATCCAACTGATATTTTTATGAAGATGTATGTCCTAACAACCAGGAAACACACTGAGACAATGAACTGGTCTCTAATATTTATTGCTAGTACTTAAAAGGAATCCTAACAAACTGAAGAAGCGTGGGAAAAACCCAGACATATAACCCCCAAGGGTTAAGGCGGTCCCGATCTGTGTCTCTTTGAATGGCTGAACAGTTCCTCAGTGCTACGCATGCGCTTGACAGTCTGGATGGGAGCCCCCTGCTGGCCATCCTTACTCATGACAATGTGTCCCTCAGCATCTTAGTGGTAGAGGGCTCATACACTCAGAAGAACTTTGTGGAAGGAAGAAGAAGCACCAAAATGTCTTTCAATGTGATTTGGGCTAGACTAGATCTAAGATGATTTACCAGTTAATTTGGAAGAGAAAGAAAGAGAGGAAGAGAGAGAGCACTTTCCATATTCCTGCTTGGACTAACACACCTATTAGGGCCTGTCAATGGGTTCTCCATCTTGGATTAAGCTGTCAAAGGGTGGTCATAGATGCTTTCATGTAAAAACGGAAAGCTGTGACATTGGTGTCAGATCAAGTCTTCAGCTTTCCCAGGTGATAAATCAAAATGTCAAAACTGGAGACAGGAAGCAAGGAGGGATTTATCATTTTTTTTGGAAGAAGGGAAAAGCACGCAAGGGAAATGGCCAGTGAGCCAACCTGCCTGCTAAGCAGAGTCTTTTTCTGCACACAGCATCAATTGTGAGGTGTCTTGCTTTCAAGGACAACCAGAGTTTGACTCAGGGCATTGATGGGAGCAACTGGTGGGTTTAGGTACATTTAAGAGGCTGAATTACAATAAGATGTACTGCCTGGAAGTGCATCTTTAAAACTAATGGTGTACAAGTGGGCTAGGTTTACACACAATTAACCTGTTCAGCTAAAGAACAGCTGCTGCACCATGCTAAACTTGGTTATCTTTCACCCTGACCAATCTTTTTTGTGGCTCCAGGTGTATCACATTGGATGAAGGTAGATGGCTTACTTTAGGATTCAATGCATTCTTCAAATCCAGAAGCCATAGGTTGCTAAACAGTTGACTGAATAAAGAAAGACCAGATACTTGCGTTGACATGGCTTGGCCACTTGTAACTAAGGTAAGAACAAGTATCCCACATGTTTTTTTACCATTTTTAATCCTTAGGATTATTAATTTATTCATCCCAGGTTTCTCCTCTTGTGAGCCCAACAACACTAACAACAAACAGTTAAACACTGAGATTAAAGTGTTTAAGTGTAAAGATGCCAATACAATAAATAGCAAAATAACAATAAAATTAATACTAAAATCAAAAGCTATGTCCCCTGTGACATGTAATGCAAAGAATTCAAAATATGCAACAGAAGTTTTTTGGCAAACTGGAACCAGTTCAACCCAAGTGGTAGAGTTTTTGTTTTAATTTTTAGAACAATGAAAGTACTATTTTTAAGTAAAACAAAGCATTGGCTTTTAGTTCACTGCCAAACATCCTTCCCACATTCATTTCCTTCCCCTAAAGAGATAAAGTTCACATTGCTGAAAATAGCTTCTTCTTGTTCCGCCTGAATTCCTTCTCTTAAACCAAATCCAGGAGTTAAACATTTAGTGTCTGTCCTCTGAAATTCAGTCCTCTTCCACCTCCATCACCACCAAAGTGTCAACACCCCCCAAGCTACGACTAATTGTTTGTGTAAAAAAGAATCATTGCTGTGTCTTTTCTCCTGAACAGCAAAAGGCACTAAACCCAGCTTAAGTTTGTATTCACTTTGTTTGATTGAAACTTTGCTAACTCCAGTGAGTGGCCAAGAATTACAACACACACAGGCAGGCAGAAAGGAACCCAGAAGCAAAACCTGATTGCAGGCATGCTTAATGGACCCATTAAAAGAACCTCATATGCTTTGGTAATCCTACCAGTTATGATTGTTAAAAGGACTGTGCAATGTAAATAGCATTCATTCATTATTAAATTTATACACCGCCCATCTCACTATAAGTGATTTTGGGCAGCTTGCAAAAAAAAAAGTTATAAAACCATTACCAAAATAGAAAAAGTACAAAAATAGAAGGAGATAAAAGAGGGAAACTAAAAGGTGGAGAGAGAGTCTTTAAGCCACCAACCACCCCCAGGGCTGCCCATCACTCTTGGATCCCCAAGCTAGCTGGCAGATCCAGGTCTTGACACTCTTCCTGAAGGCCAGAAGAGTGGGGACCAACCTCTCCTCAGAGGGCAAGATGTTCCACAGGGCAGGGGCAACGGCAGAAAAGGTTCTCCTCCTCAACCCTGTCAGTCAGAATTCTTTAACCAACGGGGTCTGAAATGTGCTCTTCCTGCCGGACTGGCTGGGACTGATCAATGTAACTGGGACAAGACAGTTCTTCAGGTAACCTGGACCCATGCTGTGAAGGGCTTTAAATGTCATAACCAGCACCTTGAATAGGACCTGGAAGCACGCCGGCACCCAATGCAGCTCGCACAGCAGAGGTGTTACATGCGCAGCCCTAGAGGTGCCTGCGCCAGCACATTCTGCACCAGCTGCAGCTTCCAGATACTTTTCAAGGGTAGCCCCATGTGGAGCACATTGCAGTAGTCTGTACGGGAGATGACCAGGGTGTGAGTGAGTGGAAGAAGGGCTTCCTGACCCAGGAAAGGGCGCAACTGGCACACAACACAAAGTTGTGCAAGGCCTCCTGGCCACAACCGCCACCTGCTCCTCAAGCAGGAGCTGTAAGTCCAGGAGGACCCCCAAATTGTGCACCGGGTCTGTCTGGGGCAGTGCCACCCCATCTAGGATTAACAATGGTAGATTCCCAGATGCAGAGGAGCCCCCCACCCACAGCCACTCCGTCTTGCCAGGGTTCAGCTGAAGCCTGTTGTTCCCCATCCAGACCCCCACAGCCCCCAGGCATCCTGAAAGAACATCCACGGCATCCCTTAATTCACCCAAGACAGAGATGTACAATTGGGTATCGTTAGCCCATTGATAGCAGCGAGAGTAGATAAGGAAAGGAAATGGTGCAGAAATAGGGAAAAAAAACAAAACAAAGCCTAATTTTTCCCACACTGGACAGAGAATGGTTCCATATTTGGCCCTTCACCAAGAGACTTTTTAAAAAAATACATTTTATGGGATGAGCTACCTGCTGTGTATGGAAGCTGAGTTGCCTTGAACTCTTGTACCAAAGGTAGAATATGAATCTAACTATGCAACCTGTGACCCGTTGGGTCATCGCTTCGGAGATATTTCCTTACCAGATTCCTCCGTGCCTTCAACAAGGCATTGCTGTCCAGGAAAGAGGGGGCAAGATAACCAGGTGAACTGGCTACTGTTCCAAGCATACACAGCATGCAGGTTGGATCCTCTCCATTCTTTTGAATTCCTGATTTTTTTCATCCCAGTTACGACTTTGGTTTCTATCCCTTCTCACTTGGCCCACAGGGACAAGAAGAAGTTCGTTTTCTCTACTCAAGCAGGAGACCAGAGGACTTGATTCTCCAAAGTTCCTACTATGGGTTGGCAAGGCCAGGTCAGGCAGACATGGATGTATTCAGTAACACTCCATGGGCAAAGCCCCGAAACAAAGAAAACAGGGTGTGCTTATAACCAAGCAACAAGGATCATATAAGGTGTGATTGGTTAGAAATTGATTATCGAAAGGTGAAAAGTTTAAAATAGATTCTCTGGGCTGCGCCCTTTGACCTGTGTTGTGCAAACACCGTCTGCAATTTTACTGAAAAGCTACACAGGAGTCTCTTGCAGTCCGTCCATTGTCCAAGATTGATTGATTGATTGATTGATTACATTTATATAGACACCCATCTTCTATTGAACTCTGTTTTATGCTGTTGTTGCTTTTTTGCCAAGAGGGACTTTTCCTCCCCTCTTCCCCAGCTTTTCTTAAGGTACTTTCTGGGAAAAGTGTCATGGATGCTGAGCTGAAAAAAAGAGAAATCCAGTCGGGATTGCTATTGATGATTAAATTAATCATTTTCCATGTTGCACCTTTTCCTATTTCCCTAAGGTCATTTTGTCCTTTTTGCACAAAGCCAAAGCATACATCAGTTTGCAATTTTGGGGGGAAATTAGTCAGCTCAGAAATGTGCATTTTCTTTTTTACTTACATTTCTCTTAATATATCCATTTTTGCATACATTTATGTCCTAGGGCTCACCTCTTTGAAAACTGTCTTTATCAGATGGATCATACTTTTCTGTGGATTTTTCCCCAAACTTACAGATTTATCCAGATTTTTCACAATGCAAACATTCTGGGGTGCTTTTCTTTTTGTTAATTGCAAATTGCATTACAAAATGCTGAAAAGTGCACGTTTATATACATGTGCATCCTAGCTTGTATATAAAATCAAAAGGAGTGAATCTGGCAATTTGTATCAACATTCCGACCAAACGAATTTCTCTTCCATCTCTACTTTTGTCACCAAAAAGGATATAAGTCTATCCCATTGGCCACTTTGATTGGCTATTAAGCAGTACAATGGCTAAATATGAATATTCATAAGGGGGTGACTCTTCAACCTCCCCTTCTAAGGTTGGCTTCATGCAACATGCTATGCATAAGGTACAGGTCCTCACTTAACCACAGTTGGCCCCAAAATCTCAGTTGTAAGTGAAGTGGTCATTAAGTGAATCTGGCCTGATTTTACAACCTTTTCTGCAGTGGTTGTTAAGTGAATCACCATGGTGTTAAGTGAACCACATGGTCGTTAAGCGAATCATGCAGTTCCCCATTGATTTTGCTTGCCAGAAGCCAGCTGGGAAGGTAGAAAATGGTGATCACATGACCACGGGATGCTGTGACAGTCATAAATGTGAACCGGTTGCCAAGCACCCAAATCGTAATCATGTGATTATGGGGATGCTCTAATGGTCATAAGTGTGAGGACCGGTTATAAGTCGCTTTTTCCAGCACCGTTGTAAGCCTGAACCATCACTAAACAAATGATTGTTAAATGAGAACTACCTGTAATTTGTTTAGCTTTGGCTTAGTGTTGGGCAAATCCAGCCAATTGGTTTTATTCCAGGAAAAAAACGATGAGCAGACCATAGTTTAGCACAATACACAAATCCACAATAGACAAATCGGCTGTTATCCTGGCCAGAGATTATCTTTTGGGTATGCTGGATTCCAGAATGATTTTGCTAGAAGTGAACTGGAGACCGAGCATCAGCTTTCAGAATGCCAACTTGACAAAAGCACAATAGAATGGGCATTATCCAGGGATAACAGGCAATATCAGAGTTCCCAGGCAGGAGATTGCTGAAAAGGTTTTGTTCATGCTGGAATGCTTATGGCATTAACCAGTTAGAGATGCCTGGTTCTGTCTTCACCACAGGTGGCCAGATATCCCTATATTTCTTTCCCATTGCATATCGAGGAGAATGTGTTCCCCCCAAAACAGATTTTTAAACATTGCTTCATGTGCTATAAAGCTGCAAAGAGAGGGGGGAAAATTTTCCAAATGGAACTCTTTGCAGATATAACTTCTTGTAACAACCGCAACGGCAAGCTCTTGATAATGTGAAAAAAAAATCAAAAACAAAGCATATGTATCTCTATTTTATTTTTTTGCTTGAAAAAGTCTCCTGCAGACGCTTGAAGTCATTCTGACTTTAAAATGCAATTGGAGACAAGGGAACTTTGAAAACTTGTAGGCAGCAATTCCGTGCATACTGACTTTGGGGTGAGGGTCCCCCAAATCACTGGGACTTGTTTTAGCCTTGCTTTAAAGGAGATTCATCCAGAATGGTTGGTTTGCGATTTCATGTGCAGGAGACTCCTAAGCTTCCTGTGACTGGGGAGGTGGATCACAGGTTTTTAAATCTATTTTTCCCAGCTTTCAAGAGATTAAAAGGAGGCAGTGATAGCCAAACCCCAATTCTTGCGTCTATTGGTGGGTGAGGAGTACAAATTCATTTGTTTTTCTGTAAACCAAATAGTTGAGTGGAGTCCATCAAAGAGTTTTAGAAAACTTGTTTTAGGACATTTTGTAAAAAAAAAAAAAAAGCCACCAAAAATCTGGGGATTTGCTGCCCAATATCCATGCTCAAATCTTGAGGGGACTTCCTGAAGGACTTCCCCACCAATTAACTAAGATTGTGTGAATGAGCTCTGAAATGGTTGAAATTGGGGTGTCGGGATTCAGAGATGGCATGGTTTGATCTGCTTGTGCATTTTGAGATTCAGAGGCAATAGAACTAGATTAAGAAATATGAGATTCAGCTGGATGAAAGCTTCAGCCATAGACTGTAATCGGAAAACATAAGCCTGCCTGCTATTGTTTCATTTTTTTCCCAGAATAGAATGCAAACCGCAAGGGTGGTAGACCTTTTGGAGGACTTTAACTCTGCAAAGTTCGGGACAGATAGCTTCCATGGATCCACTACAATAAAATTTAGAAATATCCCCCTTTTTAAGCCAGACCCAACAAGGATGAGAAAATGACAAGCACAGCAGCCTCCCAACTGTCCAGCAAACAGCCTATAGAGGTTATGCCTAGTGAATGCAGAAAATATCTTACTTCAACTTAAAAATCATAAAATACTTCCAAAATCTCTAACTAGTAACTCGTAACCTCTTGGCAAGGTTGACTGGCAAGTTTAGCCTCTTCTGGGAATGATACTGAAAAATGTCAGATGACATGGCCTCATGTAATAGAACTCCCAAGGTCTCCAAAGCCAACATTTAGTTTATTTAAAAGTCCATCCTTCTTCCTTCTAAGTGTTGGTTTGCTTTCTTAGACAAGAGGCTTCTTTAGATTTAGCAAGTGCATCTTCTTAAGGGAATGATAAAGAGTGATTGCAAATCATAAATTTCAGTGCAATGTTTGCTCTCAAGGTTGTGACTTGCTGGCAATAATCTGTTATGTGATCTTTGAGCTCCAGCAGATACATAAAAGAAGAGGCAGTTCTGTTATATGCCTGTGCCGCAGAATGTCCACCCCAATCAAACACTGATGGCACCAAGTCGGGATTTTCTTCTCAGTTAGATGCCAGCCTATATTCTAAAGAATATATATATACCACCAATACAAATACACCAATAATATATATATATATATATATATATATATATATATATATATATATATATACACCAAATATTGGCCTCAGATTCCATCTGCCAGGTAGCAAACCCTGAAATTAGAAGAGGTCCGAAAACCAACATTAATCCATTTAGATATTAGAGTAACTCTGATGTAGAAAACCTTGGTGCTTTTCTGATGTTCTGGACTATATTTCCCATAAGGCAGTGGTCAGGCGTGATCAGTCTTTACTTAGGCATGAAAGATGGCTGGGTGATTGTGGGCCAGTCACTCTAAACCAACTCTCCTCACAGAGTTGGTTGTAGGGAAGATAGGAGGCAGGACCATTAGGTATGTACACCACCTTTTGTTGACTGAAAATGAAGGCCCTGGTGATGGGTCCATGTAGTTTCCTGGACAAAAACATGTAGTTCTCCGTAGTTTCTTCTACATTTCTAAAAATTTGTTTTTACTGCCCAATCTAGCCTACAGTTCTGGGATTTTCTGACAGCCATCCATCAAGATACTACCCAGGTTTCACCTTACTTAGCTTTCTTGAGATCAGTTCCAGTTGGCTAGCTGATGCCGCTTGCCATAAAAAAGATTTCTTCAGTCGTGCTTGGGTCCTGTTGTCTACATTGTCTACATCCGTGTAGCTGTCTAGGCAATAATCCATAAGTGGTTTGCACTGTTTCCTTTGGTGACATTTTTTTCAACTTCCCACTCTAGCTACAGCCCTGGGGTTTCTTCAAGGTCTTCCCTCCAAGCATTAAACCGATATGACCCTTCTTAGCTTTATTAAAAAGTCCTCCAAAGCCATCTGAGGACCCAGGAGCTTTGCTCATGAATAGGGGTAGGAGGGAACAATGGCCTTTGCATTCTGATGGCTGGGAGAAACAGCTCCCTTCTCTATCCTTGTGATGGTATGTGGGAATGACCGCGGGAGACAGGGGGAAGAGCCACAGCCAGGGCAACAGAAGAATAAGTGGTAGCTTAGCCCACAGCTGGATAGTGGGCATGGCAAACATCTCAGAAGGGACCCTCCCTAGTTTCTGGGGCTGTAAAGGCAGAGGGGGGCAGTAAATGTACTTTCAGACTTGCAAGAGTCTGTTAATGTAAGTAGAGCTAGTTCTTTGGGGTGTGCTTCTTCACTGGACTACCTCGCAAGGCTGACAATGTCTGAAGGCCAGGTGACCTCTTGTACTTATCACTGACAAATGCATTCAGTTTACAGTATCCTAAGGGTGCCTTCTTGCAGTTGAAACTGTCATGGAGGAAAACACTTCTGCAGCTTCGCTGCTTCTCAAGCTTCCAGCCACTCCACCTCACCCATGCTCCCTCACAGGGCTGCTGTTATGGGGGTAGGCAGCAGGACCACCCATTGCACCTCCTTGAACTTCTGTAGAAAAGATAGGTGATGCATCATCCACATCAATATATAAATAAATTAGGAAGTCGTCCCCTGAGACCTTTCACAGTTGAGGGGTAGGCAGAGAGGGAGGCCTCCAGATGAGAGAAAGAAGCAGGAGAGGAAAACACCAGCAGTCGTACCCTACACCACTTCCAATAATATAGTCTGATTTTTTTTTTTTAAAAAAGGAGAAAATTGAAAGGAGAATGCAGAACCCTACTTCTAGGGCAAGAAAAATGGGCATTTGCAGAAATTGCAAGGCAGATCTTGGCACAGCAGTATTAAAAAAACAAACAAACAAAACAAAACAAAACCCACCCTGGTTCATTTTTGGACTCTGTCTTTCTTCTCCCACCCCTCTGATTTTTTGCAACAGTTTGCCCTACGAGAAGAGATGGAGTGCTCAAAATGTGCACGTTTACTCAGGCCGTTTGGACTTTGATCCTCACGAAGAGCTTGCCCGGTTCTGCCTTTGGGTGGGGTCTTTCCCCCCCTTTTTCATCTACCGACATCGCCAGAACACCTCCTGCCATGCCCAAAGACAAGAGTGACCCAAGGTTCTTTTTCTCCACGTTAGACCCAGAGCCCTCTGAACACCCCTCGGCTCGGGCGGACCCATTTCTCCCTCCTCCTTACAAAAAGAACAGCAGAGTGCGAGCACGGTGCCAAGAAGGTCATTTAAACTTTGGGTGAGGAACGAAAAGCACGCCACTTTGTCCCCCCTCCGTGTTATCCCAGCAGGAAGTGGTGACTATTGCAGAGGTGAAGCAGTTTCTCTTTGTCCTGTGAAGAAACACACAAATTAATGCCCACATACAATGCAGCCATCAAAAACCTCCCCCCCACCCCCTGCAAAAGGGTCTAAATATATGAAACTCCCGGCTGGTCACCTAGCAGCAAAGTTTCTCGGCATATTTCTCCTGTCCTCCCTCTCCCCCCCCCCCCTGCACAAGAACACAGTGCTGCTTTTCTGGCCTCTAAGAACAACTGGGTTAATTGTATGGTGCCTGGCAGTAGGTCCATTGGGACTAAAAATTTAAGAGGCACATCAGCACAGCTCCTGGAAGCATAAAAGGGGCTGATTAACCAGCCATGTGGAGTGGCAGAAGCAGATTTCAACACCGACTGTTCACTTCTGTTGCAGGAACTTGGCTCTGGCAGAAGAACAATGGCGGGGGTGGTTCCCGGCCATACTTGGCCCATGAGACAAGGGAGAAGGGGGGGCACATCCCTGCGCTCTCGGTATATTCTCATGTTCCCTGTCTTAATCTGTTTGTCAAACAGGCTGCAACAGCCTAGAGGGGATGGGCATCTGCCCTGTAGCCAGCGAGTAAACTGACATAATTCAATTCCCATTTTTTTTAAAAAAAACATCAAACAACTCTTTAAAAACAACTCTTTCATTATTCCTCGCTGGCACAATCAGGCCAGCAGCAGCAGCAGCACGCTGTAGCCGTTCTGGTAGTTGAGACCTACTGGCAGAAAACGAGCCGGCTGGCTGTCCTGTTTTTTGCCTGCAAGCGAGGAATGAGATACGCTTTCACAGTGGCTGAGCATGCCCCACCCTGCAGGAGTGTCACTACACAGGCACAGGCACCTAAAGAGAGGACAGTGAAGTAACTAGGCAGGGCTTGCAATACCTTGTCCTACTTTGCTGCAGAGGCACTTGCTTGGAGGTGTCTTTGTGCATTGATCTGCAATGATTATTAGCACTGGGTGAGGGAGAGGGGGGAAGCGAGATTGCTTGTAGGCAGATCACTTTATTTATTTATTAAATTTATATCACCGCCCATCTCCCCCAATGGGGGACTCTGGGCGGTTTACAATAAAATGACACTAAAAACATAACCACCTAAATTACCATTAAAATATAAATATAAATAAATATAAAATCCAAGTGGAGATGGAACACAATCACTAAGAGGTGCTATGGCGCCAGTCACCCCCAGGTGGCGCTGTCGCTCTCCCCCTCCCAAGCAAAGCGGCAGAACCAGGTCTTCAGTTTCTTCTGGAAGTCTGAGAGTGAGGAACTCTGTCTCAACTCCGGGGGCAAGATGTTCCAAAGGGCGGGCACCACTGCAGAGAAGTCCTGCCTCCTGGACCCCGCTAGATGAAATTCCTTTGCTGATGGGGTCCGTAACATGCCCTCTCTGCCTGACTGGGTGGGACAGGTCGATGTTATGGGGAAGAGGTGGTCCCTCAGGTAGCCTGGTCCCATGCCATGTAGGGCTTTAAAGGTCATAACCAACCAACACCTTGAATTGGACCCGGAAGCAAACTGGCACCCAGTGCAGCTCGCGTAACAGCGGTGTCACATGTGCTGATTTTACAGCACCAAAACTGTCCATGCAGCCGCATTCTGGACCAGCTGAAGCTTCCGGATACTCTTCAAGGGTAGCCCCATGTAGAGCGCGTTGCAGTAGCCTATGTGGGAGATGACCAGGGCATGAGTGACTGTTTGGAGGGCATCTCGGTCCAGGAATGGGCGTAGCTGGCGCACCACCTGAAGATATGCAAAGGCCCTCCTGGCCGCGACTGCCACCTGCTCTTTGAGCAGGAGTCCTGAGTCCAGGAGGACCCCCAGGTTCCACACTGGTTCCGAATGGGGCAGTGCCACCCCATCCAGAACCAAAGATGACAACTTCCTGGAACCCGAGGGGCCCTCAATCCACAGCCACTCTGTCTTAACAGGGTTCAGTTGAAGCCTGTTGTTCCCCATCCAGGCCCACACAGCCCCCAGGCACCTGGACAGGGTGGATCATGGTCCCTGTTTCCAGGGAAGTGCTTTGTCTTCCCAAGGCATGTCATTCTGCCTTGACCCAGCGATGTGTCCTGTGAAGGCAAGAGCTTCTGCTGGGTTACCATGGAAGAGGCTTCTGCTCAGGCACAAAGTCCTTTTTTGGTAAGTGAGGTAGATGTTCTGGCACTTAGAAGAAAGGTACCACAGCTGTTCCAAAGCACTTCCAAGGACCGTTCTATTCAAAACGTCACCCAAGATTTGCCCAGGAATAGAAACTGGTCCCTCTTCTTAGTTGTCTTAATCTCTCTGTCTCTGCCTCTCTGCATGCCAACTGCAGAATGCAAAAGGCCTAGATGGAAGAGATACTCCGAATGCAACCATACCATTTTTTTCTATTTCCTTTGGCACATTGTGACTCTTGCTGAATGCTTACTTACAGCAGAGTTGGGACATTGGTGTCCTTTGGGCCATGGCTAAGCTTTAGCCTTCAGCATCCCTCCCTGTTGGACGTGCAAGCTGGAATTGCTGGAAGCTTAACCTAGCAGTGGCTGAAGGGCCATTAGCTTCCCACACCTGCCTTTTGGAACAGGAGGCAGGCTTGGATCCCTGTTAGGCATTAAGTCGTATCACTTTCTTACGGCAGATGGACTTTGCCCTTCTGATGATGAGCCAGTGACCAGGTTCATCTATTCTGCCAAATCATAGGTTTTGAAACTATGGTGTCTTGAATAAATTATCATCCGTTGGGTTGATACAGCAAGCCATGAGGATCAATAAGCTACAAACCATGGCATGAAAGAAGCCATGTGATGGATAAGCATGTTGTGGGGACCAAGCCACATGGTGGGCTTTCTTTGAAGATGCTACTGATTTATCCAAGGCTCAAGGGGAGTTGCTTTTGGATGCAGATTGACACATGCTTCTCTCAAGCTGGGGGACACAAGTGATGCCTTGTGCATTATGACCTCACATCACAAATGCATGCTTGTGTTTGATATCAGGATGCAGGTAAGGCAGGCCAAAGCCTGAGAGCCAGTTTGGTCTAGTGGTTAAGGCAAATACAGTTGGGCTTTTTACAAGGACTGTGCCGGCCATCTGAGTAGTACCATATGCTCAGTCAGCCACGTGTAGTAGGGAATGCAAGCAGAAAGGAAAAGCAGCGCTTAGTACGCTGTCTGCCCAAGAGAGAATTATTACATGCAAACAGATACACGTAGCATGTGTACCAAAACTGAGCCCCCCAGGCCAGTCAGAATATGTTGCATCTTCAAAGTGGTTTGGTTGCTTTAAGTGAGCCAGGGTTTGGCCATAAAACCTGTTAATGCTCCCAGCCTGTTTATTAATTTATGAAAGGGCATTGTAATGCTTTGGATTCAGTCCTCAAAACGTGCTTCAGAAGATGCAGACATAGCTCTGATCTGTAGCTCTTTACTTTAAAGCAGCCATGTCTTCTTCTTGAGATCCCATGGCAGCTGCAGAGGAATGCCACAGGATTTCAGGAAAAGATGCAGCTGGTTTAAAACAGAGTTTCTTGACCAGGGTTCTGTGGCTCCCTCGGGTTCCATGAGAGGTCACTAGATTGGGAGATCACGATTTATTTAAAAAATAATTTCAAATTCGGGCAACTTCACATTAAAGAGGTAAGTTTCATTCTTTATTTTCAGTTTAAGAATGCTGTTGATCCATATGCACAGGCCTACCCATGAAATGAACAGAATAATTTTGTAACTTCTGGCCCATATTTGAGCCTGAATGTCCAGGGGTTCCCCGAGGCCTGGAGAATATTTCAAGCGTTCCTCCAGGGTCAAAAAGTTCAGAAAGGCTGGTTTAAAGAACTGCAGACAAGGGCTATGATTGCACATTGGGGCACCTTCTCAGATGAAACCCCGAGAGACTCACATGCCTAGTTTAGGACTCAGCATTACAAAATCCCAGAAACCAAGTTTAAATCCTGGAAACAAATCAAATAAGGCAGCGTGTAATTGTTAGGCCAAACACTGTATTGGTTCTGCATTTGCAGAGCAGGTGAGGCACATTCAAAGAGGGCAGGAACAAGGCCAAGGTAGCAATCAGGCAATTTGATTAGAATGAGTATAAGGTAACAGGAAGATGGTTTGATTAGTTTAATAAGCCCTAGAAGAGCCTGCTAGCTACCCATTAATTATCAAGTATTTTGTAAGCATTGTGATTCTAAAATTCTACATTCTGCTTTTGGGGATAGAAAAGGAGGGGGAAGCCTTTTCAAGCCATGGCATTCCTGCTGCTGTGAGTGTATTATCCCAAGGTTAATTGATTCCCTGCAGCCCAAGAGATTTAAATGTAATAGGGACAAGAGACATGATGGGCAACAAATATTAATGTACTACTTTAAAAGAGGAGGGTTCTGTTCTGGAGCAGGCTTGGGATATGAGCTGGGTTGCCTGTTAATCATGGTTTGGCTTTTAATTCAAATGTGTTCTTTTCTTTCGGTTTTCTTTCGTTGTTGCAATTTGCCCAGAGTGATAACGTTTGCACTGGGTGTGCCCACAGAAATGCTATAAATACGGTCCAGTATGTAAGCATTTTCCAGTTTTGCTTAGAGGTTAGAAATGCTTTATTTTATTTAGGGGTTTACATGTCACCATTAAAAAGGTGTTTCCTAAGACAGCCCTGAGGCAGTTATGCAGTCTCTAAATACACCTGTTATTCATTAAAGTGAAAATTATCTCTTGAATTTTTTTTCCCTTATACTTGTTTCCATTAAAATTCCCGTGGGCCAAGTTTACATGTATCTGTGTGTTTGTTTTCAAGTATCATACTACTGTTGCTACTAAAATAGGATTTCTGCCCTAGAGAAATTGCTGGAGATCTTTGAAAACCATTCAATCCCTTGCTGACAGATTAACTGGTTGATTGATTGATTGATTTTTTATTTATAATTTAACTCTATAAACATGCCCTACTCACGATTCTGGGCAGCATGCACACAACCTTGCAAGATATTTAAAAAATAAAGATAGCTATAACCAGGGGGAATCAACAATCCCCAACAATAATAACTAAATCCCTTGCAGGTGGACATACATTCTACCCAACCCAAAGCCTGGGGAACAGGTCCTCAAGAACAACAGGTGGGTAAAGGCTGCTGATAATCTACTTCCTGAAGAATTAAAAGTTGCAATCTCCAGTGAAGTAATAATCAAGTTACAGAAGTCTTTTGAAGTAAGTTCAGTGGGATGGCGTGGGCTGATATCTTTGAGTTTGGAGAAGTGCCTGGAGGTGTATCACTTAGCCAGTTTCGGTGGTCCTTGGTAGGCGGCTTATTGGACATGCCCTCTGAGGACAGGCTGAAGGAATTTGGGATGTTCAACCTGGAGAAAAGCTGACAGGGGAGACATGATACGAATGTTTAAGTGCATAAAAGGACTTCATAGAGAAAATTGTGAAGGACTATTTTTCATTGCACCAGAAACTAGGGCCAGAAATAATGGGTATAAGTTGCAGCTACCTAGGTTCATTTAAATATATAGAAAAACGTCCTGATGCTAAGATCTACACCAGTGGTTCCCAACCTTTTTGGCACCAGGGACCGGTTTTGTGGAAGACAATTTTTCCACGGACCGGGGGGAGGGATGGTTTCAGGATGATTCAAGTGCTTCCTCTTTTTCCCGACCTTTTATTCTTTTTTCTTCGTGCCGTTTGGAGATAGCAGCCAATGGGCTTGCTTTCTCCGACAGGAGGCGGAGCTCAGGTGGTGGTGCGAGTGATGGGAAGCAGCTGTAAACACTCAGGCTGTAAATTCGCTCACTCACCCACTGCTCACTTCCTGCTGTGCGGCCCAGTTCCTAACAGGCCACGGACCAGTACTGGTCCACAGCCTGGGGGTTGGGAACCCGTGATCTACACAACAGTGGAACAGTCTACCTGTGAAGTTATAGATTCTCCATTTCTGGAGGTTTTTAAGAGGCTGGAGGCCCAACTCTCATCAAAATTTTCAATGGTTTCCCTGTACTTTGCAAGAAATTAGACTAGATGATCCTTGTGGCCTGTTCCAACTCCACAGTTCTGTGATTCCATGTTCCCCCAACTACACTGTGTAGGTTGAGGTGGGAAAGAATCATTTGTGTAAAGATGTCTTCCGTGGGTGAAGGTGGACTACCCAGTCCTAGTCCAAGACCTTAACCACTTTCCTATGTTGGCTATGTTATTTCAGTTCTTTAAGGAGACAACTAGAACCTTGAGATGTTTTTGTGGGGTGTGCATTGTGTTCATTGAATTCTGAGTCCTAAGTAGTAGCAACAATTGACTGTATCATTCCCCAAATCAGCATGCTACCATTCCCTGGCTTTTAATGGATTGCAAATGATTATTTGAATTGAAGTCCTATTATAATTGGCATGAGAAACACCCACATACTTAGAATTAGGCCACCCACTTTAAATTAAAAGTTTCTGGATATGTGTAGTTTAAATTAAACTACACATGTCCAGAAACTTGGAGAATGTTTGATATTACTTTTCTGGTGTTTTTCCTATTTGTTTTCTCCTGTCTTATAAAAGCATAATTATGACATGCCAAAAGAAATGTGTAAAGACAGATATAAATATTTCTCTATCTTTCTTCTGTCCTCCTCCTTCATGAATGCTCTTGGCAGTTGCCCTATGGCAAAATTCAATTGCTTTTCTATTGTTATTGCTATCCTATCCACCAGAAAAATAGCAAGTACATTGTTTTGCAAATCAAATTAAATTGCTAGTTCACCTTTCTGTCTTCTGTACTGCTTCCAGAGTGGTAATTTCATTTTGAAAAAAAAATAACCATGTGTACTTCAGATTCAAAAATTAATGTGTACTTAGTTTTGCTTGAAGTACTTAGTAAGATTTGGGGACAAGCAGATGAAAGTAGGAATTGAGGTGAGCAACTGGAGTTTCAGTTGGGAAGAAGATAAGATGGGACAACCAACTTATTTCCAAGATGCTTGATCTATGGCAGCTACAGTATTCTCCAGGTCATAGATAGAGATGGGCTTCAAAGTGATGCTTTGAGGTTTTGGAAACAGCTCATGGAAATTCAGACTTGTTGGGCTAGTGTCAAAACCCAAAGATGATGACCCCATGGATAGACTATCTTGTGTGAAGTCCTGTTTGGGCACCTTGTAACAAGTCATCCTAAGATCAGTACTTTGCATAACTACATTTGGGACATCTTAATGGGGCAGGGGCATCTTTGAAGGGGTCAGAAAGATCAAGCAACCATGCAGTTGAAGCCCTGAACCTTTTTTACATGGGATATACAACAGTTCAGAAGGAGGTACTTCAGAGAGTTATCATTTCAAGATGTTTTAGGGGCCTCAACTGCTATTTCCTTTTTATGCCATTTTTTTAATGGATCGCGATTGTTGCTTTTATCTGTTCACCGCCCAGAGTGCTTGGGTAGATGGGCAGCCATATAAATATTTGTGAGTTGTATGAGACTGTGCTAGGCCAGGTGGTCATGATCCTGGGCCGGAGCACTGTGGAAGCGGCTGGAGGATGCTGACAAAACATCTGGCTGTACAGTCCCCAGGTCAGCTGGTGGTGGCAGGGCTGCTGATGTGGAGAATGGCAGAGCTGGAGTATCAGATACCTGGTTAGGCAAAGGAGGACATGGACATCTGGAAAGGAGGACAAATGGGAAAAGGAGGAAGAATGGGGGAAAAGGAAGCCACACTAACTTTCTTGGCCTCCTCAACAACAATTACAGCAAAAAACTGCAAACAAACGAACAAAAAGTACTTAGGCCTACGTGTATATGAAATTACTTTTTCCAGCATCAGAAAGACTGATTTTTCAATTGCAACCTTTTCCCAAGAAATCTTTATTTTCAAGAACATACGCTGGCGATAATATAGAATTGATGATGATGCACTTTCCAAATTTCACCGTAGAAACGTATGATGAGTCATGGGATGTATAGACTCCAGTGATCATAGATTTGAAGGGTCTGGGTTGAAGAATGAGGAAATAATGTAAATCAAGCCTGTTGCATCTGTTGCCAGACAAGAGAAAGAAAGAAGCGGATAATTTACAAGATCATAATACACAAAGGTTTGCATAACTGTTGTGAAAACAGTCCCTCTACCCTCTAAACATGAGGACAAAAAGGAGGACATGTCCTCCTTTTGCTGGACATCCGGCAACCCTAGGTGGAGCCAGTGAAGCAACAGACTGGTGGGGCCTGGCTATGGAGACTGGAGGCCAAAGAAGACCCAATATTATGAGGATCCTGAATGTGTTCCCCCTTTTACTCCCCCAGGATTTATTGGAGGGCTGTTAGAGAGCTGACCATGGCTGTGGGGGCTCCCTAGGGGTCTCAGATGCTTCACAGCTTCAGAGAACATCTTTTTGGGTCCTGGGACTCAGAGGGAATTCGGGAGTGGGAGGGTAGGTTGGTTTGGAGATTTTTGTTGTCAGCATTTGGGGGTTGGGAAATATGGATGGGTGGAAAACATCCAAGCGAAAGCAAACAGGTTTCTTGCAAAGTTACTGAAATCTCTTTGGCAGTGAAAAAGCAGATGGGTCTACACATATTCCTAACCTGGTTAGGAAGCTTGTTTTATATATATATATATATATATACACACACACACATACATATACAAACATACACATACTCATTTAGCACTCCTGACACCTCCATCTTATTGCAATCATCTCCAGCAATCATCTCCCTTTCTTCCCATGCCCACATTTCAGAGTTGTCCTTCTTGACAGAATATCTCCTAACAGAAACACACATCACTATGATCCTCGTCCTCACTCCATTCCCTTTCACGATATAGCCTCAAAGTCCAAGTCTTGAGTGTTTTGACAGCCTCAACCTTGTCCCCCACTTTTGCTATTAGCCATAACAAAACGTTATTACTCAAAAGCTGCCACAGGCCCAAACATCTTCTGACAGGGACATCACCTCTGTCATGCAGGTGACATTTTCCAGAAAGTTGATCTGTGACAGATAAGGCCTGAGACAGAAGGGGGAGGACAGTATTTCTTCTTTGCATTGTTTACATTCCAAAGGAGGAATGAAAAGCCGATGACCAGCAGGCCCTTCCACAAGATTCAGCTGCCTCGGCCTTTGCATGCCTGTCATTTCATTTATGAGGAACAGAAGATGCATTTCATATGCACAAATTGATTGCTGTTTTCCTAGCTGCCGACTTTCCATCAGAATGTGATAAATGTCATTTGGTCCCTTACAAACTGTTTGTGATTCAGCGGGTGAGGGTGCCTGGCCTAAGTAAGGATGCAATTGATTTATAAACATGTTGTTATCTAACGCTGCTGGGGACCCTTTTCTTGCCGATGATGCCTCACGTACAAGTCGTCTTAACCATGGATGATGGAGAGGAATTGCTGTTCCTTGAAGAGGGCTCTAATGCACCATTGCTTTGTTTATCCTTCACCTTCATGCAGGTGCCAGCTGGGAACACAGAAGAATCACCTAGAGCAATCATTGGACAATAGGTGAGGAGGTGGCCAATTTTAAGAGCCCGTCCAAACAGGGTGAAGATGAAGCTGTGAAGCTTCAGGCAACTTTTATATGAATGGATGCTTCCTGCCCTAGAAGCAGACTGCCCCTTGGTGCCTATGAAGACAAGGATCGGGAAGCTGGCTGTTTTTGAAGAATTCTGGCTATACCAGGTGTGGGTATTGCCAGGAGAATTATTTGGAGGAATTGGAAAAGTACTATTATTCCTGTTATTAAGGATTGGATTCACAAGAAGATAAATTTCTGTTTTTGAAAAGGCAATTTTACTGATTAAAAAAACCCTGATGCAATGTGTTTCTCTTTAGCACAGGTTTCCTGACATTTTACAACAATGAAGTATTCACTTTTTCCCACTTTCAGACATTTTAAAGTATTGTTTAATATTTGATGGATAAAGGCTACATTTAGATGGTTTATAATCTGTTGTTTCTTTCCTTTTCTTTGTTTAGTTTGTTATTGCTTTCTTTATGGGGGGAGGATGTTGTATTTTTTGTTTGGTTCCATTTTTGTTGGTGTGGGTTCTCCCCCCCCCCCTTTTTGGTGGTAATCCTGGTTAAAGTAAATACATGGTTGATCCATCTGGTAAAAAAACAGAACACAAAAGTAACCCTGCTGGGTCGGATTAAGGAACACCTTACACAGCATTTTGGGCCTTTGGATGCTCCTGTGCAGGAGATAGAGACCTCCCCACCATTGTTCCTTGAAACTGGCATTGTTGCATGTTGGTCCCAACCACATTGACCCTTGAAGACCAATAGGCTTTGATAAACCTCTTCTCCATGAATTTATCCAATCCCCTTTTAAAGTCATCCAAGTGAAGGCCATTGCAATGTTTTGAAGCTGTCCTGGCTAAGCAAAGACCACGCCGAGACGAGGAGAAAGTCTCTAGTGTTTTATTTAACTGCTATTGTAGACAGAAAATCCAACCAATTGAAGAAGCGTGGGAAAACCCAGACAGATAAACCCCCAAACTCAAGGCAGGTCTGTTCTGGGTTTCTTTGAAGGACAGCTCAAAGTCTCTAAACCACGCATGCGTTTTCCCCCCTGGATAGGGGCCTCCTCCTGCTCACCATCCGTACTCATGACAGAAGCAATGAATTCTACTATTCAGTTATGCACTGTGTGTCAGCCTTGTGAAGTACTCCAGAGAAGAAGTGCATCCAGGAGTACTAGCTGTATCTTTATTGTGAAGTTACATTAACAGAATCTTGGAAGTCTGAAAGTACATCTCTTCCCCCCTCCTTTATAGTCCAAGAAACTAGGGAGGGTCCCTTCTGAGACCTTTGCCATACCCACATTCCTTCTGTGGGCTCAGTTGCCTTTTATCTGACCCATGACTGATCTGCAGCTGTTCCTCCTGCCTCCCAAGGTCATTCCCACATACCATTATGCTGTATGAAGAAGTACTTAAAGTGAAGAAACTACTGCTTTCTCCTTCTGCTTTACCTCCCACATAAACTCCCCTCCCTGCTGGTAGTAATGCCATCTTGCACCCTGCACTTGCCCGCCTTATGGCTGAGCACACACTACATGTAAAACTTAGTTTACACCACCCTTCTTACAGGCTTTCCTTCTTATCGTTCCTAAAGCAGAGTGCACTATAAAATAGACCACAAAGTGTCATGGCCTAAGAGCTGGATTCCCAATAAAGGGACTATATAAGTGCTAAAATTGTTGAGTTCCAATAGGCACAAAACCAGTCACACAGTGTCTCCTGTTGGTCAATAAGTGGCAACAATACCATAAGCCTAAAATAACAAAACCACAGAATGAGCTGCATCCAAGCAAATCAAATACGTTCAGAGTTTAATGAAATGGGTTGTGTGGAAGGACAGCTCATGGCTGTCAGCATGACCACTTCCTTCCCTGTTCTTTTTCTCTCCCCTTCCCTGTTCTTTTTCTCTCCCCCTTGGACTTTAAAGTGGCATGAGCAGCTCTGCAGGACACCTGGAGCTCCAACGATAAATGGAAGGTGCCTTCAGCACCTGAATGTTGGTGTGTATGTTGAAAGGAAATTATTGTTCTGTGGACAGGAGTGGTGGTGGTGGTGGTGAGCAGGAGCAAGAAGGAGACACCAGGACAAGGTGGAGCACAGCAGGCAACTGGTGGCATGGGAAAAGCGGGTGTGAATTTTGGAAACCAACATCCAAAAAGCTGAGATGAGAAGTAGAACCCAGCAGCTGTTCCACCTCCACCAGAAAGGCCAACAGCTTACAACCAGCCAGGAGCTGGTAACATACCTTCTTCTTCCCCAGCATGGACTGAAAGACTATGCAACGCCAAAGCCACTGCAACAGTTCACAGTGGCAGTCAACAATACTCAGCTGAAAATATGAGCCTGCCAGCCATCAACACAGCCAACTAATTCTAAGGTGCCTAAAGGCAGGCAGAAGAGGTGAGTATACTTCAGACTGGGGAACCTTCCACAGTTTTCAGCTGAGAGCTATGCTGTTGTCTTGTGCAGGGGTAAGGAAGACAGCTGTAAGACAAAGGGAGTGAAGAACCGTGTAAATTGTTAAAATTTAAATACAACATGCACAGGGACACAGATAAATGGTATTAGGTGTAGTGCTAAGAATTAGGTAATTGGTAAGTTAAGAAGTTTGTTCTATAGTTTGTGTATAAACCCTGAAGCCCAGCATTGCCCAAATCTAGAGTTTGTTTAAGCAGTGTCGTATAATAAAGCCTCCCTGTCAATGAGAAAATTACCTTTTTTGTTGATGGTCTGTAGCATTCCCCAAAAGAACCATCACAGGCCAGTTCAAGCAAAATGTTAAGAAGATGGGCTGGATCTCCCATAGCTTGTTCAAATAGTCTGCTCTCAGGTTTGTGTGAACTCAGTCTTCCTGTGTGGTTTTAAGTGGATCTTCAGTCACTTCTCACTGTTCCAAGATGCTGAGCCGCTTAGATGCAGTTAAGGAATTTTTAACCAGTGCTGGACAGTCACCTGTTGGGGATGGATTAGTGGATTTTTGCATGAGCTGCACTAGACGACATCTAAGGTCCCTCCCGATTCATGCATCCTTTGATGCCACGGTGCTTACTGGAAACTCCAGGAGGTGCGCCAGAAGAACCACAGGTGAATGCTGCTTCTCCAATTTAGTAATTGACTGGATTTATATCCTGGCAAATCCAGCAGATGCACATTGGCTTACAGAACAGCAATGAAAACATCTAACACAAACCATAAATATCCACAATGCAACTCAAAATATAAAATAGTATGTGCATGGTAGGTATCAATAACACCCAACAGGAGGGACCACACAAGAGAAAAACTTGTACTACCAATTAAAATCTGTAGTAATACTCTAATACAGGGTCCCTCACCTTGGCAACCCTAAGCTGTGCAGACTTCAACTCCTTTCAATTCTGGAAGTCCACACAGCTTAGAGTTGCCAAGGTTGAGGAACCCTGCTCTAATACAACCATTAACAAACCATATTAAACGTACTATCTGCCCTATTAGGTAGAAGAGACTAAGAAACCAGTGCTATGTAGGTCAAAACTACTTTTATTGTAAAGCTATAGTAACAGCATCTTGCAAATCTGAATGTGCTACCCCCCCCCCCCCTTATCTTCATGTGAACTAGGAAGGGGTGAGTCTGAGACATTTTCTCACGCTACTTTCTTGGCCTGGGCTCAAGCCCCTCTTATCCAACCATTGCCTTGGTAGCTGTTCTTCCTCCTGTCCTTCAAGACCATTCCCTCTGCCCTCTATGCATAGTGTAAACAATCCTTCAACAATACTAATAGCAGCACTTCTACAGCTACTTACACAATGACACTCCACTGTCAAAGGGACTCTGGAACAGCTCTGCCTTTACTGATTTCTGGAAGCCTGCCACAATCTGGTTTAACTCTTCCATAATATCAATGCCATGTTAAAAAAAAAAATTCTTTTCACTATCCATTCCAGCCCACTACCCATCAGGACTACTTCATCCTTCCTAATGGTAGGGTTGGCCCTGTCTGCCTATTTTCAGAAAAACAACAACAAATCTCTTCCCATACTAAACTCTTGCAAAAAGGAGGAAGGCTTAATTCTATTTTTGGATTAGCTAATTTGCAAGACATTGCGAGGCTGACACAAGGAACCTGATGTCAGGCCTAGCCCAAAGAATGATGAAGAATCAATCCAAGTTTCAGTTCTTTATTTGCTCACACCATATAGACAGAATCTTACCAGACTAAAGCAACTCTGCCTAACCTAAGGGGAAATATTTTTTTTATTTATATATCAAATTTATTCCCCACCCATCTCACTCAAATAACCTGGGACAGCTCTAGGGTGGGGCTATTCTGAACCTCTTAGTTTTCCCACAATCACTTCCTGGACTGTTTCTTCTCTTATCTTGTCATCCTCCTTGGAATGTGCTCCCTCCTTCCTGAGAACCAGCAGCATTACTGAAATCCACCACACCTGGACAAGCATAGGGTGACTTGTTTCTCTCCAATGTTTTTCCTTGGAGAGAAGAGTTCCTCTTCTGGTATTTTCCTTACCTGGAAAAATCTGTGTTCTTTTTCCATTTCTATACCCATTATATGCTGGACAGAGTTGGTGGCCTTCTAAACCAAGTAAATATAAATAAATAAATAACCAGGGATGCATGTTTGAGGTCTTCATGGCTAGCTTCCATAGAAAGGAATTTTCAGCTGATGTTCTGATCTCTGCTTCCTCCTTTCCATACCCATTTTTTAAAAAATCTAATGCTCAAAAATAATGGATATTTCCAAGGGGCATACTAACACATCAATCTTGAATTAAATGTCTGAAAAGCTAGGCATGTAACAAATTACACCTAAATGGAATTGGACCTATCCAGGAAATATAAGGAATAGTAACTGCAGGGAACTAGGGAGCTTTACAGTATTACAATACAGATGGAAGAAAATAAGGAGCAAATGTGATGCTAAGCAGGCACATTGGTACTGCTCTGTCTTCTGTGCCAGGGATGGCCTGCTACCAGCTCTCCAGGCAAGGTGGGAACCAAAACATGATGTTCCTTGATTCTTGGTGTTGAATATTCAGTCTAGTGGCTTCTTGAGGGGGGAAGGGGGATGTAACATTTCCAGGAGGAGGTGTATCCAAATAGTTACAGAAACAGAATCTTCTATCAATGCCCTCCCCACCCCCCGCACCCAATTTTTCCCTCTGCGCTGCACCCTACACTATTCTGGAGACTTCCTCTTAAAAAATTCTAGGTAGCATTGCTGGCATATCCATGCATACAAATACACACACACACATACAGAACTTATTGTACATGGGGCTGCCCTTGAAGTTCAGAAGCTACAGCTGATGCAATATTCAGGTGCCCATTTGCTGACCAGCAAGAGCCAACAGGGCACAATTACACTGATGTTGCAACAGCTGTGTTGCCCATCAGTTGGCTTCTAAGTCCAAAGAAAGGTGTTGCCCATTACCTGTAAGGCCTTTATGGCTTGGCACTTCATTGCCTTCAGGACCATCTGCTCCAGATAGAACCTTCTCACTGAGTTCACAATGGCCAAAAGTTCATCCTGTGGATTCTCCCACTATTGAAGATGTTAGGAAGGATGAGGGCCTGAAAAGGCAGACCTTCTTGGTTGTAGCCTCCTTGCTCTGGAAGAGCCTCTGAGGTTAAGATGGCCCCCTTCCCTCTTAACACTTAGGAAGGGTGTTAAGACTGTGTTTTTTCAAAGAGCTTTGGAGAAAACATGCTACATCACCAGAGGGAACTCTCTAGGCCAGTGTTCCTCAACCTGGCTGGAGAATTCTGGGAAATGAAGTCCACACATCTTAAAGTTCCCAAGGTTGAGGAACACTGCTCTAGGCAGAGATTGGTGTAAAGGTGGTTGATGTAAGTGTTAGTGTTGTTGTTTTACTATATGACTTACTAATTTTAGGAGAGGTAAATCAGCTAGAATCTTTGGATGAGATGCCATACAATAGATATAAGGATAAAGGTGTACACACCTGTGTAGGTTCAGATTTAGTCTCCAAATTGTGCTTTGGGACACATGCGCGCACAAATATAACACCTCTGTACACCCTCATAAAGCAGCTGCTGTGTAATCTCTTGTAAAGAACTTAGCTGCAGAGTCTCAGTGTGCATGTGAGTGTTCATTGCAAATATTGAAACCTACAGTTAAGTTGGAATTTTGCTATCTGCCTACCCATTTTTTTAAACCTGTATCTTTGAGGATAGGAAGGATTTATCAAAGATTACCACCCAGCCTACTTTTTACATCCTGGAGATGAAAAAGTAATGCCCTTTTAAAAACTTTTCAAGCTAGATGGACCACAATTTTTCATGAAAAAAATAGCCCCTTGCTTTGCCCAACAATTAATCAGGTCAGTTAAAGATTTAGCAGCTTCATTCACACAATATGAAAAGATCAGGTTTTTGTGACTTGGCATTGTGTGTAAATTCAACCCAATGGGTTATTCTGTTTCAGGGTCATGTGAACCCATAAAATGGGTTAACCAAATAACCAAGCCAAGTGTGAAGTGCAGACTCAACTATTTTATTACCAGGAAAATGAGTCTAAACCAGCCTTTCTCAACCTTTTGACCCTGGAGGAACCCTTGAAATATTTTTCAGGCCTCAGGGAACCCCTGCACATTCAGGCTGAAATATACAATAAGCCAGAAGTAACAAAATTATTATATTTGTTTCAAGTGTAGGTCTGTACATATGCCTTAACAGTGTTCTTAAACTGAAAATTAAGAATGAAACTTACAACTTCTTTAATGTGAAGTTGCCCGAATTTGAAATAATTTTTTTAAGTAAATCATGACCTCCCAGGGAACCCGTAGTGACCTCTAGTGGAACCCTAGGCTGAGAAACCCAGGTCTAAACCAACCAGTATGCTTTTCCTGCCTTCCATAAGTAGGTGTCATGCCTTTCAGCAAGCTGGACAGCTCCAGATCTGAACTCAACTCTCCCACATCTGAATAACCCTTTGCCCAATGCATTTTTCATATTTTTAAGCCCAAATACTTCTAGGTTGAGATTTATCTCATGATACATCACAGAACTGGAGTGGTAAAGAGAAAGCTCTCCCTTCTGCAGCTCTGATAAATTGTAAACAATTTCCTTCTATGATGGAAAGGGATTTTGTAAAGCTCTTAAACGCCACATGAGTGAGAGACAGTAGTGGTTAGAATGTGGGAAAGAAGGGACAGATGCAGTATGAGTCTTCTGGTACAAACTCCCAGGAACAGCACAAATATCCAGAAGCACAATCAGAAAATTAGACATGTATTTATAGTATTCTTTGCTAGCATGCTCTTATTTTCTAATAACCTCCTGGCCTGGCATTTGATATTTTTTATTATTATTCCAAGCGTGCTTTGATTTAATCCATTTCTTTCTCCTACTTTTTCTGCCTTACAGAGAATGGATTATTTTGTGGGACTTTCCTTTTGTTCGTCCTTTTTAAGGGGTGCCTTTTCAGATCTGGATTATTCAGCTCATCTGGGCTTGTATGGTTTCCTTTTTTAATAACCCACTCTTGCCAGGGTGACAGGGAAGAAAATGCTAAGTAGGGCAGAGTGGAGAGCAGAGAAGAGAATTTTCATGAAGCCTTGACTTTCCTCTCTCTGATTCTTGTAATTATAACACAATTAGAGGGGGTGGCAGGGAACACAGGAACAAAAGGAAATTGGCAGCATCTTTGCCTTGTGGCACGGCTGTCAAATGGCAGCATATGGATGCTATTTCGCAGGCATCCAAGTTCATGGGTTGGGAGAAAGAAAAGGAAATACAGCAGAAAGGAGGATGGCAAAGATGCCACCAAAGGCTGTGCAAAGCAAAGCTTGGAGATGCTTTACAGGTCCTGTCATGGCCCAGGACTCAGATGACTTGGAATCTAAGAAGCTGCTCCATTTGTTCTGATGGTGCCTATGTTTGATCAGCTTCAGGTGATTCCTGACTTGGAGTCTCCTGAGGCTGACATCCCACTGGTTAATCTGGAACAGTTTCTTCACAGTCATCTGAGTCCTGGGCCATGACATATCCTTCAAAGTGGAGAAATTGAAGGAAGTTCATCAACATGAAACTTTCATCATCAGGTTTCCATATATATCTAGGTAGTTACCAGATCCCAGTGACTGGCGAACCAGGAGGCTACTTGGATTAATGGAGGCTAGCTATATTCATCTCTCTTCACCCTTTCCATTTATTATCTAATTTACCAACCATATTTTAGGCAATAGCCAAAGGCACAAGTTGCCCATCACACTAAACCGTGGCTTGCTTGATGATAGTTTATTGAATTTGCTAGGTTCACACAACTTACAAAGGCAAGGGAATGCAACTGGAGGCTTCCAGAGATCCACAGGACCCTTCCTTGTAATCTGTATTGACCTCCAATACTTGTGACCGAAGCTGTGGTTTTGAAAGAAGGAGGGAAATCACATTAATTTAACATTAAATATTAATGCATAGCACTCAGATTTAGTTTTCGTCATGGTCCTACCTGCTACTTTTTGAAGTGTGGTGCCCAGTGTGCTGATTAAAGGCTGAGCGCAGTCCTCAATCTGGAAAAAATTGGGCACCTTTCTGTTAAGCCATCACTCAAGTTTTCCAAACCACAATGGGCCCACTCAACTCTTTTCACTTTGTCAAATCCAAATGAAACCCCTTGTGTTGTGCTCCATTCTTGCACTCCAGTGTAACCCCTTTGGGCAGGCATTTAATGAGTAGCTTCAGAATAAATGAATGCCAGCATATTTTGCTTTCAAGCGTGCACTGAAATTGTGCTTCTTGGCAGAACAGTGTAAGTCTAGTAAGACGTTCATGATGTAGTTGGATTTTCTAGAGTGGAGACTTTGAATTAGTTTCTAAGAAACTGAGCTATCAATCAGAATACCCTGAGTGTAAATTTCACCTCTACCAGGAGCTCACCCCTTCGGCAAAGGATTGTTACCTTGTCATGGTGCTGGAGCTTGAGCACCTCAATGATGCCATGAGCTAAACCGTGAAGGGCCACCCAAGACGGGAAGGTCATGACAGAGAGGTCAGACTAAATGCGATCCCTGGGGAAGGGAATGGCAACCCACCCCAGTATTCTTGCCGTGAAAACTAAATGGATCAGTACAAGCAGAGATATGTCGGTATACCATCGGAAGATGAGACCCCCAGATCGGAAGATGGTCAAAATGCTACTGGGGAGGAACAGAAGATGAGCTCAACTAGCCCCAGACGTGATGATGCAGCTAGCTCAAAGCCGAAAGGACGGCTAGCGGCCGACGGTGCTGGTGGTGAACGGCGAATCCGATGTTCTAAGGATCAACACACCACTGGAACCTGGAATGTAAGATCTATGAGCCAGGGCAAATTGGATGTGGTTATTGGTGAGATGTCAAGATTAAAGATTGACATTCTGGGCGTCAGTGAACTGAAATGGACTGGAATGGGCCACTTCACATCAAATGACCACCAGATCTACTACTGTGGACAAGAGGACCACAGAAGAAATGGAGTAGCGTTCATAATTAATAGTAAAGTGGCTAAAGCAGTGCTCGGATACAATCCAAAAAACGATAGAATGATCTCAATTCGAATTCAGGGCAAGCCATCTAACATCACAGTGATCCAAATATACGCCCCAACCACAGATGCTGAAGAAGCTGAAGTAGAGCAGTTCTATGAGGATCTGCAGCACCTACTGGACAACACGCCTAAAAGAGATGTTATTTTCATCACGGGAGACTGGAATGCTAAGGTGGGCAGTCAAATGACACCTGGAATTACAGGTAAGCATGGCCTGGGAGAACAAAATGAAGCAAGACATAGGCTGATAGAATTTTGCCAAGACAACTCACTCTGCATAACAAACACTCTCTTCCAGCAACTTAAGAGACAGCTTTATACATGGACTTCACCAGATGGAAAACACCGAAATCAGACTGACTACATCCTTTGCAGCCAAAGGTGGCGGACATCTATACAGTCGGTAAAAACAAGACCTGGAGCTGACTGCAGTTCAGATCGCGAACTTCTTCTTGCACAATTTAGGATCAGACTAAAGAGATTACGGAAGACCGACAGATCAGCTAGATATGTTGTTTATTCGTTTAGTCGCTTCTGACTCTTTGTGACTTCATGGACCAGCCCACGCCAGAGCTTCCTGTCACTCATCAACACCCCTAGCTCCCCCAGGGACGAGTCCGTCACCTCTAGAATATCATCCATCCACCTTGCCCTTGGTCGGCCCCTCTTCCTTTTGCCCTCCGCTCTCCCTAGCATCAGCATCTTCTCCAGGGTGTCCTGTCTTCTCACAGCTAGATATGAGCTCACTAATATTCCTAAGGAATATGCAGCGGAGGTGAAGAATAGATTTAAGGGACTGGACTTAGTAGATAGGGTCCCGGAAGAACTATGGACAGAAGTCCGCAACATTGTTCAGGAGGCGGCAACAAAATACATCCCAAAGAAAGAGAAAACCAAGAAGGCAAAATGGCTGTCTGCTGAGACACTAGAAGTAGCCCAAGAAAGAAGGAAAGCAAAAGGCAACAGTGATAGGGGGAGATATGCTCAATTAAATGCAAAATTCCAGAGGTTAGCCAGAAGAGATAAGGAATTGTTTTTAAACAAGCAATGCACGGAAGTGGAAGAAGACAATAGAATAGGAAGAACAAGAGACCTCTTCCAGAAAATTAGAAACATTGGAGGTAAATTCCAGGCCAAAATGGGTATGATCAAAAACAAAGATGGCAAGGACCTAACAGAAGAAGAAGAGATCAAGACAAGGTGGCAAGAATATACAGAAGACCTGTATAGGAAGGATAACAGTATCGGGGATAGCTTTGACGGTGTGGTCAGTGAGCTAGAGCCAGACATCCTGAAGAGTGAGGTTGAGTGGGCCTTAAGAAGCATTGCTAATAACAAGGCAGCAGGAGACGACGGCATCCCAGCTGAACTGTTCAAAATCTTGCAAGATGATGCTGTCAAGGTAATGCATGCTATGTGCCACCAAATTTGGAAAACACAAGAATGGCCATCAGATTGGAAAAAATCAACTTATATCCCCATACCAAAAAAGGGAAACACTAAAGAATGTTCAAACTATCGAACAGTGGCACTCATTTCACATGCCTGGAAGGTAATGCTCAAGATCCTGCAAGGTAGACTTCAGCAGTTCATGGAGCAAGAATTGCCAGATGTACAGGCTGGGTTTAGAAAAGGCAGAGGAACTAGGGACCAAATTGCCAATATCCGCTGGTGTCATGTTCACCGTTCCGATGTTGCTGCATCGTAATGGTTCGCTTGCCATGGTGCTGATACGTGTCCTGGCTGGGAGGGTGCTGCTGCGAGCCTTGTACTGAAAACGTGTTGATCTGTGCCAGAAGGAATGTGTTTAGACTATCTCTGAAATGTCAAGGTTTCTTTGCTCGTTGAACAGCAGAGCTCGTTAGGAGCACCTGGGAATGTGGGGTGAACTGCATGTGAGGGAGGGGTTGGGCTGCTGTTTGTAAGATGCTATTTAGTTTGAGTTTAGGCGCACTTTTCTCATTCTCAGCTTTTTACTTGTTTGCACCCTTTTCTAAATAAACTCAGAACCTGAATTGTTCCTTTGAGTCTGAGTGTATATTTGGAATTAAGGCAACTATCACAGCTGGATAATGGAAAAAGCCAGGGAGTTTCAGAAAAACATCTATTTCTGTTTTATTGACTATTCTGAAGCCTTTGACTGTGTGGACCATAACAAATTGTGGCAAGTTCTTAGTGGTATGGGGATACCAAGTCATCTTGTATGCCTCCTGAGGAATCTGTATAACGACCAAGTAGCAACAGTAAGAACAGACCACGGAACAACGGACTGGTTTAAGATTGGGAAAGGAGTACGGCAGGGCTGTATACTCTCACCCTACCTATTCAACTTGTACGCAGAACACATCATGCGACAAGCTGGGCTTGAGGAATCCAAGACTGGGGTTAAAATCGCTGGAAGAAACATTAACAATCTCAGATATGCAGATGATACCACTTTGATGGCTGAAAGCAAAGAGGAACTGAGGAGCCTTATGGTGAAGGTGAAAGAAGAAAGTGCAAAAGCTGGCTTGCAGCTAAACCTCAGAAAAACCAAGATTATGGCAACCAGCTTGATTGATAACTGGCAAATAGAGGGAGAAAATGTAGAAGCAGTGAAAGACTTTGTATTTCTAGGTGCGAAGATTACTGCAGATGCTGACTGCAGTCAGGAAATCAGAAGACGTTTAATCCTTGGGAGAAGAGCAATGACAAATCTCAATAAAATAGTCAAGAGCAGAGACATCACACTGACAACAAAGGTCCACATAGTTAAAGCAATGGTGTTCCCTGTAGTAACATATGGCTGCAAGAGCTGGACCATAAGGAAGGCTGAGCGAAGGAAGATCGATGCTTTTGAACTGTAGTGTTGGAGGAAAATTCTGAGAGTGCCTTGGACTGCAAGAAGATCAAACCAGTCCATCCTCCAGGAAGTAAAGCCAGACTGCTCACTTGAGGGAATGATATTAAAGGCAAAACAGAAATACTTTGGCCACATAATGAGAAGACAGGACACCCTGGAGAAGATGCTGACGCTCAGGAGAGTGGAGGGCAAAAGGAAGAGGGGCCGACAAAGGGCAAGGGGGATGGATGATATTCTAGAGGAGACTGACCCGTCCCTGGGGAAGCTGGGGGTGGCAACAACCGACAGGAAGCTCTGGTGTGGGCTGGTCCATGAGGACACGAAGAGTCGGAAGCGACTAAGCGAATAAACAGCAAGGAGCTCACCCTGCAATGTTGAGATAATAATACAAGATCTGTGGAAAATCACTGTGGGTGTTTATAAGTTAGAACCAAATTGAGACTTAGAAGTAGAATAAACATATTGAAATTGATATTGGTCCTAATGATTTCACTGGTTTATTCTAGGTACAATTAAATGTGGGTTCAGTCCTGTGAGTATTCAGCTGTTCGTGTTACTATCTGTGCAAATGAACTGGGGGATGAAAGAAAGCCCAAAGTGATCTCTTTGAGACAGACATGACATAACCTGCAAAGTGGATTCAGCCGCAACTCGGTAGATAGCAAAAAGTATTGTCTTACTTTCCTCATTCTTTGCTTTTAAAAGAGGGCTAATTGTATTCAAACAAAGCTTACATTAGGGAAGTTGTGCAGAAAAAAAGCCCAGATAGGAAGGAAGGAAGGAAGGAAGGAAGGAAGGAAGGAAGGAAGGAAGGAAGGAAGGAAGGAAGGAAGGAAGGAAGGAAGGAAGGAATTGTACTGTCATTTAACAAAAGAAAGCCTATGGGGGATTAACTGTGGAAGAAAAAAATGTATTTGTAGAACTATGGGATTTTAGAGGCCTTTTTCAAAAACAAATCTGCTTTGAAATTTAATGGACCAGAGCTAAAGGCAAAATAAAACTCCCAATTTAACAGACCATTCAATTGATTTTGGGAGCAGCTGACCAAATTCCTATCTAGAAAACCCGTCCCTGAGAAATTGTCAGGTAATTTCGGTTTCCCCTGGAGGAATTCAGAGGAATCATCCAGAAATCTAACACAGAATTTCATAAGGTTATTTGTGCCTAGATTCAGTGGAGAAATAACTTGAGTCTGTCTTGGGAGGGTCCACAGGGTGTGGTAAAAAAGTCAAGATGGCAGCCGCGATGGTGTGACCGAAACACTGCCTGTTTTTTATGTCCATCCCTTATGGACGCCCTTGGTCTCTCTGATCCACTTCCTAAGAAACCCTGCAGCAGAGCTGGTCCCAGCCAGGTTTACCCAAAATTAAACTGAAATCATAATTTTCCCCATATCAGGAGGCATACCTTTGCTGAGGTGATGATGTCCCTGTGGAAGCTTTACAACCAACAAGCTGAGATAGGTTTCTTTGAATGAAAAATAAATGAATAGATCCTCCACAATTGTTCTGAATGATTGAAATCTATCCCCTAATTTCCCGAATCTTTTGTTTCCCTAAAAAGGCTTCGGCTTGATCCCCCCCCCCCCCACTTCACACTGTATGGCTCTCTCTGTATAATCTATTTTGACTTAAAAAAAAAAGTCTCTTTCCTCAATTTGTATGTCAGCAGGTAAAAAAAAAAATCATCAAGGTTAACCCAATAGTACTAAGATAAATGTTTTCATGTTTTATTGTGGACGATAAACAGCTCAAGGTCATACCTAAGCAGATCCTGTTGGAATTTAAAAATGTATTAGGTAAAAATTGCAATAGAACCAGATTTTGCTGTATTGGAGAAAGAAACAGTTGGAGATGTCATTCTATGTTTTTTTCATGCCTTTGTTTTCTGATTCCCTATGAAGATCCTAATGTGTAGTAAAGGAGAAATACAATATTAAAGGAAAAACTTCTAGGTTAGCATTTTTGAAGTGTTTAAATATTTGTTTAGAAAGTGTAACACGTTTACTTTGCACAATGCTATCTAAGCAGAAGAGATCCTCTTTGAAATGAAAAGCATCATTTTAATTTTATTAAAAAAGGAACTCAAAATGGAGGTCTAAGTGCTGTTTAGAGCAGTGAGCAGAATATGAAAAGAATCCTGCAGTTTTCTTATTGTTCATTTGACATCTCTTTCAAGGCAGACTTTAAAAACTAAATGTTCACTTTTAAAAAGGGGAAAAAAACCTAGCTCATATTTAATTGGCTCTTTAGCAACATAGCTTGTTCCTCAGGAGAGGGAAGCACATGTTTAAAATTACATTTGTCCATAATCATTTCAAACCTATCCATATTCTCCATATTTAGATAGCCCGTGGGCATTCTTCTGGAGTTCTTAATTAAGGTTGCTTTGTTAAACGGTGTGAGACAATGTGCACTAATGGCATCTTTTGCTATTCATGACTGACCAGAAATATTTACTGTCCCAGTAAAATAGCCTGAAAGGGGAGTTTTTTGGTGGATCTGGCTTGGAAGGGGTGATTTCTCTTGTTTATTTGAGCTGGATGATTGCCCTTTTGGATCTGTCAGCTGCAGAAGGGGGAGGAGAGAGCAGAAAGAGAGAAGACAAACACTTTCATTTCTCTTGCCATGTCAATTTTAGGTGCAATATTGGTGCACCCAATATTGGAGAGGCTTTTTCGCTGCAAGAGTTGTCAGTGGGAAAATGGAGAAATCTTCACCAAATAAAAGCAACATTCTAACAATAACAAGGATGCCTTACCTTCACCTCTGATTTAACTATTTTGCATTTACAGGTAGTCCTCACTTAACAACTATTTGTTTAGTGATGGTTCAGAGTTACGACAGTGCTGTAAAAAACTACTTATGACCAGTCCTCACACTTATGACTGTTGCACCATACCCATAGTCATGTGATCATGATTTGGGCACTTGCCAACATTTATGACCCTTGCAGTGTCCTGTGGTCATGTGATTGCCGTTTTCAACCTTCCCAGCTAGCTTTTGGCAAGCAAAGTAAATGGGGAACCATGTGATTTGCTTAACAACCATGTGTTTCACTTAATGTCCATGGTGATTTGCTTAATGACTCCCGCAAAAAAGGTATACAATTGGGTTGGATTTGCTTAATGACCACTTCGCTTAGCAACCAAAAGTCCAGTCTCAGTTGTGGCCATTAAGCAAGGACCCCCTGTATTAGCCTTCCAGTAATCTACTTCAGATGATGGAGGAATCTGCTGAGGTCAGTTTTTTTACAAAGTTCTCCATGAGGGGAAGGCAGGAGGCAGAGGGGAAAAGGAAGGAGATAAATCTGTCCATCTGGGCAAAGCTCTTAAAGATACTGTTTGCGTTCATGTTAGTGGTTTCTTAAACTACCTTTACGTGCTGAATTAGGACAGCCATTTCCTTGGCCAAGTTCACATGACCCACTAGACTAGTTTAAAACCATTGCTGAGTAGGTTATAGGCCAGCACATTACAGGAAACCTAGCCATTGTTTGAGCATGTGGCCTTCAAAGGGGATGCTTGTCTGAGCACTGCATGCTATGTGAATAGGCCCACAGTGTTAGGGGTCTGGTGGTGAACTACATTAGGGCTTAATGTAGTATCGGAGCACAGCCTTTGTCTCTGATATAAACATTTTGCGGTTTTGTTTAGGATCAATAGAAACTGGGCTGTGAGAAGGTGGCAGCTTCTTGCAGGGGCATCAAGGGAGGTTAAAAACTCAAGAATGGTAGCCACAACCACATGAACAAAGCTCTAACCCCCTTTTATGTGCGTTGTGCACATGACAGATTACAAAGGGCTGGAGCTGCGTTGCCACCTTGACTGTTTTGAACCTCTCTTATATGCCCCTGCCTTCTTCTCTGTTTCTTTATCAGTGGGGACCACAAAATGGCTGCCAGGTGAACCTCAGAACACTCCTTTACTTGGTTACTCATTTATGTTTGCCTCCCAGTCAATGAGCATTGTACGGTTCCCTACCATATTTTAGGGATTGTTGGTTTGTTTCCTGCCTCAAAATGGCAGGAAGTGTTAGCTTGCCTCTGTTACAGGCATCATTTAGGCAAGGATCTGTTCTAACAACACATCTGCTCTTTCTCTTTCCAGCAGTTTTTCTGGAGGGATCAGGAGCTGTGTTGTTCCTGGGGACGTATATACATTCTGCTGACAGTTTTGTCCTTACGTAAGCATTATGGGTTCCTCAAGTAGCTATCGCTACATAAGCACTTTCATTGGTTCATGAATGTCACTCCTTTACCAGCTTTCTGGAAACTTCAGAGCAACAGGGTGTTCTGTTCCCAAAATTAGCTTCTCCATGTATGCAGTTCCTTCCCACACAGTTTAGAAGTAATCTTGCCAAGTTTCCTTGCACTGAAAATCTAGCTAAAACCTGTGAGGCAGCAAGATTTCTCTTGTAAAATAAGGCAGTATTGTTTTAAAGGTAAAGGTAAAGGTTTCCCTTGACGTAAAGTCCAGTCGTGTCCGACTCTAGGGGGCGGTGCTCATCTCCGTTTCAAAGCCTTGGAGCCGGCGTTGTCCATAGGACACTTCCGGGTCATGTGGCCAGCATGACTCACGGAACGCCGTTACCTTCCCGCCGAAGCGGTACCAATTAATCTACTCACATTTGCATGTTTTCGAACTGCTTGGTGTGCAGGAGCTGGGACGAGCAACGGGAGCTCACCCCGCCGCGCGGTTTCGAACCGCCGACCTTCCGATCGACAGCTCAGCGGTTTAACCCGCAGCGCCACCGCGTCCCTAGTATTGTTTTAGCCTTTCAAAAATGCATAAATAAGTACAGAATGCCAAATAACTTTTCATGAATAATAGGCATGGGCACAGAAAATTACAGGATATGTCACCAGCAGGTCTCTAACCAAAAAGAGCGACAATCTATAGGGAAGGATTGTCCTAGGAGATTTTTAAAAATAATGAGAAGGGAATTTTACAAAAATATCCTACCACACAGGTTTCTGGCTTTAAAAACAGAGATGGGAAGTTACTAGAGGACAGACAGAAGGCATGGAGACATGGCATCCATGGAGACAGCTGGGGGGGTGATGTCATCCATATGACATCATCACATTAGGTACTGTATATCCTTTGGCTCTTAACCCATGGGACGAAAAGCAAAGCACATTGCATCATTTGCACAATGACATCATGCATGTGATGTCATGATTTCTAAGCAGACTGCTCTGAATGGAGAAACTTATGACTATTATCCACCTCTTATAGATCTGATCTAATGTTTTCTTGCATTCAAAGTATCAAGTTGAATATCCTGTATGTTCCTGTCCAAGGAAACTCGGCAGCTTTCTAAGCTCACTCAGAACATGGCAGGTCCTTTTGTTTTGCTGTTTGCTCTATCTACATGTTCCCAGTTAGAGATTGCCGGTCAAAGATGTCACATCCCAGATCAAAAGATGGCCATGTTGATAAAGACTCAAAAAGATAATACGGTGCTGTTAATGATTTTTTGATCCTTGGCTCTTGATATAAGCTCTTAGAGCAATTGGTTGGAGAGGAAGCTGCATTCTATTTGCCACCACTTTGACAAGTCTCTGGCAGGTATCAGCATTTCTGTTGTGAAGTCATAGAGATGGTGATCAGTGACAAAGCAGGTTAGAAAACTTGTAACAGCTTAAGTAAGTGGCTGCGGGTTACGGTGTCTAAGCTTGTAAATGTAATTACCCAGCTTGTCAATAACAATTGATTTGCTCAGGCAGATAACTTCAAAGCACGGAAGAGGTCAAAATGGACTGAAATTCACATGAAGCTGAGACTGTATCAGGGGAGGGGGATCGGTTTCTTCTTTCTCCAGTTCACATTTAGACAATGAGTCTTGGGAGGAGGAGGAGAAGGAGGGGGAGAAGGAAGGGGAGAAGGAGAAGGAGGGGGAGAAGGAGAAGGAGAAGGAGGAGAAGGTAGACAAGGAGAAGGAGAAGATGGAGGAGAAGGAGAAGATAGAGGAGAAGGAGAAGGAGGGGGAGAAGGAGAAGGAGAAGGAGAAGATGGAGGAGAAGGAAAAGGAATGGAGAAGGAAAATAGCTTTAAAAAGACCTATTAGGCTTGACATTTAAGATCATTAATTTATTCATCTATGAAAAGCTTTGTTATCTTGCCTTTCTGTTTTAACCACTACGTAATAGAAATACACCTTTCAAAACTTCTCAGAACAACTGAGAGTTCAGGAAAATAAGGCACAAAAAAGAAAGGAGGGATGGGCTGAACTGATGGAGTATCCATAACACTTCCCCTTCTGCATCCCAGAAGTGTGGCTTCCTGGTGACCACTGTGGGAAAGGCAAAGCCTGCTGATGCCAGCTGTCCAGTAGGATAGTTGCTAGCTGATGGCAGTCCCTCTGACTAAGTGGCAGTCAGCTGGGCTGGGCAAATCTTTGAAGGGGCGCTTCACTTCAGTCGTGTTCTGAACGAAGCAATGCCCCCCAAGCTATTTTGTGAAGCAACATGGCTGCCTCAGTTCTAACAGAGAAACTGAGTAATCTCATGGCTTCTCCTTGCTCTCCTTCAGGCATATTCTCAGCCTTCTTCTGCACAGCTGGCTACAGTGCATCCAGGGAGGGTAGCTTTGGTGAAGCGGCCAGCCTCAAGCCTCCTCAGGGCATCCCCAAGGTCTCCTAGGCTGAGCAGCTTTGCATGCAGGGCAGCCAATCCTCAAGCCAAATCATGGCCTATGAGGTCTTTGGTGGAGACGCGCTCTTAAACTCTTTCTCCCGTAGCAATGTCTCAAAGCAATTCTGGACCACTCAGATTGCTTTATCAGAAGGTGGCCTCTCCACTTTGGCTGTGCAAATTGTGTCACCACCACAGCTCAGCTCACTTTGTTGAAATGAGTATGTGTCACTTCATTTGGTAGCCAGTCTTGCCCGAACACTTTTCAAGGACCATTTTGGTTCAGAATTGAGTCAGTGGTTCAACGCATCGAACTTTTAATTTGAAATGAAATCTTCCTTCTCCAGAAAAAACAGAAATATCCAGGCATAGAAATACATTGCAGGAAATATTCCTCTCTGATCAGCCAGCCTTATATGGACAGGGTTGATGTGATGTTCTTTCTCTTTCTACTTTCAGTTATGTAAGATTCCACCATCACTTGAAGAAACACAATTTGGGTTCACCTTTCCTGCTCCAATAAGAATGTGGCTTCTCTGAGCTACAGTGCATAGAGTTTTGTTCAGTCTTACAAATGGCACGTCAAAGTGGAATAGGCCCAGCAAGCGATTGCAGAAGGGAAGGAGAAGCAAGAAAACAAGGAGATGAGGTTGCGTCTTGTGATGGTTGCCTTATCCTAAATAAAACTCTCAGACTCAAAATGTCAATTCAGGTTCTGGATTTATTTAGAAAAGGGTGCAAACAGGTAAAAAGCTGAGAAAAGCGTGCCTAAACTCAAACTAAATAGCGTCTTTGCAAACAGCAGCCCAGCCCCTCCCTCACATACAGTTCTCCCCACATTCCCAGGTGCTCCTAACGAGCTCTGCTGATCAACGGGCAAAAAGACCTTGACATTTCAGAGATAGCCTAAACACATTCCACCAGGCACGGATCAGTACGTCTTCTGTACAAGGTTCCCAGCAGCACCCTCCCAGCCCGGACACGTATCAGCACCTTGGCAAGCGAACCGTTACGATGTAGAGAAACACCAGAACGGTGAACATGACACTTCTAGACCTGGATGCCAGAAGACAAGACTTGTGCAAAGCTTTGGAGGTTCAATTCAAATGTCAATTTGATTGACCCTCTGAGTTAGAAGTATACACAAAATAGGGAATATGTTCCATGCACACTGTGGCTCAGAGGTTCAGCCAGACTGTTTTAAGGAGGACACATTTTGGTTGCGCCAACCCCGAAACATCAATCAACTTACTCTTTTTATGTTCTTTGAACTTGACTACCAACCTTGGGCTCCAACATCTTGCTGAGGACTTCATAGTGTTAAGAGGCTGCCTTTTATCATCCCTTTGCTACGTTTGTGCAGGCATACTACTGATGTGGATCTACTCATTCCATAAAGTATGGGGTCTTTGGAAGAAGAGGTGACTGCTTCTTCTGATATCTAGAATTGTGAGCTCAGGTTTTTAAGTTGGAGGAGCTTTTTAGCTTCCGTGTCTATGTTGGTTTGAGCCCTGAAGATAAGGATTGTGTTCCAACTCATCCACAAAGTTCCCTTGGGGATCTGACCAATTATCCCTCAAAGAAAGTGTCTAAGGAGTCAACCTTTCTCCTAAATGCTGTGAGTGAAATACTCTGGTGGAAGCATTACTTTTAGAGACACTGACAAGGATAACCTAAGTGGAAAAATAAACATTCATTCAAATTCCCTATAAACCTATCTACAATTTAGCCATTCCCTATAATAACATCTGAAAGTACACATAGGCTACCTGGGTGGGTGTAGGTAGGTGTGCTTTTGAGGTGTCTTGCAGTGGAAAAGAAGCAAGGGAATGCCTGCGGAGGACAGAAAAGGAGCAGAGGAACAAGAATCACCAAGTTTTCTTATCCACTAATCTTTATTTTCTCAGATATTATAAGTTCCCATGGACAAGTTGTCAGTGCATCAGAGTAGGTGTCATTTTGAAAACTCTGCAGTTTGCAAGATGTCTTAGGGCTCAGTAGAAAATGATGCTCCAGGAGGGAGCACCGCTAAGCAGCAAAGCATTACCTTTCAAATGCCCTGAATTTTGTTTTGGAAAAATTCCACCCTGCTTAGAGTTGAATATCTTGTCTTCTAAATATCTTCTGAATATCTCTAGACACCTTTCTCCAGCACTCTTTGCCCTCCCTAGCTTCTTCCACTTCCGTTCAAAGGTGTCATGGAAACTCCTCCCACTGGGCATTACCATCACCTTGCCGTCTTTCTAGTTGTATGTACTTTTCAGTCTAAACAACCCATGGGAAGAATGTCCTCCTGATCCCTCCCCTTGAGACTGAATGGAGGGAGAAGCCAGGGAGACCATAAACATCTGGAGGGAAAATTCCACACTAAAGGACTGAACATTCACATCTTCCACCTACATTGTTCAGCCACATCCTCATTCAATAAATACAACAATACAACATTCCGTCCATGAGAATTTACTACAGTCCCTTCTCCCTTGAAAGAATGTCAGAAGCAATTTATTTTCATTGAATTGAATGGGATTAGTAAGAAAAAAAGAGAGGTGTGTGTATGTGTGCATGCATGTTATTTTATTTTATTTTTCCCAACTCCCCAGAAAGCTGCATTGTAATTTGTGTCTCCAACTCCCTCCCTCTATAAGGACTTTGTTTTGATGTCAGGCAAAATTCTGCCCAAAAAGATCCCACTCCATTTTAAAGAGGAAATGTAATGCCCCCTGTTCATTCTTTGTCACTTGGTTGTGTGAAACCTTGGCTGCCTGAATTGCTTTTCCTCTCAAAAGGGTCTAATTATTGTTCTCTTGAATACTGAACGGTGGCCTTGAAAGAAGAAAAGAATGTGTGGCTAACTGAATTTTTCCTATTTTAATGTGATGTTTAATGTGGTAGCAAAGAATGGGTAGGACATTTGCAGATATAGGCTGCCTTGGCAATGTTAAGCAGGTTGGAAATGTTTTAGTTCCAGCCCCACATCTGTAATATGGGGATGATAATATCAACTTTGCAAGAATGGTGTAGGATTTATACCAGAATAATAAGTTATTGATTCAACTTATTGGTTGGTCCAATAAGTTGTTGGCTGGTCCAATGTCTTCTTTCCTATAGCACCTAGGTAGATTCTTTCAGAAAGTCCATGAGTAAGACAGGGAGATAAATTAAGTTGCACAGTTGTATAACTTCCTAAGTCTGGTAGACATCTGTTGAGTATGGAGGATTCATGGGGCTATCATGGTCAGTTGCTTCAAATGGAGCAAATGTAGGTAATACATTTTGAACAGCAGAAGAGTGAGGTGCACTTCTGTGCTGCTCACGTGCAACCTAGTTGGTTGTAGCAGAGGTGGTGCAAGCCAGGAAGGTTTGCAATGTCCACCTAAAGAGCAGGATGCAGAGAAGATAAGAACTAAGGGTTGGATTGAACTTCCTACAAAAACCTGTTGCCTTAACTAGCCTTAACTAGATCAGATAGTAAGAACTGGATGGAAGCAAATGAAAAAAAAACTAGTCTTGTGAATGGGAAGTAGGCAGTTCAGAAGCATATGGAAGCCCCAAGATTTGGGTGGAAGAAGAAGGGGAAGGGAAAGAAGAAAGAAGAAAGAAGAAGGGAAGAGTAGTGAGAACCTGCAGAGCAAAGGGGGAAGCCCCATGGCTGGAAGAAAGATTACTTTTAGCAAGAGGGGAAGGAAATGAAGGCATAAGGCTTTGTGTAAAAAATTCAAGTGTGCCCAATGGTACTTTGTTCAACGGCTGTAGAGCAGTGTTTCTCAACCTTGGCAACTTTAAGATATGTGGACTTCAGCGAGCTGGCTGGGGAACTCTGGGAGTTGAAGTCCACATATCTTAAAGTTGCCAAGGTTGAGAAACACTGCTGTAGAGAGTCAAGAGGATGATCTCAACAGAGAAAGGCAAGATCTGTTATCAAGGCAATGAGTAGACAAATAAGGCTGAAGTCCAGCATGGGGCAGGGGGTGGGTTATGAAAATGTCTCATACAGGCACCCTTTAATTCATATGACATATAAAAAAGGGAGGAGGGGAAGCACATTCAGACTTGCAGCATTCTGTAACTATAGCCTATCTTAATAAAAGTAGTTTTAGGACTATGTGGTGCCTGTTTCTTGGCCTGGTCTACTTTGTAGGGCTGACAATGGGGGAGAGAAGGCTGACAATTTTCACCAATGTGGGGGTGTCCAATGAATTGAGATGGGGCAAATTAAGGTTCAGAGGACCAAGAGGTGGAGAAGCAGATGGAGGTCCAGTCCAGAAGGAGAAGCGGTAGGATACTATGCAAAAATAATTACACTGAACAAAGAGGGTGGATAATTGGATTGGATGAATGTGTATTCTGCTCTTTGAATACTGCACCTTTAAGGAGAAGGTGGAGGCTGTGGTGTGAAAGAAGACTTTAGTTGGAAGCAATTCCTTCTGCAGGACACTTGGGAGATTGATCCCCATTGAGATCAATACCATATCATTGTTTAATATCACTGCAATCTGGGGCTGAGACTGTACATGAATTCTACTGTTTCTACTGTCCATAGGCTATTTCCCAGTGATATAAGCAAAGCTCACAACTAGAGGCAGAACCTTCTTTTTCCTCACTGGGTGCCCCAGAAAGATGGAAATCACTCTGTAAAACCCCATCTCTTGCTGGTAATACTGCAGCCAAAACTCTCCCTGCGATCCGAGTTTGACCCCAGTGGAAGCTGGACTCTCAGGAAGCCAGCTCAGGCCGACTCAGCCTTCCCTCCTTCCGAGGTCGGTAAAATGAGCACCCAGCTTGCTGGGGAAGGTGACGACTGGGGAGGGCAATGGCAAACCACCCCGCTCTACAGTCTGCCAAGAAAACATCGCGAAAGCGGCATCCCCCCAAAGGGTCAGACATGACTCGGTGCTGGCACGGGGGACCTTTCCCCTTTCAGTCTTGATTAAAATAAATTATTTCAGAAGTGAAAGAGAACCTGCCTGGGAAATTCTCTGGGAGAATCAGTTTTTGAACTCAGAATTTACTTTCATGCGAAAGCTACAGCATGAAAGCAGGCTATCAGTGTTAACTATCCGGCCTCCACATCAGGTGGCAAAATGTTGCAGCTTCTTTAAGGAGCAAATGCTTTAAAGTTAATGGGAGATTTAAAGCAGGTGTTGTGAATGGCAGGCTATAAGCTCCAGGATTCCCAGCTAGCCACCCACCTGCTAGAGAACCACAGATGTAGAATCTATATCCATGTGTAAGGCATGGCCCTTAGTCACATCCAGAGGTAGATTACCCCAGTTCCTCCCTCTGCTGGAGATAGGAAAAATTTAAAATCAAAGCAGAAACTGAACAAAGGGTGGGAAAAGTATAGGGCTAATATCTCCTGCTCAGACTCAGAATAAGGTTTGGAATGACCTGAAAAAAGAAAGAAAGAAAGAAAGAAAGAAAGAAAGAAAGAAAGAAAGAAAGAAATCCCAGGAAAATTGGAGAGAACATCTGTTTTCAGACTGGTAGAAATATGTACCCAGTCTAGTCAAGAACTGTCTTCCTCCCTCCCTCCCTCCCTCCCTCCCTCCCTCCCTCCCTCCCTATGTGGTACTAACTTTATGTTTAATTATTATTTTATTTCCTTGTACAAACTAGTGAATTCTCTATGCTCACAGCCTTTATCTGTTCTTCAGGCCAGACATGAGGTTATTATTTCTATTTATAGTTTTTTTGTGATCTGTCAGAAATTGAAATGCCTACAGTATCTCCTTTGAGATTCTGCCAAATAAATGTCTATTTGGAGCAGACCAGTGCCATCTTATGGTCTGCTTGGAGCATTACATTTTCTGAAATTCTCTTTTCCTTTGCATGGGTTTCATCAACTTGAATGAGAACTGGTAGAAAAAAATGTAGGAGGGGTTGTTGTTGTTGTTCTGTTTGGTTTTTGCCTTGTACAATAGAGGGACTGAGGCAGTCAAAAAGCACCCAGGGCAATGGGCTAAAAAGCAAGATTTGGCAGGAGTTCACTGGCACATGGGTAGTTTTTTCCCATACATGATGTATAAATACTTAGGTAGTCTAATACAGTGTTTCCCAACCCTGACACTTTCCAGGGGTGTGGACTTCAAATCCCAGAATTCCACATCCAGCAAGGCCATGGATGAGAACTCTGGGAGTTGAAGTCTATACACGTGAACGTTGCCAAGGTTGAGAAACACTGGTCTAACAGCCTGTCTCATGACAAAATGAATATGTTCTCCAACTTCTGGAAGAGGAAGAAGATAAGTCTAGGTGGGAGAGAACTAAAGTAGAGCCTTTCTCCCTGAGGAGCTTGTCGCTTGTTTGCTTTGCAATCAGCCCTCCTTTCCTTTATTCTGTGTTATCTCTGTGTGGGAACTTTGCCCTTCTTCACCATTAGCCAGACCTCTCCAAGGTCCCTTTGCATCTCTGAGTGCATCTGGTCCTTCACCCAAGAATGCCATTCTCCCCATAGAATCAAGAATTATGTGCATCCTGAGCCATTCTTCAGACAAATGTCGAGAGGAAATTTTTCTTCTACCCAGCCCTTCCCTGTGATTCAACCTGCATCCAAGTAGTTGTCAATTAATGTCTGCCAAGGATGGAGAAGACTCTTTATGCAAGAATCCTTCAGATTTAATATGAAAATAAATCCATACATGAGAGCTCCCTGCAACAACCAGAGCATCAAAGAGATGAGGAATGAAATCATAATGTTAACATACATTGGTTCACAAGCCTTTGAACTCTCCTCCTCCTCTCCCCCTCTTTTCCCATTCCTCCTCTTCTTCCTTTTCGGTTTTGGTGCCAATCCAGATATGAAACAGCAATTTAACAGTGCCCAAACTTTGCGTAGATTTCTAGTTTTATTTTCCCCCTTCAAAGCTTCAAGGTATTCTGGGACATAACTTGTGAAGTCTCTGGTCTCTTTCAACCCTTTTCAACTCTTAGAAGGAGAATCTGTTGGCCTCCTCTCCAACCCCTTTTGCTGTCATCTTTCTCTTTTCCCTTTCTCTCTCTCTTTTCCCTTTCTACTGAACACAAGGCCCTGGAACTTATTTTGGGTTGATCCTTTGGATTTTTCATTGAAACATCTACATTAACGTTTACCAGCCCTGCCCGGCTTTGTAAATTTGGAAGCAGATATAAAAAATGAGGAAACCTGTGCATCATAGTATAGTGGGAAGCATCCTTCATAAGTCAATTGAGGAATTTAATAATCGCTTTAGAAATAAGCTCCACAGCAATGAGAAAAATGTGAGGGTTAAAGGCCTCCCAATTAAGAGAGGTTTCTCTGTGGATTTATAGGCTGGTGGTTAGCTCTTCCTGTTTGTGTTCCCATGGCAACTGTCAGGTAGATTTTCTGCTCCGTGCTAGGAAGTTGGAAACATTGAGTTGGCTTGAGCCTTTCAATTCAATGAAGCTTAAATGAAATTCTTTGCACAGAAGCTGTCATTTAGCCCAGGTCCTTTATTCGTATCAATTTATACCATAAATCAATTTATACCAATCAAATCTGTGAAGTTTATTTCATTGTGCTGATTGTAGAATTCAATATACAGTATATAATCCTATATAGAGATCTTTAGAGATGTCCAAAATATATCTCTATACTGTTCCTGAGGATACCATCATCATCATCATCATCATCATCATCATCAACCGTACTTTCTATGCAATTCAAGTAGCTGTAAAAACTGAATTGAGTGTCCTTTTTGGCTGGGAAAGTAGAATATAAAACAAGTAAATCAATAACTTAAAAACTCTGACAATTCTAGTCTCTCCCTTCAGTTACATTTAGAGGTGCTTGTTCGTATGCCACGTTTCCATAATGTACCACATTCAAAGAGGATCAAAGGTCATAGTAAACAATGCATAAAAGAATAAAACAGCCCCATTCTGTGACCATTCCATCAGCACTGTGCTGAGAAAATTTTGACTTAGTAGCCCCAGCATGTAAATGTGACAGCGATGGGGTGTAAGCCAATGTTCGTTTTATTCTGATGCATGCTATATGCTGGAAACAGTGCCAGAAGTAAATTGGATGGCCATTCCCAAATGCCAGGGTTCCAGGAACTGACTCACTGGATATGAACCTCTGGTCTTATCAATACTGGAATTCTGCTGGGAGTGAATTCATAAATTTTGCTTCCAGCTGTTCTGGGAAAGATGTATGTTAGCCAGAACAAATCCCTACTAGCATTTTGTCCTCCCTTTGTCCAACATTCATGGGGAGTGGATTTCATTTATAAGCTTTATGGCGTGCCTAATTTGTTCTGTTCTGTTCTCTGCTTAAAGCTCAGCATACCTATAGTGGCACACAGTATTCAAAATTTCCAAGACTACCCATGAGAACATACAGTGTTGTCTGAACTGGCAAATTTCTTCTGAATGCTTGAAGGAGCCTAGTGTTTTACTACTCACTAGCATTCAAGCTTTTTCAAAGACCTGAACAGGGACATTTTTCAGATAGCGAAAAACATTATCTGGCATTGTCAAACCAATAAAGGCAAAATGTGGGATTCACAGTTCTCTCTCTGTCTGTTTTTAATACAAGGCTATGGAGAGGTTTGAAATGCTTTCTGCAGCTGGTCTCCTTGCAAACATGAAGGCTTGTGGTTTTAATTACAACCCAGCACATGCCCCACGCATGCCTTTTTCTGGGCTGCTTTTACAAGCTATAATCACCCCTGGTGTTATCTGAAAAACCTGGCTCAACTCCCAACGGCTCATTAATGCTGAGGCACCTGTATTGAGAGGATCACCATGAGCAACCTTTTTGACATTCATTCCCCTCACCTAGTTGATTTCCCGGAATCAGTGGTAAGTCATTTGTATAGGATGATTGAAAGCTTCCCCAAGAACATTGTGTCTTAATTTTCAGGTCAGCCTCTTCTTGGATGCTTAAAGCTTTTCTGCCACTTACCATTTTTCCCATTCCTTATTGAAGGCTAGCTTGATAGATCCCATGCCTTTGTTTCCCTTCCTCCCATGATTCATAGATAGACAGACAAGAATGAATCCAGACTTGGGGCTTTTTCTGAATAGCATGTCAGCCCAAAACGGTTGATCAGACTAAGAAACCAACACCATGAAAGTTACTGTAACAGAATCTGGCAAGTCTGAATGTGCTTTCCCCTCCCTCCCTTTATCTTTATGTGAACTAGGGAGGGGCTTGTCTGAGACGTTTTCTCAAGTTACTTTCTTGGCCTGGGCTCAGGCCCCTCGTATCTGACTGCTGCCTTCCTCTTGTCCTTCAAGGCCATTCCCTATGTCCATTGTTGCCTCTTCCCCCTTTGAGATGCTCCCATGGGAGGCATGGCATCTACCGTCTCCTGCACACTTTGCATTGGATCTTCCGTTCCGCCCTCCTCCCCCAGAGACTGCCAGATGCCTTAGCAAACTTATGGTAACTGGTCTGTCTGGATTAGTAGCTTGCCAAGCACTTCCTCCCTCTCACTCATCCATTCTCTGGGTGCAGAAGTGCCACCTCAATATACAACCAGTCCCTGTTCAGGCACCATTTGTACCTCTCCCTTTTTTACATATGTTGTGCATGGGCAATGCCTCTTTAAAAAGGGGCGGGGCTTCAATTGTGCAATGATAGAGGCCATGTTGACTTTTTGACCCCCTTCCCATATATACGCCTGGTGGTTCTGTGTGGCAGCGCTCTCCTTTGTGAGCAACTATCTCTGGTTTTTTTCACCATTCCCATTCTTGTTTGATCCACTTGTTGCTCATTTGCCTACCAGTCCATTCCTCTTTTGGGCCATTCCATGCATATTCTTCCTCCATTCAACCTATTCCACTCTCATTTTGCTTAAAGAAAATGTCCTACTTGTATTTTTATTCTTATTTATTCTTCTTATTCTTCTTATTCTGTTTTTATTCATCAAGGAATAACAGCAAATAACAGCAGCAAGAGAGGGTGTTACATTTAAGGACAAGTGGCACTGTAGCTAACCACACACACGCCCCCTGGAATTTTCTGGTGGCTATCCCAAATCAGGTTCTGGGGGGGCATGGGGGTGTCAGAAAATCAAGATGGCAGCCACGGCCATGTGACTTCTGGACATCTAGGTAAAGGTAAAGGTTTCCCTTGACGTAAAGTCCAGTCGAGTCCGACTCTAGGGGGCGGTGCTCATCTCCGTTTCTAAGCCTTAGAGCCGGCATTGTCATAGACACTTCCGGGTCATGCATGACGACTCGGAACGCCGTTACCTTCCCGCTGAAGCGGTACCAATTAATCTACTCACATTTGCATGTTTTCGAACTGCTAGGTGAGCAGGAGCTGGGACGAGCAACGGGAGCTCACCCCGCCGCGCGGTTTCGTAAGCCACCCAGAGGCAGCCTCTAAAGTATGTAAATGAATGTCAGCCTTGAGAGGTAGTCCAGACAAGAAGCACATCCAGAAGTACTAGCTCCAACTGTGAGGTTATGTTAGCAGAATCTTGCAAGTCTGGAAATACATCTCTTCCCGCTCACCTTTACAGCCCAAGAAACTAGGGAGGGTCCCTTCTGAGATGTTTGCCATGTCCCCATTTCTTATGTGGGCTCAGCTGCCTCTTATCTGACCATTTTCTAAGCTGTGCTCTTCCTCCTGTCTCCCAAGGTCATTCCACATACCATTACAATGAATGAATCAATCAATACATAAAAAATTAAAGCCCTGCCCTTATTACATGTGTCATGTATGACACTCCCCACTCCACACACACACATACAGCCACTCCTGGTTGCTAAGTTGTAAGTCTTAATTTGTCTTCAAAAATGTTCCATTTACTTCAACATGAATTCACTTAAGATCCTCTTTGCTGAAGAACAGTTAACATTTGACATTGTATTTCCCTTGTTGTCTTTTACAGGGGGAAAAAAAAGATTTTGAAATAGCCCCTTCAAAGAATTAAGACATGTCTTGTTTTCATTTTGATTACAAAATGGTGGGGAGGGAATCTCAGCAATGTTTTTCCTCCCTTGATGTTAACATGCTTGTCAATCCCAATATGTTTTGAAAGAGTTTATTTGTTCCCATGTTTAAATGCAATATAAAATCTAATGATTTCTTCCTTGGGGTTTGTGGATATTAGACCTTTGAATCTTGATCTCTTGCCACGTTTTTGCACTTACTTCTTGGCAGTTTATATTAAATTTATTAAAAGTGTTGGTTAGACACAAAGCATGTAAATGCTTTTAAAAATCTAAGCCTCTTCCTGCAAGAACATTAACCAGAGAAGGGTTAGGAATTTCCACAAAGATGCACACACACACACACACAGATTGAGAGAGAGAGAGAGAGAACACATTAAAATTTAACAGCAAATATTTTCTTTACAGAGCAAAGGCTAAACCGCTGAGCTGCCGATCGGAAGGTCGGCGGTTCGAAACCGCGCGGCGGGGTGAGCTCCCGTTGCTCGTCCCAGCTTCTGCACACCAAGCAGTTCGAAAACATGCAAATGTGAGTAGATCAATAGGTACCACTTCGGCGGGAAGGTAACGGCGTTCCGTGTCGTCATGCCAGCCACATGACCACAGAGGAAGTGTCTACGGACAAACGCCGGCTCTTTGGCTTTGAAACGGAGATGAGCACCGCCCCCTAGAGTCGGACACGACTGGACTTTACGTCAAGGGAAACCTTTACCTTTACTAAATCTGAATTGTGCTCCTTACACCTTAACAAGCGTCCATAGATGGAAACTCTGCCAATGGGATCTTCCATCGCCACATCTTGACTTTATTTTGCCATACCATGGGGACACCTCTGCTTGCCATTGTTATACCCAACCATCTTAACAAACTCATTTTTCAGATAGTGGATGCAGCAAAGCTGGTCAACTATGAAGTCTGGCTAATAAGAGTTGATGCACGGCCATTTTACCTCAACCTCACAGTACCCCATGTCAGGGGCACTGGGAGAAGTGGAGGTAAACTTAGTCTATGATGAGCCTCATAGTTTGAGGGGGTGTTACGTTTACCTAGGCCGAAAGCAGAGAATAGCAAACTAGCAAAGGGATATGAAATGGAATGCTGTAAGTCTCTGCAGACTCCTAGAGAAGTAAATGTACATAAGTCAATAGGAAACACAAACTGCCAGGGTTCAAAGGTATATCTGCTGGAATATGTTGCGTTGTATGATGTATGTAATGAATTCATGTGGTATGAAGGAATGTGTAAGAATCTGAATGTATCTATTGCAATGCCTGTATCTGTTTATGAGGTATAACTGTGTGAATACGGCTATGCAGAGATTACAGTGTAAGACAAGCGGGGAAGGATGGATTGATCAAGCTTGTATATTGCCAGGATGTTACACAGAGCCATTCATACACAGTAAAATTGGCGGGGTGTCAGGGTGTACCCAAGGTCGAAGGGGTTTTACTGTGTGAATGTGGAAATGCCAAGGCTGTTGTACAGCTGGGAGCAGTGAGTAATCAGGGTAGAAGGATCACGAGATGTGATTGCCAAAACCTGTAAAGTGGCTCAGCACATAATATTGGTTACCTAAGTAGCATGGATGGACAGTTCTGTGTTGTGCGGATAGTGTAAGTGGTGTTGCGTGTTACTGTGAGTAGGAATTTGCCGTGTATCTTTGCTGTGTAAGAATTAGCTTGTAAAGTGCTGTATACAGTAAAGACTGTAAATAGTTACAGAACAGGTCTCAAGCTGATTTCTTCCAGCTCCACTCAAGGATTGTGGTGAAAGCGCAGCTCTGACACCCCAGTCTTTAACAAAATGGCAGCAATGCTCTAGGAGTCAACTCCCTTGATGGTTGTCAGGCTTCTGGCTCTATTGGACTTTTTTTCTTTTCTTTAAGATTCCTTTAAATAAAAATAAATCAATAAATCAGAAGCTGGCATGCTGCAAAGCTTTTAGTTGCATAGTTCTTGGCACAAGAACAATGCTCCTCCACAAATGTTCCTCTGGAACGTGGTGTGGTTGTCCTCACAAACGGGAGCTTTCTGACTGTCTGTGCTTCCCCTGGTTGCCATTTTGTGTATGCATGGACCACATGGTCTTAAAATGCCAAATGTTGCACCACAATCTACTTCAACTAGATTCTGAGGCTTTTCTATACTGTGTGAACCAAAACAGCCCCCATTTTGAAATTTGCCACCTGTAGCAAGCATTCATTATAAATTCTGGTTTCTGTAAACCCAACATGTTACCAATAGAAGAGAATATCTGTAGCTCAGGGTTGAACTTGTGAGGTTTCAGCCAGCTTCTGACTCAGAAAAGGAAACTTACCAGGCAGAAACCAGGAAAGCGAAACCCAGAAGTGACTCAGCAGCACAAAAGAAGTTACAGCAGCTGATTGGCCAGTCTTTGGAGGAGGATTTGAATCCTCCAATCAGTGCACAGGAAAGACGTGCAGAAAAGTGTGTAAAGGAGAAGGCAGCCCGATTGGCTGCAGATGGGAACAGGGGCGCGAAGGATCGGCATAAAAGGCAGATGCATGAAGAGCAAGCTGCCGGAGACCACCTATCCTTCAAGCTCACAGCCCCAGCAGAAGAGTCCCTACCTGCATCGGAAATCTCATCTGTAGCCAGAGGAGAATCAGAGCCTGTGTTTCCTATTGTTGAAGACCTATCCACTGCGCAAGCTGCCATAGAGGATCCTCTTCCTGCTGATTCTTGCAATCTCAGCCTTGCGCCAGTTCCAGACCTTGCCGCTGCCATTTCAAGAGTGTTCCCAGCCTTGTTCCTAGCTCTCAGCCTAATCCAGGATCTCCAGTCCAGCCTAGTCATGCTCCGGGTTCTCAGCCTTGCCCAGAATTTCCAGTCTAGTCCAGTCATGCTCCTAGTTCTTGTTTGGAATCTCTAGCCCAGACAATTTTGATTTCAGGTTCCCAGCCTTGCCTTGAGTCTCTAGTCCAGCCCAGCCTAGCCTCCAGAACTAAGCCTTGTCCAGTGGTTCCAGTTTGGTCTTGCCTAGCCTCCACATGCCAGCCCAGTTCAGTTGGTGTTCCAGATTGCAGACTCTCACCTTCAGTTCCAGTCTTGCCATGCTTCCTAGAATCATCCAGTCCCACATCTTCAGTCAGCAAATCCTGTCCTGCGGTTCTGCCACAGTGTGGTCCTGCCAACTTTCCTGTTCTCCTGTTTTGCCTGGGTGGTCTTGATCAGAAACAGTCTTACCTCATTAATCACACAGACCTATGGTTTTAAATAGTTGTCTTAATAAAGAGTAGTTTTGATAACAATCCTGTCTGGCCACCTCATAGCCTGAACAGGACAGAACTGTGGAGTCCTTGGTGCTCTCTGAGCTTGGTTGTTTGCTTGCAGATGTCTCATTGCCCAACTAGGCAGCAACTTCAGCACCAAGGACTCCACAACCCAACACGTTAGCTACCAAGACCCCAAGCTCTTCATTCATGCCTTGATTGTGTTGCACTTGGATTCTTGCAGCAGCCTGTTGGCTGGGCTACCTGATACCTCTCCAGCATTTTCTTTCTTTCTATTTCTTTTGCAGTTGATCCAGGAGGGATAAAAAAGCAGGGGAATCCACCAGTCAGGAATTGTGATGGTCCAGAGAGAACATCAGGCCATCTCTACGGAAGAAGGGGAAGAAGGGGTTGGAATCAAGATGAAGATTTCTTAAGCTGGCTTCATTTCAAGGCAGTTATGCATGAGACAAGCAGTGCAGAAAAGCTCAATGTTTCTGAGCTAGAACTCTGAGCATCCCCAAGAAGCAGAGGAGCTGTAGTTGACCAATGTCTAGAGGATAATGTTGGCAGATGCTGGGAAAGCCTTTAGCCCAGGAGAGGTCAAAAAAGTCACACACCAAGCATTTCTATAAAAATAATTTATTTACAGAAAGCAAAACAAAAACAAAATATATTTAAAGGACTTAGCTCCCTTGGAGCAAGCCTTGCTTGGCTACATTGCCGGCAGAGAGAAAAGAGGAAGTGAGAACAAGTCCGGGCAAGTTTTCTCCCCCAGGTGATTTGCATGAAGCACGTGAGAGGAGACAATTGCAACCTTTTCACCCGGCCAAAATGACTAGGTACAACAGCAGCTTAATCTGTTAGTAGGAAAACCTCAACACTCCCCTTTTTACACTATAGATTAAGATGCAAACCAATCTTCTCTGACTTTATATGTCTTTCCATTCACATTACTTTACCATTATCTCCCCTTTGGTTTAACAGAAAGCTTCCATTCTTCTTCCTGTGTTTTTCCAAACCTAGGTTGTTATAATTCCAAGGCTTTTTAATATGAAATGGCTTTTCATGCAGGCTTCAAAACCAAGCCTTTGTTTTTCTGTTGATGTGAACAGCAGCAAATCATCAACATAAATGCACAGATACATACAGTCTTGTTTGTCCTTCTTCATATATACACAGGGATCTGCTTTTCCTTTTTCAAAACCAAAATTCTGCAGTTTTTCATCTACTTTTTGGTTCCATGATCTAGCGGCTTGTTTTAACCCATAGATTGACTTCCGCAGTTCACAGACTAGATTCTCCCCTTTTTCATAGCCAGGGGGTTGCTGCATGTATAATTTGTGGTCTAAATCACCCTAGAGAAATGCAGTTTGAATGTCATAGTGGTTAACTGACATTCCCTTGAGTGCAGCAACTTTTAACAGTAATCTAATTGATTCACCTTTAGTAACTGGTGCAAAAGTCTTGTCAAAGTCTAAATCTTTCCTTTGAGTGAACCCTTTTGCAACCAACCTTGCTTTATATTTTTGGATTTTGCCATCAGCTTTTCAGTTTGAAAACCCACCTACAACCCAGACAGTGTTCATTGGGAGGTAGATTTACCAGTTTCCATGTTTTATTTTCTTTCAAGGATGCTAATTCCTGTTGCATGGCAGAATGCCAATTTTGTGCAATCTCAGGTGGTAAAGCATTCACCTGTTCTAAAGACTCAGGTTCTGTGAATACGTGAAAAGCCTTTACTGTTTCAACCTGAAAATGTGATGGAAGAACGCCTTTATTACTCCTCTGAGATCTGCGAGGTAATACAGGGCTTAAATTTTGACTCCTATCACTTTCCTGAGAAGCATCTATCTCATCAGACAGATCTTCAGTTTGCTTTTCTGGTTTAATGTCCTCATCAGGCAAAAGATCACCATCAGCAAGTCCTTGCTGTTCTCTTGTGGTGGTCAGATCAACTGGAGAGCTAGAATTTAATCTCCCCCAGTTTTGTTCAGCAAAAGAAGCGCTTTTGCTAATTATTAATTTCTCTCCCATTATGAACCTGTAGCTCCTTTGGCTTTGTTCATAGCCAACAAAGATGGCTTTCTTTGTTGTGGGGCCTCCTTTCCTTCTCTGCTGTTTTGGAATGTGAACCCATGCAGTGCTACCAAACACTCTAAGATGGTTTACCTTTGGTTTCACACCATAAAACAAATGGAATGGAGTGTCCTGAATCACAGAGTTATACAACCTGTTCTGTACGTAAGTGGCAGTAGATATTGCCTCTCCCCAGTACTTAAAACATAATCGTGAATCTTTTAACATGCATTCCATCGCATTTTGCAAGGTTCTGCCCTTTCTTTCAGCAACACCATTTTGCTGAGGGGTGTAAGGGTTAGAAAGAATTTGTTCTATCCCCTTTTCTGCTAGGAACCTTTTGAATTTGTGAGAAAGGTACTCTCCTCCTCTATCACATTGGAGTGCAGATACAGGCCTAGGGAATTTTCCATTTGCCCATGTCACAAAACTTTTAAATTTCTCAAATGCTTCATCTTTATGTTTTAAGATGTAGATAAATGTGTATCTTGAGAAATCATCAATGATGGTCATTGCATACCTTGCTTGTCCAAGACTTGGAGCAAAAGGACCAATAATGTCAGAGTGTACAATTTCCAAAGGTCTAGTTGTAACTCTGTCACTGTGCTTACTCACAGGAGCTTTTAGTGTTTTGCATTCTTTGCAAACTACACAGTCTAAGTATTTATCACAGGGTTTTATCTTTAGGTCAGCACACAGCTGTGGCATTTGTGCTATATACTTGAAATTAGCATGACCAAATCTCCTGTGCATCAGGTGTACACATTGGTCATGATATGGAGTGTTGCCAACTGCAGCCTTGCAGCTTGGCTTCCTTGCATTTTGCACAATGTACAAGGAGTCTTTTAACATACCAGTAGCACACAATTTCCCATTTTTTCGTATCTCACAACCATTTTTCTTAAATGTTATGATATACCCTGTTGCAGCCAATTGTGCCACAGATAAAAGGTTTGATTGTAAATTTGGCACATACAACACACCTTTTACAGTTTCTCCTAAGCAGGATAAATACAAGTCACCTTGTCCCATAATTTTGGTCACAGACCCATCAGCCAAAGATACACTTTGTCTTTCAGTTTTAGACAGTGACACAAAAAAGCTTTTACAATTACATAAATGACAACTGGCCCCAGAATCTAACACCCATACATCAGAATTACCGTTCTCAGCAACCTGTGCAATTTGGGTTGTCTGAAGAGCCTTCTTCTGTGTTGCCCTTGTGTTCTTCTGCTCTGTCTTTCTACTCTTGGGTCTCATGGCACAGTCTCTTCGCAAATGTCCAGCTGAACCACAAGTGAAGCATCGCTGGCTGGCTAGCGCTGTGGCCTCAGGTTCCTTTCCCTTCTTTTCCCTCATTTTCTGGTATTGCAGCTTTCCAGAAGAGATGGGGGGGGGGGATCTTTCCTCTCTCTTCTCCCATTCAGCGAGTAAGCGCTGTGTAACATACGATGGGGTGAGGTCTGTTTCAGGCAAAGCCTCCAGGGTACAAATCAGCGTGTCCCACATTGCATTTAGTGAGGACAGGAGGATATATGATTTTGTGAGAGGTGTAAATTCCATTCCTCTCTCCTGCAACTCAACAAACAGTTGCTGAATATAATGCAGGTGCTCAGGAAGGCTATCTCCTTCTGCAAGGTAGGCTCTGTACAGCTTTTTCGTCAGAGTAACTTTACTCCCTGCTGTTGCCTTTACATACAAGTCTCTCAAAGCGTCCCAAAGTTGCTTTGCAGACTGCATGCCTCGCACGTGGACTAGCGGATTGTCCTCAACTCCCAAGATAATGGTGGCTCTAGCCCGCTCATCCTGTCTCAGCCATTCAGCACTGGGATTTTGGGGGGTTTGCTCACCAACTGGCAGCCAAATATTCTCTCTGCGAAGATACATCATCTTCAGGGCCCAATTCAAATAGTTGGTCTCTGATAGGCGCTCCAGAGGCATCGCTGAGGGCTGGGAGGTAGCCATGGCTTCTTCCTTCTTTTGCAAGTCACCTCAGCTGGGTTCTTTGTCCTGCAGACCGGCAGTTGCTGGAAAATCTCCAGGTGGCTCCAAAGAAAATCTTCACAGGTCTTTGCTACCTGCCTTTAAATTGTGCATGAGGTGTGGAGTTGATCTCTCTTTTCTCTCTGGGTTTTACTGGGCTTACTCACTGGGCACATAACCTGTTGGCAGATGCTGGGAAAGCCTTTAGCCCAGGAGAGGTCAAAAAAGTCACACACCAAGCATTTCTATAAAAATAATTTATTTACAGAAAGCAAAACAAAAACAAAACATATTTAAAGGACTTAGCTCCCTTGGAGCAAGCCTTGCTTGGCTACATTGCCAGAAGTGAGAACAAGTCCGGGCAGGTTTCCTCCCCCAGGTGATTTGCATGAAGCCCGTGAGAGGAGACAATCAATTGCAACCTTTTCACCCGGCCAAAATGACTAGGTACAACAGCAGCTTAATCTGTTAGTAGGAAAACCTCAACAGATAACAGATTTTCCATTCCATGCTCCCCTTCCTGCCAACACCCTTGCATTCACTGTAGTATTGCAGCCTGAAACACCCAAGTTTTCAGAAGTGGCATTTTCTGGCGTAGAATATGGGATAGCAATTTCCAAAGCAACATTATTATTATTTTTTGGTGCCTTCAAGTGTAACCAGAAGTCATTGTTGACTTCTGGTGATTGCCTGGACAAATCCCTGCAGTTTTCTTGGCAAGATTTCAGAAGTGGTTGGCCATTGCCTCCTTCCTAGGGCTGAGAGAGAGTGACTGGCCCAAGGTCACCCAGCTGGATTTGTGCCCAAGGCAGGACTAGAACTCCCGGTCTCCTGGTTTCTAGTCTGGTGCCTTCAACCACTAGACTAAGCAGACTTTCTAACACTTCTTTAGCAGGCTCCAAATTTTCCATATTGAAGAACGGGATTAAGACTCTTCTTTAGACAATGTTTCTTTGGGATTTTGGGGTGGGGACAAAAATGGTTTGTGAACAATTTTAGCAGTGTTTTATTGTTTATTTTAGACCTCCCATTCATCTTGAGTATTCCATAGTTGGAAAACAGAACATAAACTGAAATAATAATAATAATAATAATAATAATAATAATGGCTAGTGCCTTGAAGTGCCCCTCCTATGCAATGACTGAATGAGACCAGAGCCATCTGGGTTTTATTATATTTGGTAGCTCTGTGAAATTGTTTTATAGTGTGTTTTATATTATTGAAATTTTATTATATATTTATTGTTTTATATTGTAAACCGCCCAGAGTTCCTCCGGTCGGAGGAGATGGGCGGTGACAAATTTGATAGTAAATAAATAATAATAATAAAATCAATATTATGGTTGATCGCACAGTCAGCCAGAAGTTCAGACTGGATTTGGCATTTTTGTCCACCTACTGAGTCCTTCCATTATTATTATTATTATTATTTACAACAGTAATTGTTTGAATTGAAACTAATCCACTGAGGATATTCAGTATCCATTCTAACATATCTGAATCAGAACTTTATTCTCAAAACTCTTTCTGTGAGGAACTCCTGAAAAATTTTTAGATTTTTCTCCAGGCGAAATTTCTGCAGCATCTGTAGTTCCTTTAAACATATATCTTGGGGGAAAAATAAGAGAGGGAGAGAGGGAGAATGAGAGAGAGGCTAATGTAAGATACTTCACAATTTCCCCAGGAGCAACCATGAACAACTATACACTCCCTTAACAGGAAGGTACAGATAATCAATACTCCGTAAAGTTCACCTCTGTGTAACGGGAAAATATTGTGCAATTGGGTTCCCTGAATCATCTAATCCAGATTTTTTTTTTTTTTTTGCTCTAACTATTCTGCTTTTTGTTTGTGGGACGACATTTCAAAGTAAAGCTATTCTTGAGAAAGCACAAAGTGATGTGGTTCACAATTCTTTTCTAGTTCCAGAGATAAACTGGAACGATTAGAGCAAAATTCCGCCTCCTTCCTAAATTTAGGATGCTGACTTATCTTCACAGTCTTCCTTGAAAGCTTTCCGGTTTTCAAATGCAGGAGAAAATGAAAGGAAGAAAAAAGTGCCATCTGAAAAGGACCCTGCTGCTGAAATGCATAAGAAATATTCTTTGTGTTAAATAATTCCTCTTATTACTTCTGAAGTGAAAAATAATACCAAATGGAGCAAGCTTTATTGAGCATATTTCTTCGGTGCTCAATCTTTGTGGATAATATGTTGTTATCTGAGTCCCAAAGATCAGGCCTTAATTTTTAAGCCTTGAATGTGTAATCAATAGGGATATATTATTTGAAACTTTGATTAAAAGATGATTTAACTAAATTGCACATTTGCAACCAATTTTCACATCTAGTTGCTGGATCAGGTCATTTTGTCAAATGAAGTGCCTGCAAATCAATTTGGCCCTTACATGGGCTTTTGTGCACACTCATGTACATTTTCTTCAAATCAAGCATTAAAATGCACAATTCAAATGGACGATTTGCTCTCCTTTCCATAAAGAATGTTTGGAGTTCACGTATTACATCATTTAATAATGGCTGCAAGTTTTCAGGACATGGATGGGGAAAATGTGTGTCCCAGAAGTTGTATTTGGTGTAGAGCTAGATGTTGGGGACTACACAAACACATCCACACCTCCGTATTCTACAGGTAGATCTCACTTAACAACCACAATTGGGACAGGAATTTTGGTTGCTAAGTGATGCAGTTGTTAAGCAAATCTGACCTGATTTTATGACCATTTTTGCAGTGGCCGTTAATGATGCTCAGTGGACATGGTTGTTAGGCGAATCATGTGGTTCCCGTGGATTTTGCCTCCTGGAAGCCAGCTGGGAAGGCCAAAAATGGCGATCACATGACCGTGGGACACTATGATGGTCATAAATACGAACCTGTTGCCAAGCATCCAAATCACAATCATGTGACCATGGGGATGCTGTGAGAGTCATAAGTGTGAGGACTGGTCATAAGTCAGGTTTTAGCACTGTCGTAAGCCCAAATTGTCACTAATCAAATTATCATTAAGTGAGAACAACCTGTAGTTCATCTTAACCCCCATCTCCCCTTAAATCTGTTCTTGCGTGCATATTGCCAATGGACTGAACCAAGTTCTTTATCTGCTCCTTTACTCTTGATCCTGCTCAGAATGGTTAATTATCTACTGTCTTCTTGATGCTACTTAATAACTTAGGTGTCCCTGTTTCATGATGTAAAATCAGACAAATTAATGGTGGAGCCAGGCCCGCATCTAGGGTCTGTGTCACCCAGGGCAAACATGGATTCCATGCCCATTTTGGCACCACCACCACCCAGCGCGGCACCCGGGACACATGCCCGGCTTGCCCCCCCAGTTGCGGCCCTGGGTGGAGCAGCACTCCCTTTCCCTGCCCCTCCCAAAAAATCAAGAAGAAAGAAAATACTGTTTTTGTGAAACCCATGACCTGCTTTGCTTTGGGTTAAGTCTGGCGGGCAATCTAGATCAAACATTTCATAAACTTCACAATCCTGCTCATAACAAAAGATCATTTTTTACCATTTCTTCAGTGCAGGCTGGACCAAATCCAGTTTTCAGCATGATTTATACTTGATTTCCAGTGCAATATTTTTCATACAATTTTTGGTTTGTTCCACCTCTGTGTCATATTTCAATAACTCAACGTGTGCTTTGGGGGAGCATTCTGGAGTCATGCCTCCTGTTCAAAGAACAGGTGGCAGCTGTGGCCAGGAAGGCTTGTGCATAACTGTGTTGTGTGCAAGGTGCTCTCATTCCCAGACCGAGAGGCCCTGCTCATGATCACTTACACCTTCGTCACCTCCCATATGGATTACTGCAATGTGCTGCACATGGGGCTGCCCTTGAAGAGTATGCAAAAGCTTCAACTGGTGCAAAATGCAGTTATGTATACTCAGCAATCTGTGCATGTTAAACCTTTACTCAGTGAGCTGCACTGGTTGTCTGGTTCCTTCTGAGTTCAATTCAAGGTGCTGGTAAGGACCAATAAAGCACCACATGGCATGGGACCGGGTTACTTGAGGGACCACTTCTTTTACATCTACCCATCCCATCAGGTCTGGTAGGAGGGGCATGCTGCGGGTCCCATCAGCCAAGGAGTGTCAACTGGCAGGATCCAGGAAGAGAGCCTTTTCTGCCATGGTACCTCTCCTGTGGAACATCAACCTCCCAGAGATTGGATTGGCCCCAACCCTGCTGGCTTTTCAGAAGCCCTGAAGACATGGTTTTGCCAACGGGCATGGGGACCCAGGAATGTGCTGGAGCTGGTGCAGTGGCTGTCCTGATGGTTTTGATGAATGGGATTACCTCGGCTGTGATGTTTATGTATTTCCATGAGGGCATTTATAGGTTTTCCTATTGTTCTTCCCTTCTTTTTAAATTGTGGTACTGTTCTTTTCGCTGGTTTTATATTTGTTTTAATGCTTTGTAAGCCACACAGGGTCATATATATGAGATGGGCAGCTATACACATTTTAGAAATAAATAAATAAATTCTGATTGAACAGACTGTAGCTCAGGGTTGAAGTTTGGAGTCCTCGGTGCTCTCTGAGCCTGGTTGTTGGTTTGCAGATGTTTCATTACCCGACTAGGTAACATCATCAGTACGAGGAAGTGTGGGTTTTGCTCCCTGTTTAATATGTAGTAGCTTGCCCTGCCAGTATTGGTGTGGGGGTGGCTTGCTCCTTGGTAGTTCCTTGATTAGGATATTGTTTTCTGCTTGATTGTCTCCTTGATTGTTTGTCTCCTTGGTGCCCTTTGGGTGTTGTTTTGCACTTGGTTGTTTGTCTGGTGTTAATCCCTGCTTATGTAGGGGTAGGCTGCTGGAGATAATGCGTTCTGGCCTTTTTATTTCCTTCTTAGCATTTTTTATTGTCTCTTTTGAATACCCCAATCAAGGAACTACCAAGGAGAAAACCACACCCCCACCAACACTGGCAGGGGAAGCCGCTGTGTATAAACAGGGAGCAAACCCCCCACACTCACCAGCACTGATGATGTTACTTAGTCGAGTAATGAAACGTCTGCAAGCCAACAACCAAGCTGTCATGGTTCCTGTTCCAATGTTCCTGTGAACATCGTAACCAGTTCCCATGTCATGCTGGTGCTGACACGTGTTACTGTTCGGGAGGGTGCTGCTCTTGTTCTTTCTACCAGGCACTGATGTACAGACCTTGGAATGTCTATCTGGGTTATCTCACCTGTTCAAGGACACTTTCCCGAAGACCGGCAGGAAAGAGTGGACTCTTTCTGACTCTGGGGGGAGGGATTGGAACTGTCTAAGCTTTAATTGTTTGAAAGACCCGCATTTTTGCCATTCTCACCTTTGCTCTTGAAGTTGCATACTATCCAGTAATAAATCAGAGAGGACCAAGGACTCCATAATCAAGCAGACAAACAGTGTATAGATATGTTCTATGGGTGATCTTGTTTTTGTATTGACAGTGTTTCTAACTGCCCTCTTTCTCAAAGCCCCTCCTGCTTTCTTAATATCACTTTTTATCCTTCCAGAAATCAGCCATAGTCCATTCCTACCTTCAATAAGCAGTTCTTGCTGTGTTTTTAGTCTGTTTCCTGAGTCTGGATGCACCATAATGGCACGTGTGGTTAAATTTTTCATACTCCAGTTGTCCCTAGAGTAAAAGGCATTGATGGTGAAGATAATGATGATGTCACCAGAATTATCCTTGTTTTTAAAATATTGGACTGTTCTGGAAAATGCTTAGGATATCATGGAAGAATGCTTGTGTCCCTCGATCTAATTTTTTTCCCTTATTTTATTTTATTATTTTACAAGAGTAAAAAAGATAAAGTTACAAAAGGTAATCAAACAATGAAATTCAGAACACAACTAATTAGCAAAAGAGAATCTAAACAGAAGGAAAGAAGAAAAAAGGAAACTTCTAAATATATCACATATCATATTTCACATCACTAGTTTACAAAATGTAACTTCTAATACCTGATTATTGTTAAATAGAAAAAAAAATAACATAGTAATACCGCTCTGTTTTTGTAAAATATCATGAATTTTTTGACAAAGAGAAGCATATTGCTTTCATTTTCTGGTAAGTGGAAAAAATTCGCTTTTGAATCAACTGCACTGAAGAAATGGTGTGACTGGACAATATAATCCTATATTGTCATGATTTAATTCATGGTTTACAAATAGAATCATAAAAGTTAAATGTTTTTAATAATTTGATGTATAATTAGACAATTAGGTGTTTGAATTTCTTTTTTTAATATTTAGTTTTGTTTAGTCGCTTATAGTGTAATGTCCTCCCCACCCTGCCCCATTTTCTAGAGGGGATCTTACTTCTTCTGTCAGTAATTGGTATATGATTTTTTTTTACTTATCTTCAATATATATACAGTAAATAAAACAGGTTTGCTTTCTTTTATAAATTATTCTTTTTACATAAAATAGTCATATTGTTATATTATCTTTTTGATTTCTAGTTTATATAAAATACCACAAACCACTCAGCTTCTTTAAAAAATGTTAAGCGTAATGTTTTTGAAGTTTAAACTTAAAAAAAAGTTTTAAAAAAGAAAAAAAAATGCTGCAATCTCATGAGATTGCCAAATCTCCCAACAAGGGAGATTTTATGTTTGTTTGTTTGTTTATTTGTTATTTATTTATTTATCTATCTATCAAACTTTATCACTGCCCATCTCCCTCCCAAGAAGGGACTCTGGGCAGTTTACAATTTAAAAAAAAATTAAAATTCAGAATAATTTTAAATACAATAAATACCATAAAAATTAACATGTGATGGAGTCTAGATGGCTGAGGGTTTTTATCAGTCCATGAGTGAAATAGGTCCATCGAAAATCACTCTAGGGGGCTAGCCATCCCCAGGTGTGGCTATTCCCCCTCCTGTTCCAAGCCTGCTGGCAAAATCAGGTCTTTAACCTTTATCGAAAGTCCGGGAGTGAGGGGGCCTGTCTCACCTCTGGGGGAAGGATGTTCCAAAGGGCGGGAGCTACTGCAGTTAGAAAATCTTGAATAAGATCACTGAAAGCTCATCAGATTTCACTTCCAGGGGTACCTGATCCATCATGCAAGTGACATTTAGGAACAGAAACAGAGTTTAGCTAGGTCATTTACAGGTAGTCCTCGCTTAACGACCACAATTAGGACCAGAATTTCAGTTGCTAAGCAAAGCGGTCATTAAGCGAGTCCAACATGATTTTATTACCTTTTCATGGCAACTGTTAAGCAAATCACAGTGGCCATTAAGCAAACCACATGGTTGTTAAGTGAATCACACAGTTCCCCATTGATTTGCTTGCCAGAAGCCAGCCAGGAAGGTCAAAAATGGCAATCACGTGACCACAGGACACCACAGTCATAAATGCAAACTGGTTGCCAAGCGCCCAAATCATGATCAGTGATCGTGGGATGTTGTGACAGTCATAAGTGTGAGGACCAGTCACAAGTCAGCTTATTGAGCACCATTGTAAGTCTGAACTGTCAGTAATGAATAGTTGTTAAGTGAGGACTACCTGTAAAAACAGCCGCAGCTTGTAGTTTATCCTAGTTTAGCTTCATTTATGGTTAAATGCATAGGCTGAACCCAGAAGCTGGGTGGATTCCATGATCAGGTTAAGTGAGTTGCATTAACACAGCCTGCAAGTATCAAATGTATTTCCAGATTATTCCATTCCATCAAATGTTCCAGAACATTTGTTTTTTTAAAAGTGATAGAACCCTCCCGAATAAATGTAGTTTAATACACACATCTCAAATATAAGACATTATCAATCATACCTAATCTATCTTGGCCTTATTTTCACAACATGCTTAAACGAATCTTGGGGTTAATGTGCTGTGGAAACATCAACATGGGGTCAATTGACCGCATCAACTAAGCCCCAGGAGGTTCAATTTAACCTCAAATAAACCCAGTTATGCACAGGGCTGACTTAGTCTCTCATGGGACATTTAATGTTAGTCCATTGCCACCTTTTGCCTCGCTTCTAACCAGGAAAAAAAAATGCAGGGAATACAAGGCTGAAAAAAACATGTGTCTCCCTTACAAAGGTCATTACAAGGACTGACAGCACAGATCACACCTCCCAAATGCTGATTGGCTGCAGCAGCCAAAGCTTGTTTACCATTGGTTGCCCGGCCTGTGTATTCCCTAAATAGTGATTTAAAGAAAGAAATAAACCAGTTAGTGTGATTGTGTGCTAACCCAGAAAAAATTGGTAACAGATTTGCCTAGGTTAGTGACTGACTGGGTTAAGCGTGCTATGGGAATAGACCACTGTTTTATAGACACTTTACTCCTTCAGAACCACCATAATATCCATTTTTGCAAAGACAGACTTCTCAAATGCATGCTGGGTTGGACAAAAATTTTGAGCTCGCAACGGCAGATCCTGGTGGACTGTCATCAAAGCAGCAACTCAATCTGCGTCTACAGCGACAGATCGCACTTTATCCCGTGTGTGTGTGTCTGTGTGTGTGTGTGTGTGAAGGATAAAACCAGTACATTCAATCTTTTTTACCTCTTTTGAAAAACAACACCCCAGTGAGTTTGGGATGACTGGATCCAGCTCATTGACTGTGGATTGATTAAAGTGTTGGAACAGGGGCCAGGAGGCCTGGGTTCAAGTCCTCGCTGGAACTTGAGTAACGCTGAGCTGTTGTTCCTTCTCAAGCCAAGCTCTCATAAATGAACCGCTCCATACAGCCCCCTTGAGATTCTGATAAAAGGTGGGATGCAAATGCAGTTAATTATCCCTAATAAATCATTTCTCTTGCATCACCATCTCATATTGTTGTTGAATGCGAAAATCTGAGACCAGAAAAATAGTAAGTTGAAATTTTATGAAAGGAACAAGAGAAAGCGTGCGTGCACGCACACACACACACAAAACTGGCAAATTCTCAGATTTAAATACAACCCATGCCCACACACTAATGTTCAACACACAACTTATTTCTTCCTTTCTTTTTTTTTTTTTAAAGCTGGCTTATCACTTAATGAACTGTAATGCGGTATATGTAAAACAAACAAACCTTATTATCTACAAAGATATTTCTGAGGACACATGGAGATTCCTTCCTTTCATTCTCTTTTTGATCCTTGCTCCATTCCTTTTTCAAAGATTGATCATTCGATCCAGAAACTTTTTAATTATAATGTGTAATTGAAGCATTTTAGCTTCAATTAAAACAAAGAGGCTTAAAACCACAGGGTGTTAGAAACTTGTTAGACGGGTAAAATTTATTGCCATTTTGATGATCTTTGAGACTTCATCTTTTCTTAAATCAATTATAAATAATTCATTTGAAAACGGATACAAGTCAAATTAACTTAATTGATATCAGTTTTCTTTTTGTGATCTGAAAATGTATGCATGGACTGAAAGGAGAAATGTTAATTAACCTTAACTTTTGCCGTGATAAATCTCTCTGGTAATTGAATATTACTTTGCACATACACAGCAGAAGCCTGGGTGTGTTTTCAAAGACCTCAAAAGAAGTTGGAAGGCGGTGGGATGTTCTTGATGATAGCATATTTGACAATTTCTGATGTGGAAGAAAAGGTGGCCAGCGGAAAAGAAAGATGGCTAACTTGTTCAACAAATGCATTATGTAGAAATTAGGGGGCTCTACAATGCCTTACAAATCAGGACATCTGGAGCTTATTCTTCATATGCAGTAGAAATAGAAGTTAACCACACCATTTCAAGTTGAAAACAATCCCAATGTTTAATGCTGTCTCATAAAAACTAGAAACACCCCCATGCAAATCGAAACCTAAAACATCATTCAGTTTCTTCTTGGTTCCCACTTCCTCCCAACATAATTCTGTTTCATTTCTGCATTGATTCGTGTGATTTTACTGCAGGACTTAGACAGTCACCTACGTTTATTTCCGATTCTCATTTAGTTGGATGAAACAGAACAGGGGGTTGCAATGCCTTGCAAAGAAGAAAGCCCAGTTAAAGGGGTGTCTGGTGGGGGCGAGGAGAGTTATCAAAAAAGTCAAGATGGCAGCTGTGGCCATGCAATTGAAGAACCACCCTTTTTATACGCAGGGCAACTTGGTCTAAGAAGGAGGGAGACAGAATCTTTGGCAGGCTTTCAGAATTCTGTTGTTATACCCTATAACAATAGCATTCCAAAAGCTCATGCAACATCTGTTTCTTGACCTGGCCTACCTTGAAAAGCTGACACTGATCTTGCGTGTCCTTGATGGCACTGTGGAGAAGTGGAGATGTTGGTATCCAATTAGGGATGGTGCCAATGACCACATCATCTGTGGGATGTTCTGCTCATAGATGGCAGGTCACTCTATGCCTGCTTCACGTGGTTGAAAAACATGATAGGAGTGGGAAGCTGTGTTGACTCCATTCCATTCTTTATATGTCTCCATTACACTCCCTAGCTTTCTACCACACACAATCGTAAACTGTCCTAAAGCAAAGGATGTGGATGGTTCCTGCAGAATAGGTTCGGAGCACATGTCTACATGATTCTAGGCAACCAGTCCCCCTGTTTTCATTAAGAGAATGAGAGATTCAAGCCTACATCAATCAATCAATCAATCAATCAATCACATCTTTATTATAGTCATAGATCAACATAAGGAGAGTGGGGTACAGTCAATTAAAAAGCATAGAGGATACATCAGAGTCTAAAAAATAATTATGAAAAGCTAGACAATATAAAAAATATGTGTGTTAAAACAGAAAGTATATATATATATAAAACAAGGGTCAAGCCTACATCTCATATTCTAGCAGGATGATGTGTGGGAGTTGACTTGCACTCCCTGTCTCCAGATTGTTTGTTTGCTTATTTGTTTGCTAAGCTTTTCTGCTGTTCCAATATAAAACCAACTCTGAGCAGCTTACAGACCTGAAGACAGCAATAAGATGAAGTTGTAAATTAATAAAACAATATAACAAATGCACAAGCACCAAGAACAGCCCAATTACATATAACATTTCCCTGCAGAATACATTAGACCCCAAAGGCCCACTGAAAAAGCCAAAGCTTAATGGCTTTGTGAAAACCCAAGAGATCTGGGATTCCTAGATATTGTATAAACAGCCTGCAGGACAAAAGCAGTGCATGCCTCGAGGGTACTCACAATTCTTGCCTTTGTCAGCAATTGGCACAATCTGGTCACAGACCTCCTTTAGTACACACCAAACATCTTTCCTCTAGCTCTATTGGAGTTCTAGAGAATCCTTGTCAGGCAGAAACCTAATAGGGAAGAATATGACAAAATGTAATTGTGTTAGCAGTCTTGGAGTTCCTAAGAAAAGCTCTCTGGGGAGTCCATCAATTTTGTTCAAATTTGATGAAGCCTCTCCTAGGTCAAGAACATGCAGCCTGATGATCTCCAGAGGTTTTCATTTTTAACCCACAATAGCTTGAGACAATTAAGCAGTAGCAAGGTAGTGACATCATTGCATTCATGGCCTGACATAAAGCATCTTTAATCATTTTAAACCAGCGTGGTTTCATCCAACCCACCCTGGTTATGGTACCTAGGGAGGCTGAAAACTTAGCCTTAGAGAGCCCATGTTATCTAGATTAGAATTCCATTCCTCATGGTTGTCTGGATGAAAGATCAACAACTCATCTAAAGGTGTTAGATAAAAGACATAGCTATGGAATGTGATGCCATTCCAGGACCAAGTCTCATCCATTTCAGTTTTAGAGCATATTCATAGGATTTTTTTTTCCCCCAGGTGTACATCTTTTCAAATACTGAATTTCAGACTTGGCCAACAGGTACCAGGCAAGCGATTCCAAACCTAATATTTGTTTCAGCACTCAATTTCCTGTTTGGATGAGACCGACTCTTCAGAATTGTTGTGATATCTCCATCTACAGTAACTCTCTTATAAAGCAGTTGTTCCTTGGCAGGAAGTTGGGTTGGAGAGAGTTTTGGGATGCTGAATAGAATCCACTGGATCTCAGAATCATTTACTTAAACAACAAAAGGCAGTTTCAGAAAGGTTCTCTCTCTCTTTCACACACACACATGCACACACAGTGAAAGAACACTGAAAGAAGAATATTCCTGGCTGGATTATTTATTTAGCGTATTGCACACAATCGCAGCGAATGTTCGTAGCTCAGGGTTGAACGGTGGAGTCCTGGGTGCTCTCTCAGCCTGGTTGTTTTCTTGCAGACGTTTCGTTGCCAGACTAGGCAACGTCTTCAGTGCGAAGAGCAGGCACACAAGGCCAGGGAATCTACAATGTTTTTACACCCGGTAGATGTCCTGGTGCCGCTAGTTGCCAGTTCTTTGTTGCACCGGTGCACCACGAGAGGGCGAGCTGGCTTCGCACCAGCTGGCCAGCAGCGTTCCCAGGAAAGTCAGCTCATCCGCGGCTTTTTCTCCGCCAGTCCTCCGCCGTTCGCACCCAGGCAGATCCAGCGCCGGCTCCTGCTCCCGTGCAGAGCACCGCCAGCATTTTCCCCCACCGAAACGGGGGTACCTATTTATCTACTTGCAGATGGTCTGCTTTCAAACTGCTAGGTGGGCAGGAGCTAGGGCCGAAATGACAGGAGCCCACTTCCATCATGCGGAGCTGGGCTCAAACCGCTGGAGTTTCTGGCCGGCAAACTCCAGCGTCATCAAGCCGCTGTGCCACCTGGCTGGAATATTTCAAGCAAGGAGCACAATTCCAGGTCCTGAATATATCCCTCACCCACCTCCTATTTGTAATATTAAGTCCTAATGCCTGCTTTTGTTTTTAAATCTTTATTTTGGCTTGCCAGCCGAGCCAGATGCCTGTCATTTCACCATGTCCCCAGGAATATGATGTTCTCTTTATTGATTAGTAACTCCATGCTGGCATGCTTTAACCTCAGTTTATTTTGCCCCATCCAGATCTTCACAGCCTCCAGATACCAGTTCAGGACATCTACGACATCGCCAGCCATATGGGCTTGGTGGAAGGAAGAATGTTTGGAAAAATAGAAAGTTATGAAAAATGATAATGAATGGGGTTGATATAAACTAGATTTTGCTATATTTCATGCCTTTAATTTCTTTGGCTTACTATTTTTCCTCTGTTTCTGTATTTAGGGTACTAACTTGTTGTTTATTCATTTAGTCGCTTCCGACTCTTCGTGACTCCATGGACCAGCCCACGCCAGAGCTTCCTGTCGGTCGTCAACACCCCCAGCTCCCCCAGGGACGAGTCCGTCACCTCTAGAATACCATCCATTCACCTTGCCCTTGGTCGGCCCCTCTTCCTTTTGCCTTCCACTCTCCTGAGCATCAGCATCTTCTCCAGGGTGCCCTGTCTTCTCATTATGTGGCCAAAGTACTTCAGTTTTGCCTTTAATATCATTCCCTCAAGTGAGCAGTCTGGCTTTATTTCCTGGAGGATGGACCGGTTTGATCTTCTGGCAGTCCGAGGCACTCTCAGAATTTTCCTCCCACACCACAGTTCCTAACTGTACTAACTGCTCATCCCAAAACGAAATACCATGGGGGATTTGTATGTCGGTCCCTCTCATATCACTATCTTTTAAAGGTCTTTGAAGGCTGTTACATGTACAGTATTTGCATATAAGCTCTACTTAGAGCCAAAGGGACACAGAGATGCAGCTTTTATTTATGGTACACAGCCGATGGGATTCCAAAATACTAGGCCAAAAACATATATCTTTTGACTTCATACTTGTCTACCCACTATCCTTTCAGCAGGTGGAAAAGCTCTTGAAAATATGCAATTCCTAATACTGGCTCAGGAAACTGACTCACTCATATCTGCTTTTCCTATTTTTATATTGTGATTCACACTTTCAACAAAAGGAAGAATGTGGCGTTAAACAAGGGGGACCTTGGAGAAGATGCACGCATACACACATACCAAGTTAGCCAGCGGTTTGGCTAGAGAAGAGGTTTCTGCTATAAATAAACCCAATAGCCCACAGCTGAAGAGTGCTTGTTTTGCTTGAAAAGGAATATTTCTTTGTCCTCTAATTTCTTGCTTATGAACAAGAGCTGAGCTGAATTGAAGTGAGATCCTCTGAGATTTTTTTTTTAGAGAAAATGTCTGCAGAAGGCTCCACAGCAACTTTGGATCTCCCCCCGCCCCCAATTTCCTTTTTAAAAAAAAACAAGAAAAACAAAAATCACACTTTATATGTAGCCATCTGCAGGCTTTCCACACAGACAAGTGAGAAGCATTTGCTACCTCTGAGCTAAGAACCAGACCGTGGAGTATTTATAGACTAGGGGGAAAAAAAAGACAGTCATGATCAGCTCTTCATGGATTCACATTCAGCCAAGGCAGAAGCCAGGCCTGTGGCCACTCTCAACGCTTCCCTTTTTCAGGTTGAGAAAATCAGCCCGGATAAATGCCAGCATATTGGCCTTGGAGCTTAGCTTCCATCTCTTCATTATTTCCCCCCTGTTCCCATCTTTTAGGTGACTTATCTGTTTAGGCTATGACCCTGGGAGCAGGGTTTTCTCTCTCCTGTTTCCGAGAAAATGGGCTAAATTGCAATAAATGCAACAAATAAATAAATAAATAAATAAATAAATAAATGAAATCTGGCTTGGATTTAATCTCTCCCATTTACCCAACAGCTACAGCTGTAATAATGAACCAGAGAGTTGGAAGGAGATGTTTAGGCCAGTGTTTCTCAACGTCAACAACATTAAGGTGGATGGACTTCAACTCCCAGAATTCCGCAGCCAGCATTCTGGGAGTTGAAGTCCACCCATCTTAAAGTTGTTGACGTTGAGAAACATTGGTTTAGACTACTGAGTCTTCCTGCTCAGTGCAGGAATGCAAATAAAAGTATCCCAAACAAATGACTACCTTACTTCCATTTGAACGCCCAATGAAGAGAAGCCCACCATCTCTCTGGGTTAGCAGTTCTAGTACTGAATGGCTGTTGTTCTTAGGAACTTTTTTTTTCCCTGTTCCATCATGTCCGATTCTTGGAGGCTGCCTGGACAAGTCCCTGCAGTTTTCTTGGCCAGGTTTTTCAGAAGTGGTTGGCCATTGCCTGCTTCCTAGGGCTGAGAGAGAGTGACTGGCCCAAGGTCACCCAGCTGGCTTTGTGCCTAAGGCAGGACTAGAACTCCCGGTCTCCCAGTTTCTAGCCTGAGGCCTTCACCACTGCACCAAACTGGCTCTCTAGGAACTTTTGCCTAACATTAAACTGCAAGGTAAGGCCAAGAGTCCATGTCCTGCACTTTGGGACAATAGAGAACATCTCTTGACCTTTGGTGGGACAGCCCTTCAGTTATTGGACAAATGCTGTCTTGTTCTCGTTCTCCTCTCTCACCTCCCCATCCATTCTCTCCTTCTTTCTCATTCTCCAGCTTAAGCAGATGTTGGCTAGGCACCAGGGAAGAGAATACAAGGGGATGCTTTTCTGGAATGAATGGCTCTTTATGTTGCGCAAACTCAGTTGATTGTGGTTCACACTAGAAAGAACTTATGGACGATTGCTTTTATATAGGGTAATTGCAGTGAGGTCACTATACGCACAAAGATGGAAAAATACAGAAGTACCCACAAAGAAGGGGTGGACTGTGAAGATGGCAGAATCTGCAGAAATGAGAAGATTGACCAGGGTGATTAGGGACGAAACAGTAAGTACTTTTATAAAGGATTGGAAACCTTTTAAGGGCTTTTTGCTGAAAACAGATAAAAATGAACTGGTGATTTCTGGATTTGCTGATTAGAAAGGGTTGAATATGGGAAGAAGGGAAATAAATAATGTAATTCTAAAGGGGGAGAAATTGTAAAAGTTCACATCTGCTATAAAGAAGATCAGAAGCCGCATCTTTAACTTTCTTTTTCCTTTTTCCTTTTTCTTTCTTTGTCTCTGCTGTTTCTAGCTCTTTTATCTTTTTCTACTTTCTTGTTTATCTTTTAGTTATGTAAAAACTTTTAATAAAAATTATACAAAGTTGTGGTTCATATTATAAATCATGGTTTAACGAAACATGGCTTCCTTTCTCCTTATTCTTTCTTTACTTTGCACATAACTGTATGATGTCTCCTGATCTTCTCTAGACCAAAATGCTCAAAACATGTCATTTTTCCTTAAAGGAAAGGCTGGTAGAAAAGGAGGAGGACAACAACAATTTTACTCAACTTATACATTCTGACTTTTCCCCGCCTATAAAATGATTAATTGGATCAGGCAAGTCTGCAAAGCATTTAAGGAGAGAGCTAGAAATCTGTTGCAGAGATACAGTCCATGGCTTCATGCTGGACTGAAAGGGAATCTGAAGGAACTAAAGGAAGATAGAGGAAATTCTAGAACTTCAGATACTGTGACCACACTCCCTTACTTTGGATAGGCTTCTGAGAATTATTGTTTAGTAGTGGCTAGAATACTACAGTTCTCAACTCCACTGCATGTACCCCCCTAACTAGAAGTGAGCAGTGCCCATTGGCTGAAGGACAGCATTTAGATTTAGCTAAATAGGATTAGTCAGTGTGTGGTTCGGCAACTTGTAGAACCCAGCCCTTATTTTAGTAAGTTGTGTGAACCAGGCCATCAGTTCAAGACAGAATATATTTTCAACTGGGGGAGGTACACCATATTATGCGAACACAGCACTTCTCTGCTTCGTTAATCTGGGTTTACAGCATATAAACACAAAGATGGAGATGGGCGGTGATAGAAATGTGGAAAATAAATAAATAAATAAATAAATATCCTTTCATGCAGACTCAACCATTACTACTTAAAGACCATTAACTTCTCAGCCTAAACAATCCGAGTTTAGCGTGCAAATTTTGATTCAAAAATTCAATCCCAAAGCAATTTGATCAAAGCTCTGAAACAAATAGCTCTTCTGAATCAAATTGGGAAAGTTATTTGAATTGGCACGTGGAACAGAACGCCTTCAAATCCATTTGAATTTCTCAAATGACTTGTGTACCTGTATGAAATCCTTTTTTTTTTTTTATCAGTTCAAAAGACCAAATCTGTTTTGGAAACCATGTGGAAGTCTGAATCAAATTGGATTGCATAGCCAATTTAAACCAGTGAATGGAATTGAATTTTGTCTGATCACTGAAAACCATTCAAATGATCTCACAGTGATATATATATCACTGTGTGTGTGTGTGCACGTCTGTGTGTGTATCTCCAACTCCCCCCCCGAAAATGACATTTATTTATTTCCTTCCTACTACTATTCTATACATTCCTGTCTACTATAATAGATCAAACTAAAAAACATATAAATTGCCATTGTACTTGATAATACAACAATTTTAAAAATCTTCATCATAGTTAACCCAAAACCAGACATTTATTATTTTTTATTATACCTTAATAATTTTAATCCAAATCGTGAAAGATAATTGAAATCAGGTAAACCCTAAAAGCAATCCAGATAAATATTCTTAAACCCTTATCCCACTTCAAAATAAAACAAGACAATCTACATATCCCCACAATGCACACAGAGTTTTTTAATTTAAACAATCAAAGAGCCCAACTGCCCCCCTCAAAAACTCTGACTTCTCTTCAGGAGACCTCCCATACACAATAACCCCTTCTTTTCCACGGCGTTCCATCAGAAGATCAATTTCACTTATGGCTTGCAACTCAATCTCTCCCTTAAATTTCTCCAACTTGACTATCCAATCTTCATCCAGCATTTCAACAGAAGTCCCGATCTCACTCTTAGAAGAGGCATTTCTGTCTCGCTGTTAAATTTCTCAGTTTCATCCATGACATCCCCAACCAGATGACACATTTTAGGCCTCATATTTTCCACAATGTCCTGAATGCCTTGCATAAAATCTTGGCAGGAATCGAAAAAGATCTGTTTAAAGTCACAATGAAAATCCAAGAAAGTCTGCTTGAAATCCTCCATGTCTCAAGCATTAGATTATGGCGCCCCTTAGGTACTTAACCAGCGAAAGTGGGAGATAATAGAAAAATTCTGAAATGTGTTTACACAAGTGAAAGTGAGATAGCAGACAGTTCCCCAGGAAAAGTAGAAGCAGAAAACTGGAAGTTCAAAACAGCTGATTCAACATGTAGGAAAATGCTAATATCTTCAAATTTAGTACAAAAATAGTAACAGGGAGACAATTATTTACTCTCAATCCTCCTTCATATTTGGATAGAAAAAAAAGTCCAAAACTTAAAAAGATTTTTTTTAGAAAAAAAATGATCCCCAAAATAATGATAAGCACCAAGAGAACCCCCTTCTCCTTGCTGCAGAAAGCCTCTCTTAGGGTATGTGTACTTAAAAGAAATATAAATTAGCTGATTTAGCAATGGGGTGGCTGGTCTTAGTCTCCCTTTAAGGCTACAGCACAGCTTGGAAAATGGTGACGTCCCAGCTTCCCGGCTGCTCTTACTAGTTGAATGCGAAGGCTGTTTGTGATCTTCTGGCTGGAAGCAGCCATCCGGAGGACAAATGGGGTGATTCCAGGTGTTTTCCTGTTTCCAGAAAAATACTCTTGGGCTTCAGGAAAAACCTGCCTGAGCCTGAAAATCTGTTGCTTTGTCAGTTCTGCCTGCTGAGCCTGCGGGCTGCTGTTCAGTCCACCATGTCCTCACCAGAAGTCCATCCCATGTGTAATTTAATAAATGAAGCCATGAGAATTTAACTGAAACTTGTCTTCTCCTTTGAAATAACTTTGGAAAGCATATTCTCTTTTGCTAAGTGGAACAGAGAGAAATTGAATTCTGGGGATTTTTTTTTCTGTATTGCAGTCTTCAATATTGCCTCAGAATAGTGGTTTTTGAGAAGAGTTACTCAGGTGTAATATGTCATACTTTGGAAAAAGCACATTGCTACTGTTCCTAGGTCAGTTGCTGATGTTTGTGTTCCTTGCCCACTTTGGAAGTGGATAGCATGTCTGAAGGAGGGTGATGGGTTTGTTGTGCATGGGGGAAAGCAACTGTGTTAACATTTCTAGAATGAGATGCTTGGTTGATTATTGTTGAGTCCTTGGTGTTCTTTGAGCTTGGTTGTTTTCCTGCAGACGTTTTACAGGTACTCCTCATTTAATGTCCACTCATTCAGTGACTGTTCAAAGTTATGACAGCACTGAACAACAGGTACTTACAACGGGTCCTTGTAGTTGCGGCTGTTGCAGCATCCCACACTCATGTGATCACCACTTGTGACCTTCACTGCCGGCTTCTGACAAGCAAAGTCAAAGGGGAAGCTGGCAGGAGGTTGCAAATGGCAATCACAAGGCCACGGGATGCTGCAACTGCACGGGATTCACCTAATGACAGCAACTGGGACTACTGCAACTGCCGTCATAAGTTGGCACGGTCGTGAGACATCGCACCTTATGACCATGTTGCTTAGTGACTGAGTTCCTGGTCCCAATTACCATTGGTAAGTGAGGACTACCTCTATTATCCAGCTAGGTAACATTAACAGTGCACAGGGGAGTGGAATCTGCTAGGTGTTTATGTATAGTAGCTTGCCCTGCCAGCCTTCGTTGTGGTATGATTTCTTCCTTGATATTTCTTTGATTACAGTATTGTTTCTTCCTTGATTGTTCATCTGGTGCTACTTCCTGCTTATCTGGTGGTTAGATGCTAGGGAGGATGGGCTCCAAGCTGTCTGTTTCCTTCCTTGATGTTTGGTTGTATCTTTTAAATGAGTTTTATCTCTATGTGTCTGTTGATGGCTGATTTACTTACAGTAAATGCCAGGCTTCCAGAAGATGGAGATACAGCATTTCCATGGGTATCATAACAAATGCCAAGCAAAGAGCTTTGCTATCTGGGCTGCAAAGGATCAGGACAAGCACTAGATGGTAGCAACTAATGTATTTGCCTCCACCTAGTGGTCACCCAGATATCTGCAGTCCAGTTAGGGTAGCCCTAGCAAACATGTGGCATCAGAAGAAAATAATGCCCAGCTGCTCTATTTGCTGGGCATTGTTCGGCACATCCGGGCACTTTGTTCCGTGTTTATTTAGCAGCGTGATAACAGTTACAGTGAAATCAGATACAGCCCTGAATTTTTCAAATTAATTAAAGTTCAATGGATTCCTTATAAAGAATAGATTAAAAAGCAGTCATGACAAGGGAAATTTCTGAAGATTAGCCGAACTTTCTGCCTGCTTCTGTAGAAAACCTCCTGGTGGCTAGGGACAAGGAGAGCTGGTGTTTTTCTCCCCTAAATTATTTGATTTCATTGACAAACATTAGTTTGCACAACACTTTGAGGATTACAGTGTGTGTGTGTGTGGATGTTAATATAAGGGGAGGGAGCAACTGTATTTAGCAATTTTTATAATATGCCAATGGAATGATTTATAGAAATAATGTGATTCTGGTTTAATATAGAGTAAGGGATTGATTATGGAAAACTGCTGTACGGGTATCCGTGCTGTTAAAAGTCAGAAGTCACCTCTTTTTGTCATTTCGAAAAAAATTCTCTTGTGTTTCTACACTTTTTTAGTTTTTTTTTTCTTTTTTGAAGTTTTTTTTTGTTTTTCTGTAGCATTTGTCTTTGCTTGAAACTTAATAAAATTCTTATACAAAAAAAATTACATACAGGACAAAGTGTACTATTTAAATGTCCAGTTTTTCACTGTAACACCAGCTCCAGCCATAAGGACAAATTGCCCTGAGAAATCTGAAAGAGGTTCTCAAGCGTCATGAGAAACATGGGAAGAAAACAAAAGTATGGATCCAGGTTGTCATTTGTTTGTCAAGCAGACTGCTAGCCAAACAAATTGTCTCTCTCAGCAGCAACAGTGGCTAAGTTGGTACAGTGGCAATTCCCACCTGTCACCTGGACCCATCAGAGCAACCATCAGGGGTATGACTGACTGCCAATGCAGGATCCTTTTCAGCAGTCCAAATTTTGAGCAAATTTTGAGAGAGAAAGAAGAGAAGAGAAGAGTGCAAGAGAGGACAATGAATTACTGGTGAAGGAGGAAGACCCTGAGAAAGAAGAACAATTAAGGAATATAAAGATCTATGTCTCCCTTTGAAACCAGTGAACAGATACAGAAGACATTGGTGACTGCAGACTCCACTTTAGGGTGCAGAATTGCAGTCCTATGAACACCTAGAACCCAAAGGAAATATCACTTAGCTATAATCAGGAAGTGAGAGTAGGTCAGAAAGAGGACAGCCAAGAACAATAGCTCCAACCTTGTTGCAAATGTTTGGTCCACATTTTAACCTTATTTCCATCCATCAGCAGAACCGGTTGTTCCCTTGTGTTATTAATGACATTCCAGGTGTATATGGTACCCAGAAAAAAGCAACCCAAAGACCTAGACTGAGAAGTGCAAGACAAAAAAGTTACCATGAACTCCATGGAGATTTCTGTACCTGGAGAGAAGTTCCTTTTTCCTGCTGTTATTACAGAAAGAAAATGGACTGATGAAGGAGGTCTACCCACAACCTCGAAATATCGTTTTCAGCTCTGTCCAATTCAACAAATGAAAGAGGGAACTTTTGATGTTTCCTTCTCAAATAGGTAGAAGACATTCCTGTTGATAAAATCCAAGTCCAGACCAAACAGGGTTAATTTGAAAGTGGTACCCATCACAGGTTGCTCCTAATAACTCCATGAAGTCAAGCTACAAAAATAAGTTCACTGTTTTTCTACTGTCCTGGATTTTTTCCCTAGTGTAGCCAGCCATTCTGGCATTTCCAGGTAGTTTCCCATTCAAGGACTAACTATTTCCAATCCTGATTAGCTTTTCCATAGCCACCATTGCTGGCCAGGTACTAGCTCCTGCTAAAAGGTGGCCTTCTATATGTCCAGGGGGAAATATCTGAGCCTCCATCACAGAAAAGCATGCAGAGCACCTGCAATCAATGTTGTTTCTCAGGTTTTAAAGCTCACTCTATCAAGCTTAATTGAATGATAGGCCCTGCTATCTTTGGTAAGCACTAGATCGGGCTTTTTATCCCTGATATTGATTTTCACAGTAGCGTTCAAAACTCTTTGTGAAAGGATTAAACTTGAGCAGGGTGGCATGCTTGTTTCGTTTGTTTTCCTTTTTCCCCAGCAGATCTTGCTTCTTGTAATCTCCATTCGAGTGGCCTGTTCCTGCGTGTGATCCGGAGAGTGTGTTGTCTCCATGACAATTGAAGGGGAGGGCCAGCAAAGACAGCTCAGGAACTGAGTCTAGCCACAGGGGTTCCATATTCCCTCTTCCTGCTAGTGGCTCAGATAATTTTTGAGTAGAAAAGTGGGATGCAAAGATGTCTAAATAAGAAGGTTAAAAAGGTGCCTCCCAAAGGCAAACAAGGCTTGCTTCTTGAAACAGGATGCTGCAAGGGAAAAAAAAATCAAGAGTGGATTTATTTGGATGTACAGGTACTCCTTGTTTAGTGCCCACAACTGGGGCCAGCATCTCGGTTGTTAAGCGAAGTGGTCGCTATGTGAAACTGCAACTGTGCTTGCAATCTAACTTCAGCTTTCCTTTGCTTTACAGACCTGCAAAGGTCATAAATGCGAGGATTGGGTGTAAAGTTACTTCTTCATCACTGCTGTAACTGCAAACATTGGCTAAATGAGGCAGTTGCTAAACGAGGACTCCCTGTAATAAGACACCCCAAATACAGATGGGAAATGCAACCCAAATTCCTGGACTTGGGGAACGCCAGAAGGCATGGCAGCAATGCAAGGTGCTCTCTATCCCTTTTGTACATGAGTGGTGACATTGCACACACCTAGGGAAGGGTTGGCACACGCCTCACAATGGCACAATGCTGCTTTCATCATTTTGATGAAAGGCTCAGATCCTGCAGGTGCCTCTGATGGCTCCTTAATACAGTACTGATCTTACTGAGCAGTAAAGATGATGAAAGGGTCTTCCTGAATCTTCCTAGTGAAGGGGAGTGTGTCATTTCAGGATTGCGTGGCTGTTAGTCTTCAGAATGTTCTTGTGATGTTGAGCGAAAATCTGCTTCCTTTTAGCTTCCAACTCTTCGTTCTGCTGGTGGTCCCTGGAGCAGCAGAAAAGTCTGCTTCTCCTAGAGATACCAGAAGAAAACTATCGTGTCTCTTCTTAAAGTTGCCTTCTGCCAAACACATCAAACACTTGCCAGCAGTGCCTTGCTGAGGTCCGCCAAGCAATTTCCTTCCTTGCCAAAGCAATTTTGTTTTTTCGCTCTTATTCCCTCAGTTCTTCAGAATTTTTGTGGATTTTTTTTTTCTCCTTGTTTTCAAGATGACATTTTGGGGGGAGGGATATGAAATTTCATCACTCCGAAGCCTCCTTGCCTACCTGTGTTTCCCAACCTGAAGAAGGGCAAGGAAAGGACTTCCTTCATGATGCTTCTCTTTAGGAACTGAATGCAATCTGGAATCCCCAGAACCTGCTCACTGCTGGTGAAAAGAAGTGCTATACCAGAAAAAATTCATACCTCTTGGACATCATGCCACTAAGGGCATATCCATGCTGCTCCTACCCTGTGGTTAAACCTTAAACCGCTCTAAGAAATGCCGGTCTGGATTAAGATGGCTTGGCAACATCTTGAAAAGAATTCAGGCTGCAGGATACCATGACACCTTACTGGACAGTTCCTTTGTTGTTCTCTCCCCCACCCATTTCTGCCACTTCCCCTTCTTCCCCTTCATGGGGGTGGGAATGTATGCCTGACGGAGCACTTTATTCATTGCATTATTTTACTGTTAATCCTCCCCCCCCCACATAGCATTAAAATGGGCAACAGCCATGGAGACAGCTACTTGTTTTGACATATCATGGGGGAAGCATAAGTTCTGCTATTTAAAAAAAAAGACTGGAAGTGTGTGTGTGTGTGTGTGTGTGCGCGCACACACCTTCAAGTCAGTGTTGACTACTGCTGTTGAATGTTGTCTTGGACTTATTTTCAGAAGTGGTTTGCCCTTGCCTTCTTCTTCCCAGGGCAGAGTGAGATGGGCCCACTATCACCCAGTTGGCCTCCATGCCTAAGGTGGATCTGGCACTCGCAGTCTGCTGGTTGCTAGGCTGGTGCTTTTAACCATTACCCCAAACTAGCTCTTGCTGAACTGGTAGGTTGGTTAAAAGGAAAAGGAATTGCTGAACCAATGGGCCGGTGAAAGTCTGCATTTCATGCTCCATTGGTGAAGTGCTTAAAAGGAGATAAAAAGTTCAAAGCCCAAAATGGCACTGTCGGGGTGGGGGGGACCAGCTAATGAGTGACTGAGATCAGTCTTCAACAAACTGACACACAGCAACCCAACTGAACAGCAGGAACTTGAGGCAGCCCAGGTATGATGGTTCAGTCAAAGGTCTGCTTCAACTGGCCATGGCCACCATTTTGGCCATACCCTGCAGACACCCTTGGCAGGAAAACCTTTAAAGAAAGGCAGGAAAACACGGCTGGAGGCTGTATTCACACTGGCTGGAACTGAGTTCTGCGCAACATCATTTTTTCCTGTCCTCCAAAAATATTTATTTGGCCTTTCTCATGATGGAAAATCTTAGCAGTGTGGATAGCCCTAAGTAAGTGCCAGAATACCACATTTTGCTCATGAGAATTTCACCAAAATTCTCTTTTCATTTGAAATAAGTTCTTTATCAAGTTACGGGGGGAAAGGAGACATTTTGATTATGGTGCTTCCCACAGGCGTCTGCAGGGAAAGTCAAAAAGTGAAAATGGTGCCCACAGTATCAATCTGATCTTTCTCCTTGAGACACATGCTGGTTTTGCAATCCCACTCTTATAATGGTACACGCAGTACTAAGCAAAGTACTTCAGATGCAGTTTGATCAACATACAGACACAAATAGGAAGGAAAGAGTGTGGTCTGGGTTCAAGAGTTATTTGTCAGTAGAACAGATGACCTTGAAAGATGGTGACTTTTCCCTTTAGGATGCCACAGTTGCAAGATTCCTGCATTGACCTAGGAGATGGATTAGACCATAGAACTTAGGGTTGGAAGGGAGCTTAGAAATCATCCCGTCCCACTCCCTGCACAGGGCAGGAATCCACAATTATAACATCCCCAACAGATGCACAGCCAGCTCAGCTCAAAATTTTCGCCAGTGAAGGAGAAACAAACTCTTTCATTATTGAACGGTTCTTAAAATTTGGACATTTTTCCTCATGTCCAACCGAAATCTATTTCCTTGTACTTGCAACCCGCTGATTTTGGCCCATCTTCTGGAACAACTCTGAACAATTCTGCCCTGCCTTCTACAAGATATTCCCTCACATATCTTGCCTCCCTATCATCTTCCCTTCCCTGGGCTAAATAATATCTACTGCCTCCAACATGTTTTTGCATGTTTTTCTACCCAGGCCTCTTCCCATGCTGTCCTCTGCAAGTGCTCCACTTGATCAATGTCCTTCCTAAAATGGGTTGCAATATTCTAGGTGTGGTCTAATCCACAGAGATTGGAGAGGAATAATGACTTCAATAACTTCTGTTCATCTTGAGGTGATCCAGCTCTCTGATGCCAAGGTGTCCTGAATCTTGTGAAGATAATAATGAAATAAAAACTAAAAAAAGAAACAAATAAAAAAAAAAAACTAACATGCTGGTCTTCATCATATTGAACTTAACTTTTATCCCTTTCCTTCAAAAGTTTTCAGGCATAGAAGGATAGATTTAATATTTTTTTAATTAAATCTTTATCCTAGGAGCAATTCCTCAATTGACGGCAATTTTAAAGAAGAGAGGATTTTAGGTTTAAATGATGTGATATCTTTTTAGAGCTACGACAGCTGAAGCTCCATCATTTTGTAAGTAAGATTTGTGTTGATATGTGTGTGCGTTTAAAGTACAGCATTTAATGCTGATTAATGAGTTTCATTGTTAAAACCAAAAATGTTCCTGAAATCTATCTCAAAGGATGCAATAAACCATCTATTGCTTAAACTAAATGATCTGAAGTCAACTCAACATCCTTCTTTGTTCATTTAGTATTACCCACTATGCATATTTTCCCGTACCTTAAATGATATTAAACTGTTGGTATAAATCAACTATTCCTATTTAACTGGAAAAATTTCCACAGAATGACTAGGCAGGAGGTCTCCATGAACTTTTTAGTTAATTTATGGTAAGTGGTTTATTAAAATCTTAAGGGATAGCCTGGAGGCAAACTAATGATGTTCATTTCTAGTGCTGAAGTCTTCCTCTAATTCCCCCAAATTTACTCCCTCTGAAAAATAAAATTCTGAATTTTCTTGGGTGGTGTTTTTGAGCAGAAATTTCCTGATGAGGTTGGAGAGGATGCTAGTGGTGTTATGGGCTTTCTACAGCTTCCTGGTTGCTTCCTCTTCTTCCCCCTAACAAACCCTCAAGGAGAAATGTCTTCTTGGAAATTAAGTGATCTATGAGAAGACAGGGCATCTGCAGATTATGAGCTAAGCGGCTGCATACGCATTTCAACCTTATCTACGTATTTAACTTCATTCTTTCCGTCACTCTGCAAATGTCACACTTTCTAATATTCCACCCTAAAAGGTTTCCTAAGTATCACATTGATAAGCGCAATGCACCGTATGGCAAAGCAACGGAATTCGGCAGAAACCAAAATGTTTTCTTCTAAACTTGTGTATTTCTGCTTTGCTGTTCTTTCAACACACACACACACACACACACACCAGCCTCCTGGATTGCAAAGCAAGTCTGTCTGTAGTACTATTCATTGCTCTGAGAATAATCTTCCTCTCTTTCTCCCTGTAGTATATGCATTTTAAATATTTTAATTAGGACTGCATTTCCAGACCTCACTTCTCACTTAAATAAATTGTATTCCAGTTTCCAACCATTAATCAGAAGTGATTCCTCAAAAACATTGCTTCCAAAGTTCATAGCTATTCCAAGCCATCAATTTGTTGGGCTAAACATTTACCATGCAAGAATGTGGTGCCCTAAAAACTGGATGGCTCACTTGTATATTTCTGGGACAGCTGGGGGACTATATTCTAGAGAAATTATAACTCTTCCTTGTCAGATCCTCAAGTGCATTTTGGACACAGTAAATCCATTTCTCTTCTGTTTCAGGGCTATGCCAGGATATATGCAACACCCCTAAAGGTTTCTGCCAAGCCCTCAAATTAAAATAATATTGAAAATGAACTAAAAAGGGCTATTGTGCAAAGTTATCAAACCTGTGATATTTTGACATTCTTCCATGAGATCGTGCAAAGTCACCCCAGGTCTTGGGAGCAGGTTGGGCTGGGGGTTTCAATTAAACCTTGTGACATTGAAGCTTCTATGAAAATTAGGGACATTTATTTCAATCTGGAGGGAAGATCTTGGCCATCACATCACACCCTTGATAGCAACTGCCTCTGGAAAAGTGTTGTTGACATGTGTATGTAGTCTAGATTACCTGGTTACAAATACCAGAGCCCAGCCAGTCCCTGCTCAGTTGCCCGTGAGCTGCAGAGAAGTAAGCTACAGAGCAGGCAACTTACCCTGGAAGATGCCAGCCACAGATGCCCAGAATCACATTAGTATTTCATTGGCACCATCTGTGAAAGCCTACATCAATATACATACTGGTTATTTCCAGTGAATGTTTGCAAAGACAATTTGAACCTCAAAAACATGGGTGCCAAATGGGTGGCCCAGGAGTCATACCAAGCTTTTCCATTAAGCTTGATTGGACAGGGAGAATGGGTGGGTCAAGGGACAAGAGTTTCAACCTTTAAACCCCTCAAACCATCCCAAAATGCAAGACAATGCCCTACCCACTTTTGAAGCGATATCTTTGGTATGCCGTGCAAAGCCTGGGGTGTCCTTCAGCCAAAACACATTTATTTATTCATGTGTTTATTAGCAGTATTTATAACCCATAACTCATATTTTCCACAATGTCCCGGATATCTTGCATAAAAGCTTGATTGAAGTTGGAAGAAATCTGTTTAAAATCCTGGTGAAAGTCAGAAAGAATCTGTTTGAAATCCTCCATGTCTCATGCAGTAGATTATGGCGCCCCCAGGAGCTTAACCAGTGACAGTTGAAGATATGGAAGACTTCCGTAGTGTGTTTACATAAAGTGAGAGTGAGATAGCAGACAGTTCTCAAGGGAAAGTGAAAACAGAAAGCTGAAGGTTCAAATCAGCCAATTCAACGTGTAGGAAGATGCTAATATCTAATATGTCTAATAATATCTAATATTATTTGCTAATAATACAAAAATAATAACACAAAGACAATTGTTTACTCTCAATCTTTGGAATTTCCTTTGCAAGGAAAATGAAATCCAAAACTTAAAAGATTTTTTTTTAAAAAGGTAATCCCAAAAATAACATTAAGCACCAGGAGAACCAGCTTCTCCTCACTGTAGAAAGCCTCTCTTGGGGTACATATGCTTAAAAAAAAACACAAGCTGGTGATTCAGAAATGGGGCGGCCAGTCTTAGTGTCCCTCTAAGGCTGCAGCACGGCTTGGAAAGTGATGACGTCCCCACCTCCCAGCTGGTTCTTAGCAGTCAAACGCAAAACGCTGTTTGCGATCTTCTGGCTGCAAGCAGCTGTCCAGAGGACAGACAGGATGATTCCAGGTATTCTCCTTGATCCAGAGAACGTTCCTGGGATTCAGGAAAACCTGCCTGAGCCCGAAAAAAAAATTACCACATTGTCAGCTCCGCCTGCTGAACCAGTCCGCCATTCCCACCGGAAGCCTCAGGGCTGATACCAAACTTGAGTTCTGCCCCCCCCAACTTTTTTTTTTAATTTCTCTCTCCTTCGGGAAAAAAGCAAGGCATTTGTTCTCTGTCAAACAGAATACTTGCAAAACTGAAAATTAAACATTTTCTTTTGGTCTGGTCCCCCAAAATTGGCCCGTTTCCTCTGGAACATGATGTCCAGGCACCACAAACCATTTCCTGTGTTGGAGGATTAATTTCTGGTAAATAGCCATACCACCCCCAGAAGGACTGGACTGGCACAGAAAAGGGAACATTATGTTCCCAGATCGATAGATTGTTCACATCTCCGTTTGGAACTGTTGCTTCCTTACATCAAGGCCGTGGGGTGAAACGATGAATATGGCTTGGTTAAACTATGCCAGCTCTTATTGAAAAACAGGGATGGGTGGGAAGGATTCGCAGTAATAATGCCTGCTACAAAGAAACTTGGGAGTTTCCCTTTATCTGTAATTCCTCACTCATGCCAAGAAGAACCCAACAGTTGGAAATGGTATGACCCAACCCACATGCTTGCAATCTAATAGATTACAAGATGGGAGAAATGGAATCAGGAAGGAAGAGAAAATGACTGGAAGAAAGAAGATGTACCAATTTAACCAAACAGAAGAACACCACAGCTTTCTCTGTAACGCTTAGTTGTGTGGTGACAAACCCCAAGATGCCCACCATTGCCGGTGTTACTTTTCTTTCCATGCATAAAATGGCGGTTAGTCAATACAACACACCTCCTCCTTCATACCTGAGTTTGGTACTGTCAAGAGCAAACTTTAGGAGAACAGCACGTGAAAAGATAATATGCAGAGCTGGATTATGCTAAGTACCTAATTCTCTAGAGATTTTTGTCCTTGAAGCGTTGCGTCTGGACAAAACTCAAGATGTTTTGAGGGACGTTTTTCCGACTTCAGACAAAACTTTTGGAACACTCAATGGGTGTAATGATTGCCTATTCTAAAACATTATCAGACTCACAGGCAGAAGTTTTAAGGATATCTGATTTATTGAAGAACAGTATGCAGGATCACAGAGAAAGCTGAGAATGATGAAAGCGCGCCAAATTCAAACTAAAAACCCTCGGTGCAAACGAAATCCCTCCCCCCGTAGAGTCTTCCCAAGTCCACAATCCCAGGTGCTCCTAACGGCTTCTGACGGTCTGCGGGAAAAGGCCTTGAACAGAGAAGATAACCCAAACACGTTCCATTGTACTGATTCCACATACAGAGCTCGGCACAAGGTCTCACAGCAGCTCCCTCCCAAACAGAAACGCGCGTCAGCGCCATGGCATGGGAAACATTACGATGTTTTAAAATACATTGAAACAGTGAACATGACATACTGCCCCCCCCCCTGAAAAAAAAATGAAATCCCAACAAATCAAGCAGAAGGCTTCAATGGATAAGCTGCATGAAAACGGTTAACTAAATCAGGAGCATTAACATGACGAGCGGGCACCCATTCAGGATGGGGGAAATGCTTCCAGTGAACAAGATACTTCAGGGAGCCACAAAGCTTTTGAGAGTCCACAATGTCCTTCACCTCGAAGTGTTGCTGCCCGTCAATCATGACAGGAGTCGGAGGGGAAGGCAGTGGGTGCCAATGGGGAGATGAATGTAAGGGCTTTAACAAGCTGCAATGGAAAACAGGGTAAAGGCGCTTCAAATTGTGAGGCAGTTGCAACTTAACAGTAACAGGATGAACAATATCAATGATAGGAAAAGGACCAATAAACTTGGGAGCTAGCTTTTTAGAGGGCTCCACACAAAACACATTGAAACAGTGAACATGGCAATGGGGGGGTCAGCCTCGGAATGCACACAATCACTCATTTTGAGGCTGAAATACTGTGTACATCTCTAGGGATCTGTAATAAACAGGCAGGTCACTGTTCTTGCAAACTACACCAAAGTATATCCATGTAAGAGATCAGAGCTTTTGGCAACTCAGCTCAATTGTAGGAATGTACTTGTTACGAGCTAATGACAAATGCAGACAGGCACATCAAGGGAAAAGCAAGAGATTTTAATTATTGTGTATCTTTTCTTTGAAGCCAGGAAAATTCCCTTTTGCTGTGAGAGGCAGTGAGTGAAAGTAATTATGCACTATCAAGACACCCTGAATTTCAAGTTGCAGAAGGAAGCAATTAAGAACAATGGAAATGGTGGCTTCTGAAACAAAGCTAGACAATACATGGAGTCCTGGGGAAAAGCTGACTCATGATTAGTGATTCTCACATTCTGGGACCTGGTGGAATGTCATGAAAAAAATGGCTGGTTGTGACAATCAGGGAGTAAGTCAGGGGAGTTCAGCATTCATGTAAGCTCAGAAGAGGTTGCAAGGTACCCTGATGACAGGAGGCCAAGGTAGACATTTGGGGTCCCTCTTAGCACAGCAGCCAAAGAAGACAATATGGAGACCATAGTACATTATCTCATTTTAAGTAAGTCCTTTGTAAGATCAGAAACTGGCCTTTGGGAGTAATTCTCAAGCATCTTAAAAAAAAAAAACAGAAGATCATTTCACAGAGGAGAAGAAAGTATCTGAGACACTGCCAGGAAGATGCAAGGACAGCATTACTTGCTTCAGTGCTTCTCAATCTTGCACGTGATGGGAGTATGGATGTCTGTGGCTGGGGGACAAAGAGAAGCACATGATGAAAAGCGCATCGGGATGTTGCAACGCAAACCATGTGAGTGATGTCTTGGTGTGCAACGTCAAGATGCAAGTACAAAGGGCCATGCTTCATCATTTTTGCATCATCGTGGTTTGTACTGGATGCCTGTGGTTGGTAACCCACGAAGTATAGGTGAAAAGATTGGCTGTCTACACTCATGTTTTGGTGATGACTGCTAATCTCTGAGTATGATGCTGAACTTTGATCTGGAAGATGTGCACTCAAATTCCACCTCTGGTCCTCAACCAGAACCCTATAGGCATAGCTTTGCACCCTCTGGTAAGAAAAAAAAAACAATCGTCCAATTTTGTCTCATGATGAAGCTTCAGCTTATCCTACTTTTGCATCACAGAAACACCACTTTCTCAGATATTTAAAAATCAAGTACTTTCTTCCAAGGATAAGATTAGCAATCAGCCGTTTATTTCAGCCCCCAAATCCCGTGAAGCTTCTGCAATGTGCCGGCTACCAACCTTCAGCAAGAGAATAAATCCTGGAGTCTTGTGTAGCTGTAGTGGGAAGAGTTTAATTCATAACCACAAGGGTGCCAACAGGAAATGGTTAATATTTTTATTTGCATATTTCAGTTGCAAGCCACAAGATCAAAGGAAGATTTGCCTTAATGAAGTTGTATTCATGTCTCTGTGTTGATGTTTCTTCACATGCATTCAGGGAAAGCAAATTCTGCCTATTACTCCACAGCATGTTGAGCCATTCATGCTGGAATATTAAAAGAAAGCATCATATTATGCATAACATTTAACTTTGCAATTAGGCGGAAGTCAGGCTTTCACGATGGAAGTGATACCAGACCTCCTCATTAATTCTGGCTCTTGTGTTGGCATTGGACACATTTTTCACTAGGACGGTGGATGAAAATGTATAGCTTGGAGTCTATAACTCCCTCCAGTGAAGCACCAAATCATTCCCAGGGCATCACAAGCCATACAGAACGTGGAAGAGCCATGGACCGGCACCATTCAAATCCCACTTTTTAAAGGAATATTGGCTCAATTTCCTAAAGTATGCTGGAAATGCTAATTTGGTGAATTGCTGATGCTTTTGCTCTAGTCTTACCATTCTCCACCATATTAAAAGTTTAGCAAGAGCAAATAGGCATGAACCGAATGATGTGGGCTATGGACAGGGCCAGAAGATATCTGTTCTTTTAATTTTCTCCCCATTCTTTCTTTCTTGTCACATTAACCTAATTTGCTCTTTGCGGTAGGATTTCCCATGTTTCCTAGACATTTTTCTTTCTCATTTTAAGACATTGGAAGTGCTCTACCTTCCCTCAGTGTTCATCAGAACCCACATTCCCATCCGACGTTTTCAGTTTCTCCTTCCTTAGATATCATGAATCCAAGGATAACGTGGGCATTTTCTCCCATGGTACCAGTCACCGTCACATCTCAACCCACTTCTCTCTATTGGTATGGATTACGTCCGGAAACGCAAACCCCATTCTTCTCCCAACTTCTGAAAAATGAAGTTATCAGTAAGAGAGGACAAGAATTTGAGGGATCTCTAACTCTTGGCGGAATAAGGTTCCCAGCAGATGTCAGGATAATTGAAATCCCTCATTATTACTATCACATGCTGTTTGAAAAACAATTCATCCGATGGAACAGTATTTCCTTCAGCAAAGGATCGTTACCTTGTCGTGGTGCTGGAGCTTGAGCACCTCAACGATGCCATGAGCTAAACCGTGAAGGGCCACCCAAGACGGGAAGGTCACGACAGAGAGGTCAGACTAAATGCGATCCCTGGGGAAGGTAATGGCAACCCACCCCAGTATTCTTGCCGTGAAAACTAAATGGATCAGTACAACCAGAGATATGTCGGTATACCATCGGAAGATGAGACCCCCAGGTCGGAAGATGGTCAAAATGCTACTGGGGAGGAACAGAGGATGAGCTCAACTAGCCCCAGACGTGATGACGCAGCTAGCTCAAAGCCGAAAGGACGGCTAGCGGCCGACGGTGCTGGTGGTGAACGGCGAATCCGATGTTCTAATGATCAACACACCATCGGAACCTGGAATGTAAGATCTATGAGCCAGGGCAAATTGGATGTGGTTCTTGGTGAGATGTCCAGATTAAAGATAGACATTTTGGGCGTCGGTGAACTGAAATGGACTGGAATGGGCCACTTCACATCAAATGACCACCAGATCTACTACTGCGGACAAGAGGACCACAGAAGAAATGGAGTAGCCTTCATAATTAATAGTAAAGTGGCTAAAGCAGTGCTTGGATACAACCCAAAAAACGACAGAATGATCTCAATTCGAATTCAGGGCAAGCCATCTAACATCACAGTGATCCAAATATATGCCCCAACCACAAATGCTGAAGAAGCTGAAGTAGAGCAGTTCTATGAGGATCTGCAGCACCTACTGGAAAACATGCCTAAAAGAGATGTTATTTTCATCACAGGAGACTGGAATGCTAAGGTGGGCAGTCAAATGACACCTGGAATTACAGGTAAGTATGGCCTGGGAGAACAAAACGAAGCAGGACATAGGCTGATAGAGTTTTGCCAAGACAACTCACTCTGCATAACAAACACTCTCTTCCAACAACCTAAGAGATGGCTTTATACATGGACTTCACCAGATGGACAACACCGAAATCAGATTGACTACATCCTTTGCAGCCAAAGGTGGCGGACATCTGTACAGTCGGTAAAAACAAGACCTGGAGCTGACTGTAGTTCAGATCACGAACTTCTTCTTGCACAATTTAGGATCAGACTGAAGAGATTAGGGAAGACCCACAGATCAGCTAGATATGAGCTCACTAATATTCCTAAGGAATATGCAGTGGAGGTGAAGAACAGATTTAAGGGACTGGACTTAGTAGATAGGGTCCCGGAAGAACTCTGGACAGAAGTTCGCCACATTGTTCAGGAGGCGGCAACAAAATACATCCCAAAGAAAGAGAAAACCAAGAAGGCAAAGTGGCTGTCTGCTGAGACACCAGAAGTAGCCCAAGAAAGAAGGAAAGCAAAAGGCAACAGTGATAGGGGGAGATATGCCCAATTAAATGCAAAATTCCAGAGGTTAGCCAGAAGAGATAAGGAATTATTTTTAAACAAGCAATGCGTGCAAGTGGAAGAAGACAATAGAATAGGAAGGACAAGAGACCTCTTCCAGAAAATTAGAAACATCAGAGGTAAATTCCAGGCAAAAATGGGTATGATCAAAAACAAAGATGGCAAGGACCTAACAGAAGAAGAAGAGATCAAGAAAAGGTGGCAAGAATATACAGAAGACCTGTATAGGAAGGATAACAATATCAGGGATAGCTATGACGGTGTGGTCAGTGAGCTAGAGCCAGACATCCTGAAGAGTGAGGTTGAGTGGGCCTTAAGAAGCATTGCTAATAACAAGGCAGCAGGAGATGACAGCATCCCAGCTGAACTGTTCAAAATCTTGCAAGATGATGCTGTCAAGGTAATGCATACTATATGCCAGCAAATTTGGACAACACAAGAATGGCCATCAGACTGGAAAAAATCAACTTATATCTCCATACCAAAACAGGGAAACACTAAAGAATGTTCAAACTATTGAACAGTGGCACTCATTTCACATGCCAGTAAGGTAATGCTCAAGATCCTGCAAGGTAGACTTCAGCAGTTCATGGAGCGAGAATTGCCAGATGTACAAGCTGGGTTTAGAAAAGGCAGAGGAACTAGGGACCAAATTGCCAATATCTGCTGGATAATGGAAAAAGCCAGGGAGTTTCAGAAAAACATCTATTTCTGTTTCATTGACTATTCTAAAGCCTTTGACTGTGTGGACCATAACAAATTGTGGCGAGTTCTTAGTGGTATGGGGATACCAAGTCATCTTGTATGCCTCCTGAAGAATCTGTATAACGACCAAGTAGCAACAGTAAGAACAGACCACGGAACAACGGACTGGTTTAAGATTGGGAAAGGAGTACGGCAGGGCTGTATCCTCTCACCCTACCTATTCAACTTGTATGCAGAACACATCACATGACATGCCGGGCTTGAGGAATCCAAGGCTGGGGTTAAAATCTCTGGAAGAAACATTAACAATCTCAGATATGCAGATGATACCACTTTGATGGCTGAAAGCGAAGAGGAACTGAGGAGCCTTATGATGAAGGTGAAAGAAGAAAGTGCAAAAGCTGGCTTGCAGCTAAACTTCAAAAAAAACCAAGATTATGGCAACCAGCTTGATTGATAACTGGCAAATAGAGGGAGAAAATGTAGAAGCAGTGAAAGACTTTGTATTCCTAGGTGCAAAGATTACTGCAGATGCTGACTGCAGTCAGGAAATCAGAAGACACTTAATCCTTGGGAGAAGAGCAATGACCAATCTCGATAAAATAGTTAAGAGCAGAGACATCACACTGACAACAAAGGTCCGTATAGTTAAAGCCATGGTGTTCCCCGTAGTAACATATGGCTGCAAGAGCTGGACCATAAGGAAGGCTGAGCGAAGGAAGATCGATGCTTTGGAACTGTGGTGTTGGAGGAAAGTTTTGAGAGTGCCTTGGACTGCAAGAAGATCAAACCAGTCCATCCTCCAGGAAATAAAGCCAGACTGCTCACTTGAGGGAATGGTATTAAAGGCAAAACTGAAATACTTTGGCCACATAATGAGAAGACAGGACACCCTGGAGAAGATGCTGATGCTGGGGAGAGTGGAGGGCAAAAGGAAGAGGGGCCGACCAAGGGCAAGATGGATGGATGATATCCTAGAGGTGACGGACTCGTCCCTGGGGGAGCTGGGGGTGTTGACGACCGACAGGAATCTCTGGCGTGGGCTGGTCCATGAAGTCACGAAGAGTCGGAAGCGACTAAACGAATAAACAACAACAACAGTGCTTCATCTGTATCTTCTGTCTGGCTCAATAATCTATAATAAACTTCCACAAAGGCGGCGGCATCATCATCATCATCATCATCATCATCATCATCATCATCATCCGTTTCTCTCCTTTTATTCTTGCCCAAACTCTTCAGCAGGAGTTCCCTCTTTCAATGCATGAATATCTGTGACAATATATTTTTTCTTAGTATACAGTACAAATACCTCCACCATTACTGTTGGGTTTTATGTGAAGACCTAAATCTCTTGAGAAAGCTCCAGTGCTGGGAAAGGTAGAAGGAAAGGAAAAAAGAGGATGACCAGCAACAAGGTGGGTGGAATCAATTACAGTGGCAATGAAGCCAGCTTGGTCTAGTGGTGGAGGTGCTGGGCTAGAAACCAGGAGACTGTGAGTTCTAGTCCTGCCTTAGGCATGAAAGCCGGCTGGGAGACCTTGGGCCAGTCCCTCCCTCTCAGCCCAAGAGCCAATCAGGCGCAGTATGAGAGTTCTAGTCCTGCCTTAGGCATGAAAACTGGCTGGGTGCCCTTGGGCCAGTCCCTCTCTCTCAGCCCAACTCATTCCACAGGCAGGATGTGTGTGTGTGTGTGTGTGTGTGTGTGTATGTATGGATAGATAGATAGATAGATAGATAGATAGATAGATCTCCACATACATACACACACACACACAAACACACACACACACACACACACATGCATATATACACACAAATACATATAATGGGTGCACAGTTGAAAGACCTGGAAGAGCAAACTGGGGATAGAATGTCATGGAGGAAAATCTATGTGGTCGCAAAGAGTCAACGCCAACCTGATGGCACATAGTCAATCAAGTAGCCTTCCAATGCTTTGTGGAACTCAGGAGTATCCATTTACCAAGTTTCAGTGATTCCTAACACACCATATTTGTATTCCTAAGTTTGGGTCTCTAATTCTTTCTGTTTATTTTCCATTCTCTGTGCACTGATGTACAACCATTGGAGGTTCTGAGTGGCACCCAACTCACTGTAATTTCCCAAAAAACTGAGTCCCTGCTTTTTTGGCCCTGGGCCTTGGCTGATATTCAAATCCGAACATTTGCTACCTTCTGCCTTTTATTCTAGCTTAATACTCTTCTGATGAGACTGGCGAGTCACATGCCAAGCAATTGTTCCCTGGTGTTTGTCAAATATAACTGTCCCCTCCCAGCATCCTTAATGAAAGTAGAATAGACCATTTGTCATAGCATCCAGACCCTTTTCAGTGACATCTGTATAGCCAGTTGTTGACTTCCAGGATCCTGTTTTCTCTTCTTGTGTCATGATCCTCAATGGAAGAATTGATTAAAAAATAAAACTAATTTTGCTCTCAGTTTTTTCATGTCCTGCCCAAGACCTTGTATTTTTCATTGGCAATTGCAATTATTTAAAGAAAATTGTTTAATGATTAGGCACTGAGAGCAGAAACAAAGAAAGCATCATTCTGCAATCTTCCACTTATTAGGAAGAAGTTTCCCCAGCTGCTCAAGATTTATTTGTTATTATCACAGTGGTCCTTTATTTGTGATTAACTTTTTCAAGCAACATGTAACCTAACCAAATGCTATCTAATTCCCTCTGAGAGGAGAAGGCAAGATCTGTTCTTCCCTGGATGACTTTCTTTCCTCCTCCCTACCGTACCCTGGCTTGAACATATTATGAATATTCCATGATTAATCATATGATCAGGGGCAACAGATGTTCCCAGAAAGAACCATAGCATCAGTAGAGCATCTGCCTTGCCTGAAGACTATCCCAGGTTCAATCTGTAGCATTTGCAGTGAGAAGGAGCAAATTAAGTCCATGAATTCTGTTGTAATGTAAAACCTTTCTTAATCAGAGTGCTGAGGTTGGTGGGCAAAATACAAACACCTACATATGCATCATGTGTTCTTATGAAGGAAATGTGGGAGGACAATAGCATGAAAATAGACAGGACATGTTGTTGCAATCATGGAAGTCATCATGCCCAATCTACAGCATCAGGTTATCTATTTAAAAAGAGGTAAGGTGAAATGTAGCACGTAAGACAAAATAATTGGGTAACTTCAATTATTGCTTCTAGAGGGTAATCATCTACATGGCTATTGATAAAGGAAGTTGTCCAAAAAGTGATTTGTTGAAAAGGTATTCAAGAGCTTCTGAATGTCAATCCTTATTTGATATGGGCTTTAGTGAGCCTTTGAAGCTTTTTCCAACCCTGGTTAGGGAGAACTGGCTAAGGAAATTCGAGTTTTCTCAGCTCAGAAAAGCTGACTGTGCCCACAGGACAGCAATTTGACTATGCTTGCTTGAGGATGTTTCCATAATGCTACACTTCAGCCTTCCCTTTAGCTAAGATATTGGCCTGAATATGGTATTCTCATTTCACTAACCACGCTGTTTTACACAAGAATGGTATTACCCAACTCATCAAAATCAGAGGCCTTTCTATTTGTGCAACCTCCATATATCCTTTTTCCATCTTCTAATTATAGGTGAATCAATGAATGACCTTAAGATTCCAGGTAGCTTCTCAAAAAAGGCATATAGAAATAGAAGGCTGGCCAGCCTTTATGAAAATATTGAGAAGAGATATTTTCTTGCATTTTTCCTCAGGAAATTCTCCTTGGGGTATGATATGCTTGAATTAATTGGCCATTAAGGAAGCCAAGCGGCATACGTACATGTAGATTCTACTGTCATCTCCCTGGTGAGCATCAGCTCTTCTGGCTTTCCATGCTTCAATTAAATCTAATGGGAAGATCTCATGAGAGAAGTTCTCCCATGGGACTTTTTGTGTGGTCTTTATTAAGGAGGAGTCCTGTCCCTTAACCATGCTACTGAGAAATTAATAGAGAATTTTTCCTTCATCTGGGGAAATTCAAGGAAATCATCCATCCATTTACTCTGCCCACAAAATGGTGGCAAATGTCAAAACTCCATCTGTGTCCAACCCTCTTTGTCAAAAGAGCTTTCCTAATCTGCTGAGACAACAGCTCCGCTTGGTTTAGACAGTTTACAGTTGGGGCACTATCCAAGGTCCTGAAACTTCAGCCCAATTGCATCCAAGTCTTTCTGAGCAAGACTATATTCAATAGGGCTGTCGATGAAGATTCTCAGTCATCCAAGTGGAATTGTCTGTAGGTTGAGTCATGGCAACTGAATTTATTTTGTTTTGGTAGAAACATTTCACTGCTTGCCCAAGCATCTTCTTCAGTTAGGACTGAAGAAGCTGCTTGGACAAGCAGCGAAAAGTTTCTACCAAAAAGAAAGAAATCCAGTTGCCATGACTCAACCTACAGACATTCAACAGGGCTGCACAATTCCAAAGAAGATGCTTCAGAGCTTGAACAAATACTGCCTGAGCAGAAGGTCTGTTTGCAATCCAGGCCTCCTTTCATTTTCCATGCTACCATTATGCTACACAGTTATCAAGTACCACAACTGTGGCTGAATCTCCTAGAAGTTCAACAGTGACAGGTTAAGTTTACACAAACCCTGCAATATCCAGACTGAAAATTTTCAGATGGTACAATTAAGAGAAACGTTTTAACCTTTATCCCACATCAGGAATCTTCTACAAGGTCAGAAAAATCAGTTTGTGCAGCTCTCTGGTTCCTGAGCCTTAGGTGTTGTCTTTGCTGAGCCTTGAAAGCCAGCTTTGAAGTCTGTTGTGCAGCTCTCTCTGAGCTGTGATTATTTTTCTGAACTTGTGGGGCAGGATGCAAAAAAAACAAAACAAAAAAACCCACCCTAAACTTTGGTACAATTTTGTACCATGCTGTGCAACTAAAAGGGTTCCAAAAAGAACAACCCACATTTGGACATGCTGTGAAGATCAGCCCTTGCAAAACTCACCACTGCTATAATTTAATCCTTGTGTTAAATCTGTTGGGGTGGGGGCAATACAAGACATCCAATGAGAAGAGGGATTTAATGGCTTGCATTAGGCAGTTTTCCAGCCTTATCTAACTTATGGCATTATGATCAGTGAATAGAAAATTAACTAGCCAATCGTTTTCTGTGTAGTTGGTAACAATACCTTAAAATGTATTTCCTAAATACCCTAGGATACATTCTCCTTTTCCTTCTCTTTCCTTTTCTCCTTCTCCTTCTCCTTCTCCTTCTCCTTCTCCTCCTCCTCCTCCTCCTCTTCCTCCTTCCCCTTCTCCCTCCCTCCTCTCCCTTTACTACTTCTTTCCTTTTGAAATGTGACACCGAAATCTCTCTGAACTAATACACCTTTTGTCATCTCTAGAAAATGAAAACCAAGACATACTAGGGAATGACAATTTTATCATCAGCTGGGCTTGCAGCAATTAATCAGAAATTAAATTTTCATACCGCAAAAAAATCTCCCAAACAACCACGGGAAGAACAACAAAACAGAATCCACTAATTATTTGTCGTTACAGGGGGAGGAGAAAGAAAGAGTGGCGCTCCCAGCATGCATTCAGATATGTTTTGGATTGTTTCCATAAAAGATGTCAATTGCTATCTAGCAGGGAGTGGAACCCAGTGGGAAGAGGGGCAGGATAGAAGAATACAGCTAAAATTGACAGCTAATTTAAATTATTTTTGTCATCTATATTGTAAGAATTGGAAAAGATTCCAACCTATGACAATGGAAGAACTTAATGTTTTCTTGGCATAATGGTAGCCCAGGTTCATTGTCCATGCTTTTAGTTTGGATTCTCCAGGCACAGGGAGATCAATACCAGATAGAGATCACTTTTTTGCAGATGTTTCATCCTGTGTTCCAGCAACGTGTCCTCAGTGCAATGCTTCATTCTGATTTCTAAACCACTGCACTGAGGAAGCCTCTCTAGAATGCAAGGCAAAACATCTGTAAAAAATGTGACTGATACTTAAGTATCTCCCTATGCTCAAAGTTGGTTTGGTGTAGTGATTAAGGCACTAGGTTAGAAACTGGGTGATGGTGAGTTCTAGTCCCACCTTCGGCATGAAGCCAGCTGGGTGACCTTGGGCCAGTCAGTCTCTTTCAGCCCTAGGAAGAAGAAGGCAATAGCAAACCACTTCTAAAAAGGTTGCCAAGAAAAAGGCAATGGGATTGCCAAATCTCACAAGATATTGTCAGCCTCAGCTGAAATCTCGGAAGATTTGGAGAGCCTCCTATGTTTTTAGCACTGTGAAAAAGCAGATATATAAAACCTTGAAATGCAGATGTTTATAGTTCATTACAGTTTGAATAAATTCAAGGGATGGCCCAGCCAGCTTTTCAATTATTTTTGATTCTACCTGGAATAGAAGCAGCTGAGTTCTTATTGCATATGCAAGAGATCCGATTTAATGGAAGGTTATTTCTGGCAATGTGGTGTTCAGAATCTTCAGTGACTAGATACTCATGATGAGGTTGCTTTATATTTCAATGTTGGCAATCCAAGAAAGAGTCTTGGTCTACCTTCTCAGCATCTGCTTTACCTTTAGCCAACAATTCTAGGAGCAGGTTGACTAATAATCCTCAAGTGCAGCGTGCTAGATTCCTGGGTGACCCTATTTGCCCATCCAGAACCACGTTTCCAGAAGTGAACTTCATTTGGCAGCCAATGTGGAGCTCAGGGATGAAACCGTGAGATCTTAGTGTTTGCTGAGCTGGGTTTCCTCCTTACAAATTTCACTGCCAAAGTAGGAAACCTCATCACTGCTTTGACTCAAGAGAGTGGGTTTTGCTAGCTTTTTATGGGCAGCAGCTTGTCCTACATGTCATGATCAAGGTTATTGTACTGTGTGACTTGCTTCTGATTGGCCTACATGGCTTGTTTGCCGTATTGTTTCATCTTCAATTGTTCCTATCTGTTGTGTTGGTGCTCCATCATCTAGATGTTAACTGCTGGATATGTGATAAGGGAAGATGTGACCAGAACCGTCTGCTTCCTTCTTGGGCCTTTGGAAACCAGGTTTAACTCAATGTTTCTGTTAATGGCTGATCTATCAGAATGTGTCAGCCCTCTGGGGTAGTCCAGCCAGGAAACCAAAACCATGAGTACTAATATTACCATTATTGTAAGGTTATAGTAACAGAATCTTGCAAGTCTGAAAGCACTTCTCCCCTCCCTTGCTACTTTACTTTCCTGAGTACTAGGAAGGGACCTTCTGAGATGCTTTCTCCACCCCCATCCTTCCTTTGGACTCAGATTTCTCTTATCAGACCATCATCTAGGCTGTGGCTTTTCCTTCTGTCTCCCAAAGTTATTCTCACACCCCATTACAGAATGTCTGGTTTTTAGTGTCAGGCTCCCTTTGCTCGCCCGCCATAAAGCACTGCAAACACATGTCAGCTTTCCCGTGTCAGCTTCGCAAACAGACAGAAGGCTTCAGCACATCCCTTCTTGAGCTGTTACAGCCAAGGCTGAGTGCACTGATAAGACACCTGGAATCTAAATCACTCTAACGAACTAAAGAGCTGGAGGGAGGAAATTCAGGAGTGAGAAAGAGCTTGTTTGCAAGACAGGGAGGAGGGGTTAGATTAGAGGGAATGAATCTCTTTGAATGTTCTGGCGCCAAAACCTTATTCAGAGCTTTGCAACTGTCTTGTGTCAATTGGATTTTAATAAAGAATTCTTTAAGCTTCCTAATGGACTGTCTTGAGAATTTCTAAGGTTAAGATCCTGGTACTGGGACCATCACATTTATGAACTCTCTTGCATTGTTGGATTTGGCTTACTTTAAAATGGTTACAGTTTCTCATTTAAATTTGTGGTTACATCTCTTAATGTATTGTGAAGTTAAAGGATTTTCACCATATCTTCTGACTGCCAATTGCTGTTCATGACTGAATTCTGGGGAGCATTTGTCTGTTTCTCCTGCAGAGTCAGCTTTAGCGTCTTTGCACTGCATGTTGTAAATGAAAGTTGTCATGGTTTCAAACCATGGTCTAAAGCAGGGTTTCTCAACCAGGGTTCTGTGGAACCCTAGGGTTCCACGAGAGGTCACTAGGGGTTCCCTGGGAGATCATGATTTATTTAAAAATTATTTCAACTTCACGCACCTTCACATGAAAGAGGTAAGTTTCATTCTTTATTTTTAGTTTAAGAACACTGTTAATGCCTGTAATACAGGCCCACACATGAAACGAATATAATAATTTTGCAATTTCTGGGCTCTATTTGAGCCTGAATGTGCAGGGGTTCCCCAAGGCCTGAAGAATATTTCAAGGGTTCCTCCGAGGTCAAAAAGTTGAGAAAGGCTGGTCTAAAGCAACCTTTCCCACATTGTAGACTTCAAGTCCCAAAAGTCTTAGCAACAGCTATGGACGATTCTGGGAATGGAAACCCACAGAGCTGAAAACACTCAGGATGAAGAAGGTTGGTCTAGTTTGGCAGAGTTTTTTCTGCCTTCAGCATATCTGGCATGTTGGGTAGAATTTTCCTTCCTATTTTGAGACTATTTTGTTCTTGCTATGAAGGCACTTTTCTCCATCCTGTCTCATTGGCAAAGGACTTAGCGAAGGCTGATGAAGACATTTGCTGATTCATCAGAAGCAGGACGGATCGCTTGTGATGAATTATACTCCGTAGCTTTATGTACATGAGAAATTATTCATGTTCCCATGATCTTGTCAAAGATCCATTTGTCTTAGTAAAAGCACTGATTTCACTGGACTTCCCATGGAAAGCATTCTGGCTGGGGAAACTTAATTTAGCAAGCTTCTGACAGTCAGAAATGATGAAACATATGCATATTTATTCACACGCATCTCACCAATATGCTAAAGAGACGGTTGCTAAGGCTGGGCACACTCCTGAAATCATTCAGAAGGAGGACTTCGGACTTTCCACAAACACAGCATCTCTCTGCTATTCATTAAAGGATAAATCTTCTTCAGGCTTCTGCACCAGCCTGAGGGGGGGGGATGCCACTTTTAAAGAGTCAGTTTAGCATGAATGAATGGACTGTAAAGCACTTTCTCCAAATCATTTCTAAAGCATGTGCAACCCTGATTGTTATGTCAGCGATGTCACCAGCGAGAGAGAAAAGGCATTTTAAACCTCAGTTTAAAGCATCCAAATGATTTTACGTGTGCAGATTGGAATTCTGAAAGAAGCCATCATCTTATTTTTCAAAAGCAAGAGTGAGTTGCAACAGAAAGTGGGTCCTTTGGCCCCAGAAATACTTCCTCTGTACTATCTCAGATATGCATTTCCTTTATTTTACTGTAGTAACCACTTTATTTCTGGATAGGCCTCTTTATTTTCCATTTAGGCTGCAATGTTACATATTATAAAGAAGCTCGGTTGTCTCAAGTTCAATCCTTATGTAGGCAAAATTGCTAGAAATGTAGACAGTCAGAAGATAACTACCCAAAATCTTTGGAGAAGGCAAACATTTGCCACCCACCAAAGAAATATGCTGCCTTCTGGTGGTCAATATGTCTTGATCTATAAATCTCATGTAAGAATAGCTTAAGTGTGCAAAATCTGGGATTTCATAAACATTGACACACACACACAAACACACACACAAATTTGAGTTCAAAATGATCTAGGCACCAGTGGATATCATGGTGCTAACCCCTAAAACCCAAACATATCTTTAAGAACTACAAAAACTGGCTGTGTTAAAAGGGAGGTTGGGAAACTTGCAAAAATCAAATTGCTGTTTAATAATGTCCTTCTTCTCTCATATTATGAATGGTGCTGGATAGATAATTGCTTTGATTGGCATTCCCACATACAGCAATGGATTGGACTTGATATCTCCAGGATCATCCCTTCTTGCATCCAATACGCATTGGCCAAGGGGCCATGCTGTGGATCCTCCACCCCAGGTTGCTAAGGGGCTGGATCCCAGAGGCAAACTCCTCAGTTGTAGACCTCCCAATGGACAGCACACTTGCCCTGAGGTTAAGATGGCCTCTTTCTTGTTTATATTCAGGAAGGTTGTGAAGACAGACCCTTCAGAGCAGAAGATGCCACTGTTGTGGATGATGGTCAGGATGGAGGCTGGTTGGTATTATTTTAGATGCTGTTTTATACAGTGTTTGCTGTTTTCATGAACTTAGAATCTCCTGATGAGATAGCATGGAAATGGATGGATTAAAAAAATAAATTAAATGGCCCTTCCTGAAAGTAAACCTCTCTCAGGATCCCATCCAAGGCTTTCCCATGCCCTCTAAGAAGAAATTGCAATAACATAAAATAAATCAAATCTACCCCAGAGCTTCAGATTGCAATTCTGGTTTTATTCACACTGATCATTTGCAGCATCTTTTGCAGAGAGAAAGAATAAATACACACCACTCTGTCAATTTCTAGTCATTTTCTCTTATTCACTAAAAGCCCCATCCAATTTCCACACTGTGGACAAGAGGACCACAGAAGAAATGGAGTAGCCTTCATAATTAATAGTAAAGTGGCTAAAGCAGTGCTTGGATACAACCCAAAAAACGACAGAATGATCTCAATTCGAATTCAGGGCAAGCCATCTAACATCACAGTGATCCAAATATACGCCCCAACCACAAATGCTGAAGAAGCTGAAGTAGAGCAGTTCTATGAGGATCTGCAGCACCTACTGGACAACACGCCTAAAAGAGATGTTATTTTCATCACGGGAGACTGGAATGCTAAGGTGGGCAGTCAAATGACACCTGGAATTACAGGTAAGCATGGCCTGGGAGAACAAAACAAAGCAGGACATAGGCTGATAGAATTTTGCCAAGACAACTCACTCTGCGTAACAAACACTCTCTTCCAACAACCTAAGAGACGGCTTTATACATGGACTTCACCAGATGGACAACACCGAAATCAGATTGACTACATCCTTTGCAGCCAAAGGTGGCGGACATCTATACAGTCGGTAAAAACAAGACCTGGAGCTGACTGTAGTTCAGATCACAAACTTCTTCTGGCACAATTTAGGATCAGACTAAAGAGATTAGGGAAGACCCACAGATCAGCTAGATATGAGCTCACTAATATTCCTAAGGAATATGCAGTGGAGGTGAAGAACTGATTTAAGGGACTGGACTTAGTAGATAGGGTCCCAGAAGAACTCTGGACAGAAGTTCGCCACATTGTTCAGGAGGCGGCAACAAAATACATCCGAAAGAAAGACAAAACCAAGAAGGCAAAATGGCTGTCTGCTGAGACACTAGAAGTAGCCCAAGAAAGAAGGAAAGCAAAAGGCAACAGTGATAGGGGGAGATATGCCCAATTAAATGCAAAATTCCAGAGGTTAGCCAGAAGAGATAAGGAATTATTTTTAAACAAGCAATGCGCGGAAGTGGAAGAAGACAATAGAATAGGAAGGACAAGAGACCTCTCCCAGAAAATTAGAAACATTGGAGGTAAATTCCAGGCAAAAATGGGTATGATCAAAAACAAAGATGGCAAGGACCTAACAGAAGAAGAAGAGATCAAGAAAAGGTGGCAAGAATATACAGAAGACCTGTATAGGAAGGATAACAATATCGGGGATAGCTTTGACGGTGTGGTCGGTGAGCTAGAGCCAGACATCCTGAAGAGTGAGGTTGAGTGGGCCTTAAGAAGCATTGCTAATAACAAGGCAACAGGAGACGACGGCATCCCAGCTGAACTGTTCAAAATCTTGCAAGATGATGCTGTCAAGGTAATGCATGCTATATGCCAGCAAATTTGGAAAACACAAGAATGGCCATCAGACTGGAAAAAATCAACTTATATCCCCATACCAAAAAAGGGAAACACTAAAGAAGGTTCAAACTATCGAACAGTGGCACTCATTTCACATGCCAGTAAGGTAATGCTCAAGATCCTGCAAGGTAGACTTCAGCAGTTCATGGAGCGAGAATTGCCAGATGTACAAGCTGGGTTTAGAAAAGGCAGAGGAACTAGAGACCAAATTGCCAATATCCGCTGGATAATGGAAAAAGCCAGGGAGTTTCAGAAAAACATCTATTTCTGTTTTATTGACTATTCTAAAGCCTTTGACTGTGTGGACCATAACAAATTGTGGCAAGTTCTTAGTGGTATGGGGATACCAAGTCATCTTGTATGCCTCCTGAAGAATCTGTATAACGACCAAGTAGCAACAGTAAGAACAGACCACGGAACAACAGACTGGTTTAAGATTGGGAAAGGAGTACGGCAGGGCTGTATACTCTCACCCTACCTATTCAACTTGTATGCAGAACACATCATGCGACAAGCTGGGCTTGAGGAATCCAAGGCTGGAGTTAAATCGCTGGAAGAAACATTAACAATCTCAGATATGCAGATGATACCACTTTGATGGCTGAAAGTGAAGAGGAACTGAGGAGCCTTATGATGAAGGTGAAAGAAGAAAGTGCAAAAGCTGGCTTGCAGCTAAACCTCAAAAAAACCAAGATTATGGCAACCAGCTTGATTGATAACTGGCAAATAGAGGGAGAAAATGTAGAAGCAGTGAAAGACTTTGTATTCCTAGGTGCAAAGATTACTGCAGATGCTGACTGCAGTCAGGAAATCAGAAGACGCTTAATCCTTGGAAGAAGAGCAATGACAAATCTCGATAAAATAGTTAAGAGCAGAGACATCACACTGACAACAAAGGCCCGCATAGTTAAAGCAATGGTGTTCCCTGTAGTAACATATGGCTGCGAGAGCTGGACCATAAGGAAGGCTGAGAGAAGGAAGATCGATGCTTTTGAACTGTGGTGTTGGAGGAAAATTCTGAGAGTGCCTTGGACTGCAAGAAGATCCAACCAGTCCATCCTCCAGGAAATAAAGCCAGACTGCTCCCTTGAGGGAATGATATTAAAGGCAAAACTGAAATACTTTGGCCACATAATGAGAAGACAGGACACCCTGGAGAAGATGCTGATGCTAGGGAGAGTGGAAGGCAAAAGGAAGAGGGGCCGACCAAGGGCAAGATGGATGGATGATATTCTAGAGGTGACGGACTCGTCCCTGGGGGAGCTGGGGGTGTTGACGACCGACAGGAAGCTCTGGCGTGGGCTGGTCCATGAAGTCACGAAGAGTCGGAAGCGACTAAACGAATAAACAACAAAACAACCAATTTCCACAATTAAAAAAAAAACCTTCTGCAAATCACCATTTGTGTTCTTTTGTTGTTGCTGTCAATTTGCAATTTAACCAGAAGTATCTATTTTTGTACCCTGCTTCCCACTGGTATTCAAATTCTGCAAAAAAACTTCTTCAAATATTTATCTCAGCATTTAGAAAACAAATGTATCAATCAAGGAAGACTTGGAGGCAAGCGGAGCCATTAAATTACATCTGGATTTTGTGTTGCAGGGAATTCCATTTGGGTGGATCACATTGTTGGGTCTGAAAAACAACCCTTGGTAAATCTATATATAAGCAGAGTGGAAGGGATGATGATGATGATGATGACGATGATGATGATTGATTTCACTGGGAATTGACTTCAGTGACTTGGTTTCTGGACAAGGACCTAAAAGTCATGGAGTTATGCTGCAGAATGTAGCCTGTTCCAAGCACTGTAGTCTTTTCCAAAATTAGTAGTATCAGCTCCAGTAAGCTTAAAATGTCTACATATTTCATAAATCCTCTTGATACTGAATCAAGAGCTCCAATGATGATTATCTGGCATGTTAATACCAGACCTTCCTCTTTGTGTATAAGGTGAGAAGACCTGGTAAGATAAGAAAAATCTCCCATCTTTTTTAGGAATTGGGCTTTCGGGATGTGTCTTTGAGCTTCTACATTCCTGCTTTAGCTTTTATACATCACAAAAAGCAAATGTAAAAATCTTCTAGGAATTTGTGAGCTGAGCAAGATGGCAGCATCGGGCATCCTTTTATTTGTATCTTCCACACTCATACTCATAAAACTGGGTTAGGAGGTCACTGTTACACACTCCACCCTATTATGCATTTTATTCATTTGTAGATTTGCATGCCGCTTTTTCCTTAAGAGCACAAGGTGGCTTACATGAGATTTTCTATTTTAGCCTCAGAACCACCCCTGTGAGGAAGGCTGGGGTGAGAAAGAGTGAGAAGACCAAAGTCAGCTAGTGAGCTTCCATGACTAATGGTAGTTTTGAACTTAGGTGTCCTCAGGCTAGTCCCAAGTCTCTGAGATAGGGAAAAGCTTGGGAAAGTATTGGTTGTTGATGCAACATACTATGGTGTTGTGACAAACAGCACACCTTTTCCACCTCTGAAGTGTCAATAAACTCTTTTTCAAGCTTTTCTCTATCTTTTTTTTATAAGAATTTTATTAGATTTAAGAGAGAGGTAAAAACTATAAAAAAGGAAAAGGAAAAAAAGTGTGAAAGGAAAAAATAAAAAACTAAAAAAGAGTGAAAACACAAAAGAAATTTTAAAAAAAATTACAAGAAGAGGTGACTTCCGACTTTTAATGGCAAGGATATACAGCAATTTTCCATAATCCATCCCTTACTCTATATTAAACCAAAATCACATTATTTCTATAAAACATTCCATTGGCACATTATAAAAATCACTAAATACAGTTGCTCCCTCCCCTTATATTAAAAGAAAAAGGATGCATACAAACATACATACATATATATACCTCCTAATCAACTCCCCCCAAAAGATAACATTTATTTCCTTCCTACCACTATTCTATACATTTCTGTCTACTATAATAAAAATCAAACTAAAAAGCATATAAATTGCCTGCCATTATAATTAATAATACAAAAATTATAATAATCTTAACCATATTAAGCCTAAAACCAGGCATTTATTATTATACTTTAATCATCTTAATCCAAATCTTTAAAGATGAATGAAGTCAAACCAGCCTTAGAAGCAGTCCAGATAAATATTCTTAAACCCTTATCCCACTTCAAAATAAATCTAGAGCATTTACATATCCCCACAACATGCACAGAACATTTTTCTTTAAAAAATTGAACAGCCCAACTGCCCCCTTAAGAACTCTGACTTCTCGACAAGAAGCATCCCATACATAATAACCCCTTCTTTTCCATAACATTCCATCAGCAATTCCATTTCACTAATGGCTTGCAATTTGATCTGTCCCTTTAATTACTGCAATGCGACTATCCGATCTTCATCTAGCATTTCAACAGAAGCCCTGATCTCGCTATTAGAAGAAACATTTATATCGTTGTTTGGCTCTTCAATTTCTTCCACAACATCTCCAACCAGATGACACATTTTAGACCTCATATTTTCCACAATGTCCTGAATGCCTTGCATAAAAACTTGACAGGAATCAAAAAAGATCTCTTTAAAGTCACAATGAAAATCCAAGAAAGTCTGCTTGAAATCCTCCATGTCTCATGCAGTAGCTTATGGCACCCCCTAGGTACTTAACCAGCGAAAGTCGGAGATAATAGAAAAATTCTGAAACTGTTTACTGAAGTGAAAGTATGGTAACAGGCAATTCCCCAGGGAAAGTAGCAACAGAAAGCTGAAAGTTCAAAATAGCAGATTCAACGTGTAGGAAAATGCTAAAATCTTCAAATTGAGTACAAAATAGCAGGGAGCCAATTACGTACTCTCAACCTTCCTTAATATTTGGATGGGAAGCAAAATCCAAAACTTAAAAAGATTTTTTTTAAAGAAATTAATCACAAAAATAACAATAAGTACCAAGAAAATGTGTTCTCCTTGCTGTAGAAAGCCTCTCCTAGGGTACATAAACTTAAAAGAAAAATAAATTGGGTGATTCAGAAATGGGGTGGCCGGTCTTAGTGTCCCTTTAAGGCTATAGCGCGGGTTGGAAAATGGCTACGTCCCAGCCTCCTGGCTGCTCTTACCAGTCGATTGTGAATGCTGTTTGCGATTTTCTGGCTGAAAGCAGCCTTCCCAAGGACAGATGGGGTAATTCCGAGTGTTTTCCTCTCTCCAGAAAAACACTCTTGGGCTTCAGGAAAAACCTGCCTGAGCCCGAAAATTGCCGTGTTGTCAGTTCTGCTCATGGAGCCCGCAAGCACAGCTGTTCAGCCCACCATGTTCCAACTGGAAGCCCCAAGCTTTTCCCTATCTCAAGCATATTCAGAACTTCAAAACTGAGGACAACCATGGGCCTTTGATGAATATTCAAGGGCCGAGTCTCCAATTGGAGAAGATTCCTGAGAATACTGTAGACAGCCAAGAGAACAATGGACTATCAAACAAATGAACCCAGAGTTCTCACTCAAGGCATAAAGGACAAGGCTCAGATTATCCCACATTAAGTGAAGACCCAGCTCCTGGAGAAGGCTCTGATGCTGGGAAGGGTGGAAGGAAAGAGAAGAAGAGGATGACCGGCAGCAAGGGGGAGGGACTCAGTTATGGTGGTGATGGGTGCACCATTGGAAGGCCTGAAAGACCAGGTTGAGGAGAGATTGTCACAGAGAAAATCTATCTGCATGGTCACTAAGAGTTGACACTGACTTGATGGTACATAATCAATCAATCAATCAGTCTCCAAAAAGTATATCGTGCTAGGACAAAAACAGGCACATTTGGTTTTATTTCATTTACATTTGCACTCAGATGACATTCACAAATTGTATATGCTTAGTATAATTTCTTCCTGATTAATAAGTTTCCCTTTCCTTCCCATTAAAAATTGCAACTTGGTGACCAAGTTTGGACAATAGTCCTGGAAGGTCCATCTAGTGCTCTCTCAATGTGTTGGGAGCACAGTTCCCAAGAATTCTCAGTCAACGTGATTTACAGGTACTGAGTTGGCTTCTCCTTCAGCCTTGCTGTAAAACTGCCCTGCAGAAGGCATCGGATCTCTTATTATTCCCAAAGTAGCCCTTTTGATATTAATTATTCCAATTATTTCTATTCACTGATGCTTAAGGTATAATCAGCGTAGTAGTGGGGATTGACGTTAACAAGAGCAAGTGTGACTATGTCTGTCCTTTGTATTCCTACTTCCAAAAGAGATGGGGATGTGTGTCTGTCTGTGTGTGTGTGTGTGTGTAGGCAAAGAAGACACCATTGTCCTTTCTACAGGGCAACATAATTCACCACAGAGCAAAAGGGCTGCAACGAAGTAGAAGATCTGGGCAGTGTTTAAAATAATAGCAGGCTATTTAATTGCTAAATTGTAGTGGTGATATTATGAAATAACAGATTATATCTGCATTTATAACAAATTAATCCATTGTGATTAAGGGTCTCACAATGAATACTAAATGAATTCACAGATGATTGGCTTTTATATGCAAACCCTCATAATAATTATGCCATTGAATGGAGACATTAGCAGGAGGAGAGAGGGAGAGACAGAGAGACAGAAAGAAAGGGGGAAGGAAGGAAGGAAGGAAGGAAGGAAGGAAGGAAGGAAGGAAGGAAGGAAGGAAGAAGGGAAGGAGGGAGGGAAGGAGGGAGGGAGGGAAGGAAGGAGATAGGGAAGGAAGGAAGGAAGGAAGGAAGGAAGGAAGGAAGGGAGGGAGGGAGGGAGGGTGGGAGGAAGGAAGGAAGGAAGGAAGGAAGGAAGGCAGGAAGGAAGGAAGGAAGGAAGGAAGGAAGGAAGGAAGGAAAAGCAATGGAAGGGAGAAAGAAAGGGGAAGGGGGGAAAGAGGAAGGGAGGGTCACTTTGCCCAAAACATGAAGAACAGGAATTACTGTACTACTGGATCTGATCAAATTCTATTGTATCTAGCATTCATTGTTAAGAACTTGCAATTATTTGTATGCTGCAATTATAAGCATCTTGCAACACCCTGAGGATCCATGTTGGCTGAGTCCGCCCTCTCTCCTTAAAAGTGCTGCCTGCCCACATAGCACTCTTCTCCTCATGGGCTCTGCAACTTTGTACAGTTTTAAATGCCCTTCGAAGTGATAACAGGGAATGGGCCACCCTAATCTCAGCAACCCAGCCCACCACCGAGAAGACTGCATCCTCCAGGCCCTCCTTCTTGCCTCTTCTCCTTCTAAGAGAGCTGTGACAGTGGAGGCTGCCCCAGAGAGGCAACAGATGAAGAGAACGGCGTCTGGGATGTTTCTTGTCGGTTTGACTTCTCCCTTCTCCTTCCAGATTTCACCCTCCTTGAAAAACAAGGGAAGAGCGTCTGCAAAGTTCTCTGTGTTCTGCAAATGCGATGCTTCAGAAAGACATTTGTGCAACATCCTTCACCTGGTTAGGACAATTAATCCTGTTTCTGGATTTGCAGAAAACACCAAACCATAAATTATCTTAGATAGCTTCAGTGAGCATGTCAGGGAAATACAGGTTATGGATCTTACACACTCAGCCCTCCCAAGCATAAAGAATCACATGCTTAGACAGATTAGGTTAAGATAAGTAAAAGAATTTCTTACTGACTTTATTGTTGCTTCTGTTACATCCATCTTGGTGGAAAAGATGAAGTTCCTTTGTTCTTCTTTTCTTTCTAAATCCTTAGTTTTGCCCTAAACCCTCAGCCCTACATCTGCCAAGAGCTGCATGGAAGAGAGGGGCAGAATTCTTCATCAAGGCCCAAGCACATGGCCCTGATGAATGGAGAGTAGAGCAGCATGCTTGCTTCTCCCTGGGTGGAAGAAGGGGAAAGAGGAAATGGGAGTGGCCACAAACAGCTTCCTCAGAGTTGCATTGTGGGACAACTCAATTTACATGCCAATTCACATGCAAATGAAGCATGCTGGATTTGCCAGGACTTCCAACAGACCTACCAACTCCCAGAATTCCCCAGGAGAAGGAGAAAGGATGCACCAATGGATGTATTAAAGAAATACCCCACTTTTCTGCCCAATTTCTAACTGATCCAGGTGAGGGGCCATTCCTGCCACTGCATGCAGCAGTTAATCAAAGTGCAAGAGGATGCCTAGAAGAAAGTACAGCACAGCAGGCAACTGAGCCAGCACAAGCTGGGAAGCCCTACTTTTAACCCAAAGGAGGAAAACATGGGCAAAGGTCATATTTCTGCTGAACTGGGAGCAAGTTGATGTCCATTCTGACATGGTTGATCACTTGTACTCATGACAGTGGGAATATGTCCTGTAATGGAATTTTTGGCACCTTGTTCTAAGTAGCTTCCCCTTTCTTTGCATCCGGAGGATTTTTCTGCATGGCACTACCATCTGCCTCATTTACAAGTTTCAGAAATACGTCTCTCTTAATCAATAGCAACATTTTGCTCAAATATCACTGATCCTGGAGGTGAAAGAGAACTCAGCCAGAACGTGGTGCTTTATTGCTTGCCCATCTCCCATCCCCTCCTCCAAGTGCATGTTGTCTTTGGGTGGACAATGTTCCCTGTTACTAACAGCCTTACAAAGGGCCACTGAAGGACTCAAATGCAGCTAAGATCATGGTCACAGGAAGAATAACCACAATGCTGAAAAAATAATTACAGCAATGATAAAGTAGCCATCTTCTCAACCACTGTGTCAGTGGGATGGGAATGAGGAGAGAACATCATGCCTTCTCAAAAGACATGTCCAATCCCTAGAAAGAAGCTCACCTCTGTATTCTGCTGAGACTGAATTTCACAAGTCTGCCAGCCTCCAGCAATGGGAAGCTTGCAGACAAAGTTCTAGCTGACATTTAGAGCTACCAGTGAAACTTCTCTATTTATTTAGACCTTTGCCTGAAGGACCAAAGACGGTTGAGCAGAGTCTAATAAGGAAGGCAGAATGAAGATCATCTACAGCTTGAGATTTATAAAATTGTTTTGCAGCCATAGTTTTCTGGCCACCTCAGCTTCCTGCCTGCAGATTTGAGGTACGGCAGCCTGTCAACTGTTTAAACAGGAATGGCAGTGCCATATTTTCTAGATTGGAAGACTCCATCAGGAACCTAGCAACAGTTTTAATCCCATGTTGGAGGGATATCAAAGTCTTATTTTGTCCCTCGCTTTGCCAGACTGTATCAAATCTGGAATTGTATCTCAGCTGATAAACAAAGCCTTTCTGAAATTCATGATGTCCTAAATAACAATGCTATCCATACTTCAAAAATAATCTGGAAAAAGAAGATTGGGCATCTCTCTTCATTAAGGCAACCTGTCATTTTTCAGCTGTAAAACTGGGAAAAAAAATGTTATGGCTGATGTAAGATTTGCATTAGCTTTAATGAAAGGGTTCCTGAAAGCAGCTGGAAGAAATTTTTCAGACTCTCATGGACAGTGTTTGCAGGGGGAGTCAAAACACTCAAGATGGCAGCTAAAAATATGCTCCAATGTCCCGAATAACATCACACTTCTAAATGTAAAGCTGACGTAGAATTCAGTTCAAACTGGAAACCATTCCTGAAATATAACTTAATACATGGATTTATACCTCTTCCAAACCTTGAGTTTCTCTATGTATAGAGTTTGTATTTTAACTTCATAGAATATTTGAAATATATTTTCTACACTGATTTAGCATATTATAGCTTACAATTTAAGTTGGTGATTTCTACTGTGTTGACTACGGTTCCTGATATTTATTCTTAGCTCAAAGTTTAATTGTGATTCTTTGTCTTTTGAAGCAATAAAATATCTTCAATTTTTCATCATTTATTAATACCGTATTGGGAAACTGTAACCTCCATGACATTTTTAGATCCCTTGTTTATTCATTTGTGTTTTACCCCCTTATTCATCTTAGGTAAAGGTAAAGGTTTCCCTTGACATTAAGTCCAGTCATGCCTGACTCTAGGGGGCAGTGCTCATCTCCATTTCAAAGCCGAAGAGCCGGCGTTTGTCCATAGACACTTCCTCCGTGGTCATGCGGCTGGCATGACTAAATGGAACGCTGTTACCTGCCCGCCAAAGTGGTACCTATTAATCTACTCACATTTGCATGTTTTCGAACTGCTAGGTTGGCAGGAGCTGGGACCAGCAACAGGAGCTCACCCTGTCATGCAGATTCGTCTTTCTTGTCCTTTATTTGCGTTTTTTGATACTTTCTGTCAAAGGTTAAAAAAAAATTTTTTAAAAATTAAAAAATGGTGTGTACTACCACACAACTGAAGTCCTGCCCTTTTGGTACCAGGGTCACAGTAAGAAAAGGGGACAAGGTTTCAATTGTGTGACCGCAGACACCATCTTGACATTTTTGACCTCCCCTGCAGAGGCCCCTACTAGATGGAAGCATAAAAAAATGACAGGCTCCTTGAATGAAGGTTTGCATGGCGTCCCAAGCACATCTTCTGCATTATTTTCGAAGAGTGCTCTGCCCTGTTAAATCACCTTAAAGTGGGTCAGTGACTGAACATTTGACTAAATGACACACATTTGCTAGGCTGGTATTCAGCTGTGCTGCAAACAGCATTTGCTGATTATGCACATAACTCCCCCTGGAGCTGAGGAATCTGGCTTGCTTTCAAGTCAATGTCCTAGACAACATTACAACCTCTGGACAATTAAGCAAGGTTTTTAAGAGGAGATAAAAAGTCAACTCAAGGGCTGCATGTGGTCCACCAGCATCTTACTTGTGGCCTGTAGAGTCCCTCTGGCCAAAAACTGTGCCCTTTCTTTGCACTGGGAAGTGATTTCAGTGGGCAAACTGAGTGCCTTAAACTTTGAAGGAGCTTCGGGCGTACATTTCACCCCTTCAAAGTCCTGAAATCCAGACTGGGGTCTGGATCCACCTATTTTGGAATGCAAGGTTGGACTAGATGTGGTGAAACCAAGATTCTAGTACCTGCCACCCAAAGAAACTCCCTGGGGGCCAGATACTCTCATTCAGCCCGAGCCTGGGTGATGGAATGCTGAAGGTGCTGGACTAAGAACAGAGAGACCCAGATTCTAGTTTTTCCTGAGCCATGAAAGCTCCCTGGGGAACTCTGGGCCAATCTTCTATCTCATTCTTTCTCAACCTTGGCAACTTGAAGATGTGTGGAGTTCAGTGCTCAGAATTCCCCAGCCAGCAGGCTGGGAATTACTGGCTGGGGAATTGCTGGCTGGGGAATTCCGGGAGCTGAACTCCACCCACCTTCAAGTTGCCAAGGTTGAGAAACACTGCTCTCTCTCAACCCAACCTACTTCAGAGGGATGTTGTGGGGTTAAAAGTGGATTTTCGACCACGCTTCAGTGTGCTGTAAGTTCATACCAAAACCAATTCAAAATATTAACACTTCACATAAAGCCTAGTATAGCACTGAAGCTGACAGAAGTTGTGCGTCTTTGTTACACTTGATGGTCCTATGGCCAATTATATGGAATTGGGCCTGGGTTTGGCATTGGCATTCTTGTGTGTTTTCATTAATCCTGTAGTAACATTTCCTTTGGTTTTCTTGTCATAAGCTGCTTTACACCTGGCTCTGGAAGGCAAAGAGTCCTGTTATTTTTGAGGCTTTCTTTGGGGATGCAAAATGGTGGGGGGACATTTGAGGAATTGTTTCTGTAAGGCAGGAGGAAGCAATTCTATAAATTTCCAAGTGCCACATTTCAGCTCAGGTCATACATTTCTTTCTCATGATCAATTCAGAGACACCACAAGCAGAAATAACAGAATCTACATCAGGGTTTTTCAGCCCATAGAATATCTCCAAATCAAAATAATGTCTCCACCTTTTTTTTTTTACATCCTCAAATGCAGCAAAAGGGGAGTATTAGGCCTCAAAGGTTTAGCAGATCTATGTTGCAAGTTTAACATAGACATACAGACTCACACGACAGTAAGGTATGACCTTATCCCCAAGGGCACACACGTGTCCTGGAACACTCAAGTGTACAAAACCTCAAATACATCAATATGCATACTGGAAAAAAAAATCTAGTTGCACATAAACACTGATGGACTGAGTTTGTACCTGAGTGCCTAAAACTGGTATTCCTAGGGCTTAGGTTTTAAATCCAGGTATCTCTTACCTCAGACCTTTTTCTACTCTAGGATGCAACAAAAATTGATTTGTTGTTGTTGTTTATTCATTCAGTCACTTCCGACTCTTCATGACTTCATGACACCAGCCCACGCCAGAGCTTCCTGTCGGTCGACAACACCCCCAGCTCCCCCAGGGACGAGTCTGTCCCCTCTAGAATATCATCCATCCACCTTGCCCTTGGTCGACCCCTCTTCCTTTTGCCCTCCACTCTCCCCAGCATCAGCATATTCTCCAGGGTGTCCTGTCTTCTCATTATGTGGCCAAAGTACTTCAGTTTTGCCTTAATATCATTCCCTCAAGTGAGCAGTCTGGCTTTATTTCCTGGAGGATGGACTGGTTTGATCTTGCAGTCCAAGGCACTCTCAGGATTTTCCTCCAACACCACAGTTCAAAAGCATCGATCTTCCTTCGCTCAGCCTTCCTTATGGTCCAGCTCTCGCAGCCATATGTTACTACGGGGAACACTATTGCTTTAACTATGCGGACCTTTGTTGTCAGTGTGATGTCTCTGCTCTTTTGCAGCCCAAAATAAGAAGCCATTCACTGAAACAAGGACAAGTGGGCACCTTAGTTAGCTTCTGTTGTCCTTTAGCACCACCCCATCAGATGGGGAGAAGTTTCAATGCTTCTATTTTGGCATAATCAGCTGACCCTCAAAGGCCAATCAGATTCTATTTGTTACCTCTGGCTTGGTTCCACATCCTCAGCTACTGGTGGGCCAAACCTTATCTATCTATCTATCTATCTATCTATCTATCTATCTATCTATCTATCTATCTATCTATCTATCAGATTTGTCACCACCCATCTCCTCTGACCGGAGGGTCTCTGGGCAGTTTACAATATAAAACAACAAATATATAATAAAATTCCAATATAAAATACAGTATGAAACAATTTCACAAAGCTACCAAATATAATAAAATCCAGATGGCTGTGGTCTCATTCAGTCATTGCATAGGAGGGGCACTTCAAGGCACTAGCCAACCCCAAGCATGACTATTCTCCTCCCTGCCCCAAGCCCAATGGCAGAGCCAGGTCTTCAACTTCCTCTGGAAGGCTAGGAGCGATGGGGCTAATCTCACCTCCAGGGGCAAGATGTTCCAGAGGGCGGGTGCCACTGCAGAGAAGGCCCATTTCCTGGACCCTGCCAGACAGAATTCTCTTGCAGACGGGATCTGCAGCATGCCGTCTCTGCATGACCGGGTGGGACGGGCTGTTGAAGCGGGGAAGAGGCAGTCCCTCAGGTAGCCTGGTCCCATGCCATGTAGGGCTTTAAAGGTGATAACCAACACCTTGAATTCTCTAAGCATTCTTCTGTCAAAAGGGAAGATTTGGACTTGGTTCTCAGAACTGGGGGAAAAAGACAGGTTGACCTCTGTCCTCCATGCCACTCAAGTTAAAAAGATAAATTCTCCTTCACAGGAATATGTTTAAAACCCACGATATTGTATTGCCAAAAAGATGAAATATGCATTGTGATACCATATTGCAAGCTCTGCCCTTTCATACTTGCATCACAACATCACAGGTGAATATGTGAGGGGCAGAATTTGCAGCAGGATGTTGTGATGCATATTTCTTCACTTGCTTATGGTCTCCTTCAAGAAGCTTCAGTTCTGGTGACTTTGTGGACACATCCATAGTTGTTGTTTCCTCCTCCTCCTCTCCCCCCCACTCCCCACAGTATGGAAGTGGTTTCCCATTCACGCAAGGATTGGGCTTGTTTGTTTACTTCCCAATCCCTTGGGTTTCCTAGTGATCAAGCACTAACTAGACCTGACTCTGCATAGCTCCTTGACCCAGATAAATTTGCCACCTGCTGGAACTGTGCTCAAATTGTTGTTTATTCGTTTAGTCGCTTCTGACTCTTCGTGACTTCATGGACCAGCCCACGCCAGAGCTTCCTGTCGGTCGTCAACACCCTCAGCTCCCCCAGGGACGAGTCCGTCACCTCTAGCATATCATCCATCCACCTTGCCCTTGGTCGGCCCCTCTTCCTTTTGCCCTCCACTCTCCCCGGCATCAGCATCTTCTCCAGGGTGTCCTGTCTTCTCATTATGTGGCCAAAGTATTTCAGTTTTGCCTTTAATATCATTCCCTCAAGTGAGCAGTCTGGCTTTATTTCCTGTAGGATGGACTGGTTTGATCTTCTTGCAGTCCAAGCCACTCTCAGAATTTTCCTCCAGCACCACAGTTCCAGAGCATCGATCTTCCTTCGCTCAGCCTTCCTTATGGTCCAGCTCTCGCAGCCATATGTTACTACAGGGAACACCATTGCTTTAACTATGCGGACCTTTGTTGTCAGTGTGATGTCTCTGCTCTTGACTATTTTATTGAGATTGGTCATTGCACTTCTCCCAAGGATTAAGCCTCTTCTGATTTCCTGACTGCAGTCAGCAACTGCAGTAATCTTTGCACCTGGAGATACAAAGTCTTTCACTGCCTCTACGTTTTCTCCCTCTATTTGCCAGTTGTCAATCAAGCTGGTTGCCATAATCTTGATTTTTTGAGGTTTAGCTGCAAGCCAGCTTTTGCACTTTCTTCTTTCACCTTCATCATAAGGCTCCTCAGTTCCTCTTCGCTTTCAGCCATCAAAGTGGTATCATCTGCAGATCTGAGATTGTTAATGTTTCTTCCAGTGATTTTAACTCCAGCCTTGGATTCCTCAAGCCCAGCATGTTGCATGATGTGTTCTGCATACAAGTTGAATAGGTAGGGTGAGAGTATACAGCCCTGCCGTACTCCTTTCCCAATCTTAAACCAGTCCGTTGTTCCGTGGTCTGTTCTTACCGTTGCTACTTGGTCGTTATACAGATTCCTCAGGAGGCAGACAAGATGACTTGGTATCCCCATAACACTAAGAACTTGCCACAATTTGTTATGGTCCACACAGTCAAAGGCTTTAGAATAGTCAATAAAACAGAAATAGATGTTTTTTCTGAAACTCCCTGGCTTTTTCCATTATCCAGCGGATATTGGCAATTTGGTCCCTAGTTCCTCTGCCTTTTCTAAAGCCAGCTTATACATCTGGCAATTCTCGCTCCATGAATTGCTGAAGTCTACCTTGCAGGATCTTGAGCATTACCTTACTGGCATGTGAAATGAGTGCCACTGTTCGATAGTTTGAACATCCTTTAGTGTTTCCCTTTTTTGGTATGGAGATATAAGTTGATTTTTTCCAGTCTGATGGCCATTCTTGTGTTGTCCAAATTTGCTGGCATATAGCATGCATTACCTTGACAGCATCATCTTGCAAGATTTTGAACAGTTCAGCTGGGATGCCGTCGTCTCCTGCTGGCTTGTTATTAGCAATGCTTCTTAAGGCCCATTCAACCTCACTCTTCAGGATGTCTGGCTCTAGCTCACTGACCACACCATCAAAGCTATCCCCGATATTGTTATCCTTCCTATACAGGTCTTCTGTATATTCTTGCCACCTTTTCTTGATCTCTTCTTCTTCTGTTAGGTCCTTGCCATCTTTGTTTTTGATCATACCCATTTTGGCCTGGAATTTACCTCCAATGTTTCTAATTTTCTGGAAGAAGTCTCTTGTCCTTCCTATTCTATTGTCTTCTTCCACTTCCATGCATGGCTTATTTAAAAACAATTCCTTATCTCTTCTGGCTAACCTCTGGAATTTTGCATTTAATTGGGCATATCTCCCCCTATCACTGTTGCCTTTTGCTCTCCTTCTTTCTTGGGCTACTTCTAGTGTCTCAGCAGACAGCCATTTTGCCTTCTTGGTTTTCTCTTTCTTTGGGATGTGTTTTGTTGCCACCTCCTGAACGATGTTGTGAACTTCTGTCCAGAGTTCTTCCGGGACTCTATCTACTAAGTCCAGTCCCTTAAATCTATTCTTCACCTCCACTGCATATTCCTTAAGAATATTAGTGAGCTCATATCTAGCTGATCTGTGGGTCTTCCCTAATCTCTTTTGTCTGATCTTAAATTGTGCAATAAGAAGTTTGTGATCTGAACTACAGTCAGCTCCGGGTCTTGTTTTTACGGACTGTAGAGATGTCTGCCACCTTTGGCTGCAAAGGATGTAGTCAATCTGATTTCGGTGTTATTCATCTGGTGAAGTCCATGTATAAAGCCGTCTCTTAGGTTGTTGGAAGAGAGTGTTTGTTATGCAGAGTGAGTTGTCTTGGCAAAATTCTATCAGCCTATGTCCTGCTTCGTTTTGTTCTCCCAGGCCATGCTTACCTGTCATTCCAGGTGTCATTTGACTGCCCACCTTAGCATTCCAGTCTCCCGTGATGAAAATAACATCTCTTTTAGGCCTGTTGTCCAGTAGGTGCTGCAGATCCTCATAGAACTGCTCTACCTCAGCTTCTTCAGCATCTGTGGTTGGGGCGTATATTTGGATCACTGTGATGTTAGATGGCTTGCCCTGAATTCGAATTGAGATCATTCTATCGTTTTTTGGATTGTATCCAAGCACTGCTTTAGCCACTTTACTATTAATTATGAAGGCTACTCCATTTCTTCTGTGGTCCTCTTGTCCACAGTAGTAGATCTGGTGGTCATTTGATGTGAAGTGGCCCATTCCAGTCCATTTCAGTTCACTGATGCCCGAAATGTCTATCTTTAATCTTGACATCTCACCAATAACCACATCCAATTTGCCCTGGCTCATAGATCTTACATTCCAGGTTCCAATGGTGTGTTGATCCTTAGAACATCAGATTCACTGTTCACCACCAGCACCGTCAGCCGCTAGCCGTCCTTTCGGCTTTGAGCTAGCTGCGTCATCACGTCTGGGGCTAGTTGAACTCATCCTCTGTTGAATTACAAGGAGGCAAAGAAGACCTAGCATGGCCAATTTCAGTTTTGAAGAAATCCTTAGAAATGTTCCTCTCTCCAGTACCGTTTGGAATGGAAGACAGTTTCATCACTGCAATCCAAGGCCAGAAGCTTACAGCTGCCATTTTATGTTTCTCAAGTTACCTCCCTATGTCCCAAAGTTTGTTGGGAATTTAAAGAAAACTACTGTATAAGATTCTTAGCACTGAGTACGTCACTGCAGAAGTGCACCACAACAGCTGCCCAGTGATGCCTTGTGCTGAGGAAAGTCTAGGTTTTTCTGCCTGTAGCTAATAGCAAGGTGAGAATCTTGACCTGCAAATGGTCCAAAGTAGACCATTGTGTCATACTTCCGTTTAGATTATGATCCCAATTCAAGATGCCTCTGTTATCTTGGCACTAGCCAATTACTTCATTATGAGATTTCCCATCACAGAAGATGTCCCTTGATCTCTTTATTCAAGTTCTAACTTGAGTCCTGGGTTAAGGCGTGGCACTGGAAGTGCATCTATTTACCTAGTCACCGAGTGCCACCGGGTTTGGGTTTGATTAAAAGTGCTCAGAAAAATGGGGGAAATCATTTGCACCAACAAATTGCTTTACTGGATCAGGCAAAGTTCTTGATGTCCAGTACTGGGTCTTAAGTTGCCAGCTGTCAACTTTTCTCCAGAAGCTCACAACTCAAGGATGAAAAGGATGGTGACCTCTTCGATATTTATCCCCATTTCCTTGCTAATCACAAGTATTGTACCGGGAACATAGAAGCTATGGTTTCAACTTGACTACTATTTTTAGGAGACCTCTCTTCCACACTACGGGCCATACAAGGGGCTGTAGAAGTCATTGTATCCTTGCCCACTTTGAAATTAAGGCAGAAATGGGTAAAAAAAGTACACACTTCAGTATAAAATTCAGATGTTGTGTTTGGGACTGGCATGGAAGATGCTTGTTACTGTTAAGCACTGACAAGCACCACCGAAGGCTACTTAGATACATGTTTCTCTTTGAAGTTATTCATTGTCTCTCTTCAAGTGAGCAAGAAGCTAAGCAAAAAAAAAAAAGTAATAATATCTAAACATCTTCTTTGCCATTTGCTTATGCCTACAGGGAGAGCCAAGGAAATGCACAAGTCAGGGACATGCAGTAACTCAGGAAGAAGTCCACTAAGATCATTTTGACCAAGGATTCCCTAAAAGGTGGACCATTTCTGGTTCTTTCTCCCTTGCTGGAGCTTGTATCCTCATCGGGACAATCCCCCTCTTTCAAGATGCAACCAAGGACTTAGTTCAGTGTACCTACCAAAGAAGGCACATTGCATGCAAGGTTTCATGATTCAGCCATCAGCAAGTTTAGACAGAGCTGGGAAAGGTTCTTGTCTCAGCCCTGTATGGCAACTCTCAGTGAATTAGACTAATGTCTACCTCAGTTTAAGGCAGTGTCCCAGGTTCCTTAAAATCTACTCTCTAAAATAAGGGACTAGATAACAATAACAATATTAAGCACGTTGAAACAAAACAGAATATATGTGACAGGCCAAACCATGAACAGCACATTCCTATTTGCTAGCATGTCAGCCCCTCTGTTTGGTTTCCAGCACCTTCTCTCTCTGTCTTTGCAGCTGCTTTAATATAATCAGTGTGATGTTTCTCTTGGTGTTTTGAGGACTGTTTTTTTTTTCTTTTCTTACTTACTTTTTTTTAAAAAAAAGGTTATCTTCCATCTACTCCAGTAACACTCTAAAAATAGGCCACTTGGCATAACTGTAAATCTCTTGGCTGCCTGACTTCATTTTCAGTTTGGAAAAAGTTCTCAGTCTGAAGGATTCAAGGAAGCTTCAAGTACCAGAGTTCCATTTTTATCAACCTTGCTAGAAATTTAGCATTTTCTCATCAGCAACACACGAAGCTCAGAACCTCAGAAGGGGATCAGTAATCACAGGTTCAACCTTCAGAGGTGCTCCATCTTCATGACCCCACAGACCTGGTGTTAAGCCTGCTGGCAGAAGTGTGTGCAGACTGATCTACAAAGAAAGCTAGGACAAGACCCTTTTTGAAAAACTCCATTGATGGGTTGAGGAATTGGAAATTGCCCCTTTGAATTTCTCCAGGGGAGAAAAAAAATCCCACCCATTTCTCATGGGCAGGACTCTTACTGAAAAAGCAAAAGAGAGGAATTTCCAAGTTGTTTCCTGTTGATATCCTGCTTAGTTATGTCTAAAAATGCTGCAGTTACTTTGGGGAGAAAGCACCTGTTTTAGTAATATTTGAGGGGTGAGTGTTTGATAAGCATTTGTCTGCTCAATTGTCTTTCTCCAGCTTTCTTGCTCTGCTGAAGCCCCATGACAGCTGAGCATATTCTAACATATGAACACCAGAATTCTGGGACAACATATGCAGATCAGATGGAAACAGTGGTCCATCTTGTTTAATATTATCAGTGCTAAACAACCTCAGCTCTTCAGGATTTTGGGCCAGAGATTTTTTTTCATTTTTTCTCCCAGTTTAACTGGAGAGGCCAAGAATTGAATCTAGGACTTTTCCCTGGTCAAAGTTGTATACTAGTTGGTTCTGATTTCTGAGCTGTCTACAGATCTTGCCTTGGCTTGTTAGCAAGAGGGCCAGCTATGGTGAAAAAACAACTCCATAAACAAAATGGAACTCAGGGGTTTTCTGCAGCCAAATATGTCAGCAGCACGCAGAGCTGGTAAAGGGAGAAGCAACCTTGAGTTGAATTCTTCTCCTGGGGATTTCATAGAAATATCTATGTAGTTTTCCTTGGTGATTATACAGAAATGGTGGTCACCGCTTTCTTCCATGATAGTTCCTTTGACTTCCAAGTCTACTCTACCCTATACTTCTGGATTTCTTTAATGGTCTTCCATCCCAGTACTAACTAGGCCTAACTTACTTTTCTGAGGTCTTGGCTGACTAAGCTTTGACTGGTTGACTAAGCCTTACCATACAGCTGGGCAGTAAAATCTCCCTCCCATGCTGGCTGGGGAATTCTGGGAGTTGAAGTCCATACATCTTAAAGCGGCCAAGTTTGAACAACAGTGCCATAAACTAATTCCCTGTCTGTGGAATTTTCACCAATCGTGCTAGAGGTGAATCAGCAATATCTTCTTGAAACACAGTGGACCTTTCTAACCCACAAGCTGTGTGTGGCCCTCAACTCCCCCCCTTTTTTTTGTAATCATCATAGCACCACCCATTTCTGTGACAACATGACTTCATAGTTATGCCTGTGGTGCCCTTGCTTAAGGAAAATAAGAAGGAAAGAACATTACAAAAAAGATTGCTCCCTCTGTTTTGTAATGTGTGAAACCATCCCTAAGGTAGGATTATCAAAGAAATATATCACAAATCCTTGGAATATTCTGTTTCACCAAAATAGATTATGCTGTGGCAAGGTGGGAATCTTTACCATCATTCGTGACTGCGTAGTTTGTCAGTGTCCCCATATATTCAAGAGAGCTGAGGAAACAGCACATTATTTTAGATAAAATTGAACTAAGTGACCTTTATTTAATCTGTACCACTGTGAAAGTTCCACAGGAAAGCACATTTTGGAAGAGAGGCACAGGGGGAAAAGTGTATGCCTTAAGATGCTGAGGGATGCTGAACAGGGAAAAGCTCGTATTTTAGCAAAATGTGTTTAAAAACTTTTTCAAGGCAATTTTGTTAATGATTTGCTGAGGGAAAAAAAAGAGGGTAATCTGAACAGCACTGTTATGGATAAATCTGGTCATCCATTCCCTGAAATGCAATATTTTTACTAGAGCCTTCTTCCTTCTATCAGATAGACACCTACGTATTATGTATTATGCAGCCAAATAATATGCAAGAGTATATAAAGCAGTGGCTTCTTCATAATATTCCTGTAAAACCAGTTTGTCTGGTTAATTTTGCTGGGGTGTGAACATTAAAAAAAGTTCCTTTCAGGTTTTAGACCCAGATGGAGAAATTTGCCTGCTTTTTAACCTATCCATTGTCATTCAGTCTGATGAAGGAGATTTGCTTTGGAAATTATTTTCAGAGAACAACAACAATTTTGAGTAATTCTTATGGGTGGAAAATGGCCTTCTTGTACTTATTTAGTGCTTAGGTGGCCAATATATCTGTGTGAATGTCCCATCTTTCCTTGTACCATCCTCTGTCCAGTGGTCAACAACCTGCTTGGCTTTTCCTACTTCCATTCAATCCCAGCAGAAGATATCAGGACAGAAGTCCACTTGTGGGGCCCTTTCAAAAGTATTCTGATTGTCATCACGAGGGATGTACAGCCACCTATGTACAGTTTTAGTTGGCATGAACCTTCTCCTTGCCTTCCAAGCATGCAAGGCAACCTTGTGGATCTCCAAGGGCCATTTCCAATATAGCAACACTACCTAGCAGGATCATCTGATTTTCTGGGAAGGTAGTAAAAATGCTGTATGCCAGATTCAGGAGAAAGAATATGTTTTCTTCTTCCCTTCCAACGTGGCCTCAACCCACATAGCCATAGAGACATTTCAGTCATGGCTGAATAATTAGTTCACCTCAACTTCCTTCCATCCTTGTGATTGGGATTTTGTTTTTCCCCATCGTTGTGAACAAACACCCATCCACCCACCAACCCAATGCCTGGCAGTGGAGCAATTACCCTGAACAAACATAAGGAATAATAAAAGCCAAACCCTCGGAAGGGTTCCAACTCAAGCAAAATCCTGAGTCAACAGCAGCCGCATTTTAAATCAACCCTTAAGCCATCGTTTCCTAATGATTCTCAAAACTGACAGGTTTATTCATATATTTCAGCCTGCGTACTTACCCCCCCGAGGGCTTTTGAACAGTTCCTTCCCCATTCCTGAGGGTATTCATGCAAATGTTGAACTCTTCCCTTAAGAGAGCTTCTTACTTTGCAATAACAAGCTTTTTGCAGCTAAATCTAAGCAGAAATGGGCTGGGGTGGAGAGCACACAGTGACATAGTTTCCTAGCTTCAGCCACCTTCAAGCCATGATACCCTTGCATATACCCCATTATACAGAAGAAGCTTATTTGGTAGGTAGGCTGGAAGAAATCACCTGCTTTTCCTTTCTCCTGTGCTCTTTCCTTTTAAAAAAAATCTCTAGTTCATGATGCCCTACTAATGAGGAAATGGGGCTCATTTGGATACAAGCTTCTCCAAATGAACTTACTTCTCATTTTTTCTGGTAATATCCACTATTTGCAGAGGAAATGGGGCTCATTTGGATACAAACTTCTCCAAATGAACTTACTTCTCATTTTTTCTGGTAATATCCACTATTTGCAGCTCTTCCCAGCAGTAATAGGTTACCTGGCAAACAATTAACTTATTAATGATGAGGAGGAAGGAAGGAAGGAAGGAAGGAATCGCAAATATGATTGAGTGCACAGGAATGCTAAGCCAGTGTGAATAATGTTTGTGGGAAGCTACAGATTATGTGGATATTGATATGATGATGGAGTTCCTTCTTAGGTTTTCCTTTAAAGCTGTCCCAAAAGCTGCCTTACAATTTCTCAGGTGTTTTTGTCTCCTGTGGAAAGGCTTTGGTTTTTTCTACTTAATTCTCAGGATGCTTGAGGATCATGTTTTGATTTCTCTTGGGTGAGGGTGAGAAGCTAGGGACAGGGTATAGATCGGTGTTTCCCAGCCTTGGCAACAGGAAGAAGTGTGGTCTTCAACTCATCTTCAAGTTGCCAAGGTTGAGGGACACTGGTCTAGATCCTGGATCTCCCCAGTCTGATATCTTCACCATATCACCATTCTGGCTCGTTGAGTGACAAGCCAGCATTTCACTTGCAAAAATTAGTGGGACAGAAGCAAAAAAAAAAAAAAAAAGTGGGAGGAGAGAGAGTTGCTTTGATTTGATCAACATTTACATTTAATCACACTAAAATCAGCTAAAATAGATTTTGTTTATACCCCATATGTTTAATAAATTTCCCCTTCTGTCACATTCACATTATCACTTGAGGGCAACTTTTAAAGGAAAGCAGGAGTTACACCCAAAGATTTAATGAAGCTCAGGTATACTGTATAAACCTGGGATATCTGAGGGGCCTCCCCTGAAACAGTTCTTTCATCATGTCTGAACTATTATCCAGGGCAGCCAGAAGTATAGCCCATGACAGTAATCAATATTGACAGAATCCCTAAAAACCTTAACTGGATCAGCCAGAAGCTATAATCCCCGGCAGGTGACAGCACCTGTGTGACCCTGGGAAGCTAAGCAGGGTCCCGCCTGATTAGTACTTGGATGGGAGACCACAGATAATTATTATAATTATTATAAGCTAGGCTGCAAAACCCCAAAACACCCTAGAAGAACAGAATGGCAAATTGTTGCTAATTAGGTTGCATGCACTGTCCACAAATCCCAGGATTCAGGTTTGACTCAAAAGAGGCCTTAATTTACTATAGACCTATGAATAACTATCTGGAGAAAGCCCCATGCAATTTGGTGGCATTTACTACTAAGAAAATAATCATAGGATTGGCATGCAAATATCTTTGAAATCAATGGGATTCAAGTTGGGAACATAACATTGACAAAATATTATTTCTTTTCTTTTCTTTTTCCAGTCTGACCAGGACACAGCACGCTTATCCAAGGTTACAGCTCTAAGCTTTTGCCATTTCTTCTGCATGGCATCTGTTTTAAGGAAATAAAGAAAACCTAAAGAATCTCTTAAAACAAAAGTCACTTTCTGTACAGCTTTCACTGACGGGCACCTGTTATGCATTGTAGCTGAGATAATTGAAAGGGAAAAAATGATTTTATTGCCTATAATAAAAAAGCAGTTCTTATTATTCTTACAAATTACTCATAATTGCAAATGCCTGGGGAGCATCTTATCCGCCTGAGTAGGAGAGAGCTAAGATGAGCACAGAATAGCTTTTTGTAGGAGAAATCTATTCCTTTCACTTTCTGCAACTTTGGGATTTTGTTCAAGTTGTTCCTTTTCTTCGTCAAGTTGTCATCTGCACCAAGGCGTCTATGCATTTTGTGCATATTTTCACATGCAGAAAATGTATCTCTTTATATTCCATTTGGTATGCATTTCCCCCTAACAAAAACAGGTGTGCCTTCCCCCCAACCAACTGTATAACACCCTTGGCTCAAAAGGGTGGCGTAAAATAGTGGTTCTTAAAGGAATATGCCTGTGAAGAAAACTATTACTGAGAAAAGCTGCATAAAAATTGACAGAGTAAATAATGCCGAAACCTATTAAGGGAAGCTGTTTTCAAACCTGCACTTATGAAGAATGACGTTGAGGATGCGTAAATTAGGAAAAGTTGCGTATGAAACAAATGAAGACTTCTTTGCGTGGGGGAGAGTGCAAAGAAAATTAAATTAAACAATGAATATATAAGGATGATATGGGCATAGATCAAATTTATGCACATCATTATTTTTTTCACCTGATTTCCTGAAATATAGGTATTTGGAGAACTTTGCACAGGAAATGCAATGTAGGCCAGTTGGTACTAAAAGATGAAAGAAACTAATTTATCTTCAAACCTTTCTTGGTGAGTATAGAAAGAAGAATGGGGTTTATTCCAATAGACAACATGCATTACAGGCAGTCCTCACTTAACAACCATTCGTTTAGTGATGGTTCAGACTTACAACGGTGTTGAGAAAAAGACTTACAACCGGTTCTCATACTTATGACCATTGTAGCATTCCCACAGTCAAGTGATCACGATTTGGGTGCTTGGCAACTGGTTTGCATTTATGACTGTCACAGTGCCTGTACTGTAGTCACGTGATTGCCATTTTCGACCTTCCTGGCTGGCTTCTGGCAAGCAAAATCAATGGGGAACCATGTGAAACAAACCAAAGGATTGTCAAAGAAATCAACTCAAAGGACCAGGCTCAGATTATCCTACTTTGGACCCATTATGCAAAGACCCAGCTCTCTGGAGAAGGCTCTGATGCTGGGAAGGGTGGAAGGAAAGAGAAGAAGAGGACGACCGGCAGCAAGGGGGAGGGACTCAGTTATGGTGGGGGTGGGTGGACTGTTGGAAGACCTGAAGGACCAGGTTAGGGACAGATCATAATGGAGAAAATCTACCTAGGTGGTCACTAAGAGTTGACAGTGACTTGAAGGCACATGATGATGATAATGATAATGATGAATGGTAGAAAAAGTTAGCTCATACCACTGATTTTGCTTGAAACTCCCTATATGCTACAATGATTCCAAGGCTCATGGTTATAACCTGAATCACTGGAAAGTATCCAGTCTAAAGATATTCTGAATGAATAGATGATGATGATGGTGATGAAGTTAATAGTAATAGTAATCCCCAAATGCAGATCTCACCTTGTTTTACCAGAGGTCAAAATGCTTCTCTTTCCTTTCCCATGTACTTTATTATGTAGGAGCAGCTTATTGATTAGAAACCCTTTACAAGAACAATGAAAAGATTGCAATCTTAATGGCCTCTCATTCATAAAGCGGTAATTAAGTAACATTTAGAGCCTTGTAAAGCTTTTTTTTTTTTGTCTTGGCCTGTGTATTTTGCTGAGTTTAATTGATTTGGTGGGCCCTTTTGTGTAAATAAAGCAAGGGCAAGCAGGGAAGGGAAGGGGAAGGCTCCCTTTAGCATCTGAGGGCCAAAGCAGCAGGTCTAGTAGGACTGAGGTTTGGGGTATTTTTTTTCTCAGAGGGTTCTTGGGTTTTTAATGGACATAAAAGGCCTATTTTAGCGCTTGAACTGCAGTTTCCATGCATTTTCTACCTCACCGTGCAAGGAAACTGGGCTCTGTTTTCAGCAATGTTTATCAGGGGGGGGGGGCAGGAAAAGGGGCTCAGGGGTCACACATGTCCTTGGGACCACAGATTTTCCAACCCTCAAATAGCATGACATGTGGAACCAAATAAGGCATTATGCGTTAATAGATTCAACCCAATCCTACCGGAGTAATACCATTGGCTTGAATGGAACTCCTGTGTACTTTAGTGGCTGAAGGATCACCATGTGTCATCCAGCTTAACCAGGGCCCCTTTACTTCCAGACATCTAGCAAAGTTATAAAATTTTGATATGCTTCTCTCCATCACCAGCATATCAGAGTTGGATGTACCATGGTTATTTCATTCCCCCAAGCTCTTGAAAGTTCTGTTCTGTGGTTAATACTACATCAGCTGCTAAAGAAACACTAGTTGGACCTAATAAAGTTTTTGAAAGGTCAGATCATAGAATCATAGAATCATAGAATCATAGGGTTGGAAGGAACCTTGTCTTCTAGTCCAACCTCCTGCCCAAGGCAGGAATCCTCATACCATCTCAGACAAATGGTTGTCCAGTCTTTCCTTGAAAGCCTCTGGCAATGGAGCGCCCACAACTCCAGGAGGCAAGCCGTTCCACTGCTTAATAGTTCTGTCTAACAGATGTCTAGCTGACACCTAGCATTTCATAAAATCTCAGAATGAAAGAGGTGGAATGTCCTTAGAAGTCATCTAGTCTACCCCCAAATTAATACAGGGTCTACTAGAGCAGTGTTGAAATGGAACAGGATCAGAGAACAGCAGTGAGGATTATCAAGCAAGGATACTCGGTTCCCTAAAGAGAGATTGAAGTTGCTAGGGATATTTAGCCTTGCTAAAAGATGGCTGAGAGGGGATGAGATAGCAATCTTCAAATGCCTGGAAGAAGGTCACACAGAAGAACATCAAGATCTATTTGCATCCATTCCAGGGTGCAGGACACGGAGTAATGGAGCTAAGTTACAAGAAGGTAGATTCTGACTGGATGTTAGAAGAACTTTTTAGAACAATATGACAGTGCAACTAATGATCCAGAGAAGTGATAGGTTCCTCTTCGTTGGATGACTTCAAGCAGAGTTTGGACAGTCACAAGTCTTTCATCTTTAATCTGGATTCCTGCCTTGAGCATAATGTTGGTGCAAAGAGCCTCCTTCATGAATGTACAGTTGTATGATTGTACAATTCTCTGCCCACAGGTGCTGATTCACAGTAGTAATGTGGTGGATTTCGGTGGTATCGCTGGTTCTCAGGAAGGAGGGAGCACATTCCAAGGAGGTGGAGGAGGTAAGCAGAGGCACAGTCTGGGAGGTGATGGTGGGAAAGCGAAGAGGTTCAGAAGAGCCCCGCCGTAGAATCTCCCAGGTTATTTCCCCTTCGGTTAGGTAGGGTAGCTTTAGTCTGGCAAGATTCTGTCTATATGGTGTGAGCAAATAAAGAATTGAAATTTGAATGGACTGACTCTTCATTGTTCTTGGGCTGGGCCTGACAAGTAAGGGCCAAATGTGTCCTTCATTTGGAAAGATTAGAAGGACAAGATACACAGTTGGACGCTAAACGTTGGGAAGCATCTGAATGCTGAGAAAGGTCGCCTCACGGATCAGAATGCCTTGTTGGGCACCCAAGGAGATGCCCCAGTGGGATGGAATGGACCAAGCAGCTTAACTCTGGCCCAGAGAGAGGAACAGCTGTTACCTTTCTCATGATCCATTTCCCATTCCTGCCATTCAGTTCTTTTCTTGAACAAGCTTCAATTCTACAAGGTTGAAACAACCGTGGGAAATGATGGACATGGAAAGACCACTCATCGGTGGTCCATATATTTTAACTTCCTTTCCCTTGCTTTTCTTGGAAACATCAGCTAACGAGAAGGATGTATCAATTTATAGAAAACCCACAGTCCATTACAGTGTGGAGAAAACACTCCATTCGTTTCCCCTTGCTTAGTTTTATTGCTGGTTCAGTCACAGGCAGGGAAGTCCAGCAATTAAGTATGGCAAGACAAAGCCAAATTGGTGAGAATAAGAAGGGTTAGAAACCATCACTGGTAGCAAACTTTGGCTGATCCTATCTATCTGATTTCCCTATGGAGATGCTCTGAATAGTGGATCCTAATCTTTTCCCCTCGTGATTTTTCTTTTCTCTTCAGGGTTTCCATTCATTCAAAAATAAATTATGGTAAGCGTGCCACATTGAGGAGATGCATTCAGGCACAGTTTGGCTACTGCCTAATTCTTGCCATCAAAAGTCCCATGAATTTTCCAGGACAAGCTTTTCCAGATTGGTGGGATTACAGAGCCCACTATCCCCAGCTGAGATGGTCAGTGACTGCGTTGGCTGTAGCTGTAGGTAAACTCATCCCAGAAGTCTAGGCACCAAAATGGAGAAGGTTGAAATTACCGTAATTAGTACAGGTAGTCCTCACTTAATGACCACAATTGGGAACAGAATTTCGGTTGCTAAGCAAAGCGGTCTTTAAGTGAATCTGACTTGATTTTACAGCCTTTTTTGCAGTGGCCGTTAAGTGAACCACTGTGGGCGTTAAGCAAATCATGTGGTTGTTAAGCGAATTGTGCAGTTCCCCATTGATTTTGCTTGCCAGAAGCCAGCCGGGAAGGTCGAAAATGGTGATTATGTGACCACGGGACACTGCAACGGTCATAAATGTGAACTGGTTGCCAAGTGCCCAAATCGTGATCACATGACCATGGGGATGCTGCAACAGTTGTAAGAGTGAGGACTGGCCGTAAGTCATTTTTTTCAGCCCTGTTGTAAGTCCAAACCGACACTAAATGAATGGTTGTTAAGCGAGGACTACCTGTAATGTAAATAGAGTGACTTTCTAGTTCACCCTTTCCTTGGAAGTAGCTAGGTGAGGCAGATAAAACACAGGTTTTCAGATGTTTTTCTTCTCCCACAATTTCAGAGGAGGGATGAATCGTATTTCTAATGGAAATCAAAGTCTGAAAAGTTTGGGGTGGCTGCCACATTTTTTTTTTAACCTTGATTCACATGAGCATCATATTGCTGAGGGGATTCAAGCCAACATACTGTGTTCTCCACAATGAAGCTTTTTGGAAAGTTATTGGGATAATATATCCCTGTAGGTTTGAACAAATGTGTCAAACTGGCCAGCATTTTAATGTTTTGTGTGGTTTGAATGGTTATTTTATTTGGGGGGTGGGGGTTGGGCATTGTTTATGTTCTAACTGAGAGCCAGTTTGCTGTAGGGGTTAAGGCACCAGGCTAGAAACTGGGAGACGGGGAGCTCTAGTCCTGCTTTAGCCACAAAGCCAGCTGGGGGACCCAGGGCCAGTCCCTCTCTCTCAGCCCTGGGAAGCAGGCAATGGCCAACCACTTCTGAAAAACCTGCCAAGAAAACTGCAGGGACTTGTCCAGGCAGTCTCTGAGAATTGGACACGATTGAACGGGAAAAAAAAAAAATTTAATTGGAAACCGCCCAGAATCATCACGAATGTGAGATGGGTGGCTATATAAATTGAAATAATATTAATAATAATAATAATAATTTCAATTTATATGGCCACGTGCAAGATGGGCGGTGATGAAATTTGGAATATAAATAGATAAATAAATAGTAATATCCCCACCTCCTTCCTTCTCCTCATTTACTTCTGCACTTTGACCACTGAGACAATAGGCTTAGTAGGACTTCTCCCAAGTTCTTTCTCTCTTTGTCAGATGAAGCCCACAAGATATCCATGATTTCTAACTGTAAATTTTCTCAAATCAGGTTAGCCACATTCGTTACAAAATATATTTTGCATCCAGGAGCTATATTTTTTAACATGATTGTTTAGGCTACCAGGGAGCAAGGGGAATGTTGGTATAAAGTGGTGTTTAGACTTCCTTCCCTCCTCCCTCCCTCCTTTTGGAAGGGTGAATTTTCTTTCAGAATTAAAACAGGTATCTTGCCTAATGTAGATGTAGATAATAGATGTAGCTATTTTGCTGCTTGGTGTTTTTATTTATTTATTTATTTATTTAAACAAAGCAGAAAATTGCACAACCGCAATTCAATGGCTTGGTGTTAATTTCCAGCAGCACAATCTTGGGAATGCTTCGTAGCTCCAGAATAGAAGATGGAAGCTACACATGGCCCATGGGTTGTAGGTGGGCACGATCTGAGCATCCATGTATGGATTGGAAGAATGCAGATGTAAACCTTGTTTTGCATTCCTGCCATCCCTTTCCTCAAGAGATGGCGTGTTCAAATGCCTTTCAGTGTTTGCCTTTTGAACAGGGTGTGCAGAACTGTGTGTTGAAAGATACCTTTGAAACATTTAAACGTAAAGATGAAGGCACATCTCGATACAGCTGCATAGGATTGCCTTCAATGAAAGCCAAAGGTGAACATGGAAACACAAACTGACAAATGCATCCACTTAAAAACAAAACAAAATGGAAAGAGGATTTGTATTTTTTTTATTCCTTATATCCCTAATCAGAGGAAGATTGAAGACCTTTTAACGAAAGCTTTCCTAGCTTCCAAAACGCCTGCATTGGCTGTCAGTTTTGGGCACTGTGGTCAGACTCAGAAGTGGCTTGGAACACATAATTAAAATAATGTTCTCCCCTTCCTTTGTCTTCTTGTGATATGAGACTGCCCGCAGCCCAAATAGTTTAAGTGCTGGTAAAAGAACAGCTTGTGGACAAAACTCTGCATTTCTCTAGTAGGTATTTGAAGAAGATTAATGAGCTCTACCAACATGCCAAGTCAATATGTTCCTTCTGTCAATCAAGTCCTGTAGAACACGAATCTCAGTCTCACTTGATGAGTTTTTAGGAAGATGCAAAGGTGTTTTTTTTCCCACTTTAATTAAACCACTATTTCAAATGAACATTACTTTCCATTCTGAAAAATGTCTGTCAGGCATGATTCTAACCTTCCGATTAGGACTTTAGTTTCTAGGAAAGAAACTGTGTGGCTAAGAGCATCACAGTCTGCCATATGGGCAAGCAGAATGTTTTTGAAATATTTATGAAATTATCTCCTTGGGGGAGATGCTTCAAAGTTGCGCCACTAAGGTTGCTAACTAAAAAATATTTTAGATATCTGGACAGTAAACGTGCACTCAAGTCAGGTCACTGGGACGGATCGAAAAGCCAGAAGCACCAGATTTTAGATTGCCAAGTCCCCTAAGTCACAGTATTCCGTTGGAGCTTCTTTTCTGGCTGTTCTATCGTCAACCCAGCAAGTTTAATTCTGTTGCTCTATTCTTGGCTGTTTAACAATATAGGATGGATTATATAATCCTATCACACTGGAGAATGTTCACACTATTACTGTCCGTATGGAAGATGCAGATGAGAGCTAGTTTGGTGTAGTGGTTAAAGTACCTGAGCTAGAAACCAGGAGACTGTGGGTTCTAGTCCTGCCTTAAGCACAAAGCCAGCTGGGTGACCTGGGACCAGTCACTCTCTCTCAGTCCAGGAGGAAGATGGCAAGGGCAACCCATCTCCAAAAATCTTGCCAAGGAAACTTCAGGGACTTGTCCAGGCAGTCCCAGAAGTCAAGACTGACTAGAAGCACCCACCCACGCACATACATACAGGTGCAGGTAATGAGGAATCCCATCAACCCTGTGACATTCAATAGATTATGTCCTTGTTACTGGGACCTAAGAAGGCCAAGGAACCTGTGGATCTGTGTTGCCACAAGATGCTGGCTGCTAGATTAGATGGCTTCAAGGGGGCTCCAGTCTAATTCCTAGAGGACAGACTGCCAATGGCTATTAGCCTTCACATATGGATGTTGCCTGCAGGCATGGAGGCAGTCGGTCCCTACATGCTAAGATCAGTAAGGGGAAAGGAGGGCTACCTGGAAGTCCTCTTTGTGGACCTCTCCATGATTATTCTAGCCTAGACAGTCATCTGTTAGAGATGCTTTAAGTTGGATGCCTCCACAGAGCACGTTGTTAGACCCAATAGCTCAACATGGTCCCAGCTCTATGATTCTATCAACATCAGGTCTGCATACAAGCAACAGAAGAAAGTTATTATCATCATAGTTTGCTTAGGAATGAGAAGATTTATCTAGCTGGCATCTGGCAGACCATTGGTGGACAAGGAAGAAAGAAGCAGAGGCTTTTCCCCCTCCCAACTGATGAGATGCAGTTATAATTGGTACCATTGGGGATGGGAGGAAAAGATACCTTTTTAATTGACCATTTTCCATCATAAACACAAACAGGGTTAAAATACTGCCATCACGGAGTTGCCTCTGGGGTTGTGGGCAGCTTGATAACTTAGAATTAGAAAATCAGGATGTCTCTGAAGAGGTAATCAACATAATGGTAAATGCTTAAAATAAACTTCTAATGTCTTTGGAAAACTCTATCAGACACCTGGTTATAATTTGGGAGAATTTGCTACTGAAGCATCCGCCCAAAAAAATCACAAGGCAAAACTATGGTTGGGGTGGCATGATGGGAGCATTTTTCTAGCTCTTTTGCCCCATAACTTAGCATGGCATGTCTAAATATAACACCAAAGCTACAGATCTGTGTCTCTAGGAAGCCTGCCCTCCCACAGAGCACAGAATTTCCTCTCTGATGTCATAAAAAAGAAAGAGCTAACGCTGAAAAGAGAACTGACCTCAGATTTCCCTTCTCCTCCTGCAGAAGGATGAGCACCTTCCTCCCTAAAGTCAAGAGAAGGAGGAAGAAGATACATACTTTGTCAAAAAGAGAAGAAAAAATCAACCATAAAAAGAGCTTTTTTCTTCTCCTCTTTTTAACAATGTATGCATCTCCATCATTATTACCTTTGTGGTTTGTTCTTGTTCTTCTCTGTTATTAATTAAAAAGCAATAAAAATAATAATAAAAAGAGATGGAGGAAGGAAAAGGAGAATTTGGGGAGAAGTCTGGGCAGAAGAACAAAGCAAAGAGGGCTTTACACCTACTCTCTTGCTAGCCTAAAAATAAATGCAAACTATCCCATTGCTTTCAGGGAATGGGAGAAAAAAATCTTAATAAATCTCTTTTATTAGAGATTTTTTAAAGCAGAGATTCTATGCAGGGACTACCTATCAGGGAAGCTGTCAGAGCAGACTGGCTAGACCATAGGATGATTCCAGAGTAATCATTTTGTGTTCAAAGGCTGGACTTCTCTCTCCATTTTGCCCCTGTTACCCATGAAAAACAGGTATGGAGATAGCAATACTGAGACATCACCAGTGGGGGCAAAGCCATAATTTTCTTGTGTGTGTGTATTGTGTGTGTGTGTGTGTGTATTATTAAGAGTTTTTACATAGATAAAGAAAGAGAGAGAGAGAGAGAGAATTGAAGAAACAAAAGCTAGAAAAAATAAGCGACTTCCAACCTTTTTTTCAACAGTTACATACAAACTCATTGTCCCTCCTCCCTCTTTAATACTACAAAGCCATAATTTTCATCCTGTTCCCTGATATTTTCAATGTGGGGGAGGCAGTTGGTAAAATCCATGCATTAAGCCAGTGTTTCTCAACCTCAGCAACTTTAATTCCTCATGCTGGCTGAGGAATTCTGGGAGCCGAAGTCCACACATCTCCACCTTGCTGAGGTTGATCAACACGGCATTAAGCTAATTGCAGGCCAACGTACCTATTTTACTGATTTCTGTAAAGCAGTGTTTCTCAACCGTGGCGACTTTAAGATGTGTGGACTTCAACTCCCAGAATTCCCCAGCCAGCCTGGGTTGGGTATCAAGAGGCAAAATGGATGTTTTAATTCTTGCAGAGATTTATTACCTCTGTTCCATCTCTTGAAAACCCTAACCTGAAATTCAGGTTGATTTTCCCACTTTGCCAGGGTCTGAAGAAGCAAAAGGATGCCTTAAGCCTCTGCAACTTAAAAAAAAAAAGATGATGATGATGATGATGATGATTAGTTATTATTTCAATTTGTATGGCTGCCCATGTCATCTAAGCAACTCTGGGCAGCTCACAAGAGGTGAAGAATAAAAGAGAACTGCATACAAACCTTTCTTCTTGAAAAAGCTTTAAAAACATTTATTTTATTCCGTTCCGGGGTGAAGGGAGGAAACTGGGCAATACTGTAACGTCTGATCCGTCACCAGGCAGGTAATGTGCAGACTCTTAACTTTTATTGTTTTATGGGTCTTTATTCAGCCAAACTGCTTTATTGGCAATTTTGCTACGGTTTGGAATTGCATGTAACTTAATTGGTTTTGCTGTTTTACTGACTATAAATTGGTTGTCTTTTATTAGGTTGTCATGCTTTTGTAATTTTATTGTGCAAAGATTTGTAATTACTGGTTGTCTCTGCCATCCTGATATTTTAATGGCCCTTTGAATTCCTTGTTGCTTGTTCGCCTAGTTGAAAAGCATGCTATATTATTATTATTATTATCATCATCATCATCATCATCTCCTCTCTAATAAAATAATTCTAACAAGCTTTGCATTCTTGCTTAAGGCAAAAGGCACACGGCTCTGTCTGGCAGTCCTGTGAATTTATCACCTCCTTAACTGTGGAAGCAGTGAATAATTGCAAGGTTCTTGCTTTAATGATGCCGTTAGCATGCAACTGCCCAGAGACCACCATTGTTTTCTGGGTTTGAACTCTGTTTAGAGGGTAGAGAATCAGGGGCACGCTTCATTCAGTTGATTTATTTAACCAACTCATAATCCATACTGCGTGCAGTGGCTTAGAGTCAATCACAAAACCTTGACAACATGGCTCACAATTTAAAGAAAGACATATCCTGAATGCAATACTAGCATGCAGGCTGGAGAATTCTGGGAGTTGAAATCCAGAAGTCTTAAAGTTGCCAAGTTTGAAAAGCGCTGCTTTAGGACCTTGGGGATGTGGCTGTGTGCATACAACTTTATGATCAGCAGGACCTGATATGAACATGGCTGTTGATTTGGACTCTAGAGACAGTTGTGCCATTTTTCCATCCTAAGCAGCCAGAGTAACAGTAGGCCAGTTTCTACACCAGGTTTAACATAACATAGGCCTAACCCCATCTGAGATGCAAAGCTCCAGACAACCATGAGATGGCAGCAAAGAGGTCCAGAAAACTCTGGTCCTCTGTTGTCCATCTAGCAATCATCCAGACATTGGAAGCCCAGATCCTAGGGAAAGGAGAAATCACTCATTTCAGAGGATGGTTCAAGGACCAAGTTTAATTCACTGTGATCTTAGCCAAAGGATATTCCTAGAGGACCTACAAAATGTGGAAATTTGTCCTGCCTTTGATCCCTCCTTGAAACAATGCCTTCTGATGGGACTCAGTCAGTTTTCAGTAGTAGTGCCTGCCCTTTGGAATGATTTCTCCCCCCACTCCATCATTTGGTGGCCCCAATCCCATTGGACTTTAGAAAGGCCTTACAAATGTGGCTACTTCCCCCAGCATTGGGGCCGAGATGAGTAAGTTCCATATCCATCCATCCATCCATCCATCATCTATTTACTGTGCCTGCCTGCCTGCCTGCCTGCCTATCCATCCATCCATCCATCCATCCATCATCTATCTACTGTGTCTGCCTGCCTGCCTGCCTGCCTGCCTGCCTGCCTGCCTGCCTGCCTGCCTGCCTATCTATCTATCTATCTATCTATCTATCTATCTATCTATCTATCTATCTATCTATCTATCTATCCATCCATCCATCCATCCATCCATCCATCCATCCATCATCTATCTACTGTGTCTGCCTGCCTGCCTGCCTGCCTGCCTGCCTGCCTGCCTGCCTGCCTGCCTGCCTGCCTGCCTGCCTATCTATCTATCTATCTATCTATCTATCTATCTATCTATCTATCTATCTATCTATCTATCTATCATCTATCTTATTAAGGGTTCTGATTTACTTTACAGCAATTATAAATACAGATACAAAATTACCTCTTACTCTATGGTTACAAAAATAAACTCTCTTTTTTCTATTATCTCTTTTTTTCTAATCATCAAAACTGTAAGCCATAAGTTCATTTTTTTCCATATCAAGCAAAAAGTCTGTAAGGGGCTTCCTGTCAGCAACAAATGTGGATACTGTCTTTTCTTTAATCAAGGAAGTTAATTTGGCCATCTCTGCAAATTCCATCACCTTCACTAGCCATTCCTCTGTGGTGGGCAATGCTGAATCTTTCCACTTTTGTGCATATAATAATCTCACTGAAGTTATCATACATAAAAACAGAGTTCCATAACTTTTTTCCAGCTGTTTGTCCATTAGTCCCAAAAGAAAAACCTCCGCTTTCAATTGTATATTAATCTTTAAGATCCTCTGCATTAGTGTATGTATTTGTATTCAAAATTTTCTGACTTTTTTACACATTCACCAAAGATGATAAAACGTCCCTTCATGTTGTTCACATTTCCAACATAAATTTGAGGTACCTTTATACATTCTAGGCAGTTTCTCTGGTGACATTTACCAATGATACATCATTTTATAGAAGTTCTCTTATAACATAATGTAAATTTCAGTCTTTTCAACCACATATTTTCCCATTTGTTTATTTTAACCAAACATTTCAGCCCATTTTATCATACATTCTTTCACTTGTTCTTCTTCTGGTTCATATTTCAATAAAAGTTTATACATTTTAGCAATTACATGTTCATCATTGGTATACAATTCTATTTCAAATTCAGTCTTACAGTGTTCAAAACCACACATTCTTTTATCTACTTTAAACCGTTCTAATAATTGCATAGGAGAAAACCATTGGCCAATATATCCCTTTGCTACTAGTTCTGCTCTTGATTTCCCCTTGAAAGAATTCTAGCATTTCACAGTAAGTTTATGTTTCCTTATCATATCTCATCCTGAGATGAGTAAGTTCCTATCATTTGTTGTTTTCATTTTAGTTGTTTTTATAAGCCATCCCAAGTTGCATTGTTTGAGCTGGGCAACCATATAGATTCTTCAAATAAATGAATAAATATGGCAGTGCAGCCTAAACCTCTTCCTTGCCACATCGTTGACCAAGGATGGGCCCGTTTTTCTCTGCAGACAACTCCATTTCCTTACAGTGTTTTGTGAGGAGCCACATGCCAACTAAACAGAGCCACAGTCTCTGGCATTCCTTTCCTACCTCAGTCTCTGATCCCGATTAGACTTGAGAGGGAATGACTGGCCTAAAGTCACCCAGCTGGTCACCATGCTTAGGGGAGGACTAGAACCTGGGTCTCCCTACTTCTAATAACACCTTAACCACTACACCACCCTGGTTGGGGAGGGAAGGAGGAACTGGCTCAAAGTTTGGGGGAAAATCCAGAAGTATATACTGAGAAGAAACCACGTTTATTGAGATGTTCATTGGGTGCCTGCTTCACAAGAAAGAGGGACCCTGAACAATGGGAATGCAAAGATTTTTATAGAATTTGAAGGCTACAAGGTAGGAAATCCTAGGGATCTGATTTGCTGGCTGGTTTTGGGGAAGCTGTGCAGGTCCTTGCTGGTGTGCCTGGGGTTATTTCTATTGGTGGGCAAAGTGGTCCTTTCAGGAGGGCAGCAGAGCTGGGGAAGTCCATTGTTAAAGGAGATGGAATGTTGAGGTCATCAGGCTGATGGAGCATGGACCTCTGTTGTGATTCACCTTGGGCTGTAGTGTGAGATGGTGAGGAGGCTTCTATTTGTTGGTCTAGATGGGCTTGCAGGGGAGTTTTTTCTAGTGGCAGGGAGGATCAATTGGGTCTGATAGGATTAGGCAAAGAGAGGTGCTGGGTTTGACCGTGGTCATGTCCAAAAGACAGGAAGGAAAAGGCGTGCAGCCACCATTTTGTTAGATTTAATTTCTCCATGACAATTGTGCCCCAGGAGCTTCTTCTGCTGAGGGAGGACTGGAATTAGAAGTGCTCCAAGTTCATTCCCTCCAAGGCTACACCACGCTGGCTCAATACGTGTGAAGACAAACAAGCAGGCCAACCAACCAACACCATGCCCATCTCAGCCGGACTGGAGCCAAGAAAACGATCCCTACCATTCTTGATGGAAAAGAGCAGCATCTGCTGAGCCAGACAGTGGGCAAGTACCCTTGGGTGAGTCACTCTGAGCTTCCTTTGACTACAAATGGATGATGAATATGCAAAGGCCAGGAAAATGAGGTAAAGCTGGAATGGTTCTCACTAGTCACCAGGAGGAAGCAAGACAGGAGATTACGTGTCAGACTTGGGAAGGGAAGAATGCCCTCCAGAATAACTCGGCCTGCAGTCTTTGTAAAGTTTCATTTAGCTGATGTTAATAAGGACAACCCTTTCACCTTTCCAGTAATTGGCTTAAAACAGGGAGTCCGCAAAGGAAGTTGCCTCTTCCTGGAGTATAATTAATCTATGTCTGAATCCATAAATGGGCCCTAGGTATTTTATGATGGACATCTTGGAAGAATGTATAATAATAGTAATTCATTGAAGAACTCAGTTTCACCCAAGAGGTGAAACCTCACATTAAGGAAAGTACACGGCGATTGTAAAATTCACTCCTAAAATGCCACCTCCTTTTCTGCTGCCCCCTCTCCAGAGTGTGAAGCACATAGGAAAATGATGTTTAGGAAGGGTCTGTCTGTCTGTCTGTCTGTCTGTCTGTCTGTCTGTCTGTCTATCTATCTATCTATCTATCTATCTATCTATCCATCCATCAAATTTATCACCGCCCATCTCCCAAAAGGGACTCTGGGCGGTTTACAATAAAACATAAATAAAAATATAAAGCTGTAAAGCACTATAATACATAATACAATAAATATAATAAAAACCTCGATGGCTGGAAGTTCTTTATGATTTGTGGGCAGAGCTGGGTCCTTCTAAGAAACTAACCATCCCCAAGAATGGCTACTCTCCCTCCCGCCCCAGGCATAATTACAGAACCAGGTCTTTAGCTGTTTCCTAAGGAGGGAGGGAGCCAACCTCACTTCCGGGGGAAGGATATTCCAAAGGGCAGGTGCTATTGCAGAGAAGGCCCGCCTCCTGGACCCCGCCAGATGGAATTCACTTGCAGACGGGGTCCATAGCATGCTCTCTCTGCACTAATTTGTTTTTTAGCTCTGTCATAACTTCAAATGGTCACTAAGCAAGGCAGTCACTAAGTGAGGACTATACCTTCAGCCTGTTACATGAATGCAAATGCAACTTTTGTATTGTTGAACTTCCAGATCTGGACTGCAGAAATGCTTACAATCCCTAGATCCAACCAAAGATTTTGGGTTTTCTGTATCTATTTTTTTTTTGCCATCTAGTGGTCATCTGGATGTTTGCATCTGAGATCCGGCAGCCCAACTATATACTGACCCCCTGTGTATTTGTGTTGGCTTAGAGCATATTTGCTAATCTGAGTAACACTTAATTACATATCTTAGCCTCAGGTTGTTTTTTTTTCATACAATGCATCTTATTTTCGTGGATTTCAAGGGACAAATTACATTTATTTATTTATTTGATTGATTGATTGATTGATTGATATTACCGCCCCTCTCCCCCAATGGGAGAAAATTCTAATTATTTTAGAAAAATAATTACTGGCATAGAATGAAAAAGCAGCTCCAGAAGATGATGCCTTCTATTTTCTGGTTTTTATTTATGAGATTTAAATCTACCTCAAACACCATATATATTTCTGTTCTCTTCAAGGAACCCATTAATCCCAACCCTTTGGAACAGCTTCCCCACAGAGATTTGGAGGATCCACACCTTATTAGACATTTTTTTTTGGGGGGGGGGGCTGTGAAGATGTGACTCTTCCCCCAGGCTGGGGCTAGGATAGAAGTGAGCCCAGCCAATAAAAGAGTATTTGAGTTAATGGGATGTTGAGCCCTGTGAATGGGATATGTGGTGGTGTCCTGGGACTTGGTTGGTTTGATTTATTCTGCTTTTACCTTGTATAAGATAGGTGGCCATATAAATGTCTCAATTAATAAATAAATAGTCTGTTTATTGTCAAAACAGGGCAAGCTTTGGCTTTTGACTTTACTTCTCCAGAGGGTGCTCATCATCTGATGGGGAGATGGAGATAAGGCTTATGCTTTTAAGCCTCTGTCTTCAAGATAAAGCTATGAAATCCTATTCTGAAGCACCTTGAGATCATTTTAACTGTGGCTGCTTCTTCCAGAGCAAAATGCCCCTGCGCTGTATACATGTGTTTTATTAGATCATTCCTTTAAGCTCTTTTGATGTTCCTGAACAGCTACCACCATGGAGAAAGCAGAGGAAAGTAATATCTGCTGATTATATTCTGTGAGTGAAGCCGAGCCTTGGAAAATAGAGATTCGTCTTTGGATTGAGCTGTACTTTTAAAGATGCTCCTGAGTCCCCAATCTGAATTTTGATTGAGGTTTGGCGAAATCACCTTTCTTTGCTGTAGAGAGAGTAGATCTTCAGCATCTAGTTGGGCTTTGATCAATTCACAGTGAGTCATGGTTCCTGTTCCAATGTTCCTGTGAACATCGTAACTGGTTCCCATGCCATGCTGGTGCTGACACGTGTTGCTGTTCGGGAGGGCGCTGCTCTTGTTCTTTTGTACCAGGCACTGATGTACAGACCTTGGAATGTCTATCTGGGTTATCTCACCTGTTCAAGGACACTTTCTCGAAGACCGGCAGGAAAGAGTGGACTCTTTCTGACTCTGGGGGGAGGGATTGGAACTGTCTAAGCTTTAATTGTTTGAAAGACCCGCATTTTTGCCATTCTCACCTTTGCTCTTGAATCTGCATACTTGTTGTTTATTCGTTCAGTCGCTTCCGACTCTTCATGACTCCATGGACCGGCCCATGCCAGAGCTTCCTGTCGGTCGTCAACACCCCCAGCTCCCCCAGGGACGAGTCCGTCACCTCTAGAATATCATCCATCCACCTTGCCCTTCGTCGGCCCCTCTTCCTTTTGCCCTCCACTCTCCCCAGCATCAGCATCTTCTCCAGGGTGTCCTGTCTTCTCATTATGTGGCCAAAGTATTTCAGTTTTGCCTTTAATATCATTCCCTCAAGTGAGCAGTCTGGCTTGATTTCCTGGAGGATGGACTGGTTTGATCTTCTTGCAGTCTGAGGCACTCTCAGAATTTTCCTCCAACACCACAGTTCAAAAGCATCGATCTTCCTTCACTCAGCCTTTCTTATGGTCCAGCTCTCGCAGCCATATGTTACTACGGGGAACACCATTGCTTTGACTATGCGGACCTTTGTTGTCAGTGTGATGTCTCTGCTCTTAACTATTTTATCGAGATTTGTCATTGCTCTTCTCCCAAGGATTAAGCGTCTTCTGATTTCCTGACTGCAGTCAGCATCTGCAGTAATCTTTGCACCTAGGAATACAAAGTCTTTCACTGCTTCTACATTTTCTCCCTCTATTTTCCAGTTATCAATCAAGCTGGTTGCCATAATCTTGGTTTTTTTGAGGTTTAGCTGCAAACCAGCTTTTGCATTTTCTTCTTTCACCTTCATCATAAGGCTCCTCAGTTCCTCTTCGCTTTCAGCCATCAAAGTGGTGAACCTGCACACTATCCAGTAATAAATCAGATATCCATAAGCTTCTTGTGTGAGTCTGGTTGGAAACTTGGGTAGGCGTTCATCACACAGTGGAGTAACCAGGCACCAGTTTGCTGGAGAAGCTGACTTTTCAATCTGTGCCTCCTCTCCCGTCATGTTACCCTTATCCGAACAGATTGTCCTTCATTTAAAAGATGTAATGATTTATCATACATATGCATATTGTGAACAGTAATAAAATTGCCTCAAGCAATCCCAACACCTGCTTCCATACAATATGCTTCAGCAAGTCAGTTTAAGACCTAACAGCAACACACTAAGCTTGGTGGCCGCAACCACGCGAGTGAAGCCCCACCACTTTTTTTGCATAGCATGTAAACAAAAGGCAGGTCTATGTGCAGTTGTAGCCACCATCTTGACTTCTATTTTTTTTATCTCCACCTCACCCCCACAGATACCCCTGGCAATGCTCCACAGAAAGATTGTTCTGGAATGGTTGTAGTGGGGTCTGTACCCTACTGTCAGCCTTACTAGGTAGACCAGACAGGAACCATGACCAGATGAGCTAATTCGACTTTATTGTAAAGCTACGTTAACAGAATCTTGCAAGTACAGCTCTCCCCCCATCCCTTTTACAGCCCAAAAACTTGGGAGGTCTCTTCTGAGCCTCTTGCCCCTCCCACATTCCAGCTGCAGGCTCAGCTGCCTTTTATCTGACGGTTCCCTTGGCTGTGTCTCTTTGTCCAGTCTCCCAAGGTCTTTCCCACATACCATTACAGGAACAGATAAACTTCTCCTTCCCATGGGTTGTAGTGCTGATCGAAATCCCTCCTGTACTCAGGATTACGTTTTGAAAAAGAAAAGGTTTGAGATCAGTTGATGCAACCTTTTCCCTGGATTGCTTCTTGCCTTTGTTGTGAGTTTGCTGATCAGGCATTAGCATCTACATCAGTGTTTTTCAAACCTGCTGGCTGGGGAATTCTGTGAGTTGAAGTCCACACAGTTGCAAAGTTGCCAAGTTTGAAAAACACTGATCTACATTCATCCATTACTGAAAGCTAAAATCTTACACTGAGAAGGCAGCAAACCATTTTTTGCTGCCAGTTTGCACTTTCAGACTAGCAAGATTCTGTCAATGTAGCTTTACAATAATGTAGAATTAGCTTATCTGGTCGTGTCTCCTGTCTGGTCTACCTAGTAAGGCTGACATCAATCTTGCAAGTCTGAAAGTACAATTCTCGCCCCCCCCCCATCTCCTTTACAGCACAGGAAACTAGGGAGGGTCCCTTCTGAGCCTATTTCCCCACCCGCTATCCAGCTGTGGGCTAAGCTGTCTCTTCTCTGACCATTCCCTTGGCAGCATCTCTTTGCCCCATCTCCCAAAGTCCTTCCCACATACCATTACAGGATGTGTAGTAGCCGGGGGAATTGGAAGTTTGCTGTATTGGTTTTTATGTTTTTATTGCTTTTATATGTCTTATTGTTGTTTGTGACCTGCCCAGGTTTATGTTGCATAAGATGGGTGGCCATATAAATCTAAGAAATAAATAATAAAATAAAATAATAAACCCAATGACATTTCGAGCTACACTGTTGGAAATATAAACTTCCAAGTTGGTCCCACATAACGGGCAGCTCATAGGTAAGGGATTAGATTAAACATGCTCCACTGGAGAGGTAAACCAGGACCCATTCCAAAATTCTGCCAAGAAAAATAGACATTTACAACCAGGAAAATGTTACTAGAAGATGAACTCCACCATGTTCCCAGATGAAGGAAGCCAGTGAGCTACTGGGGAAGGACTAAATGCTAAACCAAAGGAGAGATGAATGTTGAAAGGAGGAGGCAAACAAATAATGCATACTAGATTTGAATAAATATTGGGTTCTTATCTTAACTATTTCCCAGGACTTTGCATGAAAGGGGCTGCTGTTTTCCAAAGAATAGCAGACTCAATGGGCCAACTACTTGTTTATCGGAAGTGCAATGAGAAATGTATCTGATGTGATTTTCAGACCAAAAAGGATGGCCTAGTCCTTTTGACCCTAATAAATTCATTTTTGAACATGACCCATGACCTAGCCTGAAAGGAAAGCTATGCTAGAATTTCAGTTGGTCCCTCCGAAACCCTTTAGGAATAAATTACAGCTATTTCGGTCAAATTGGACTGATTCTCAACAGACGTGTTCAGCAGCTCTCCTGGCAAATCGAGCAAGCTATCCCTAGCTTAGCTGTGACAAGAAAGACGTGTGAGAGATTCAAGCAGATATCCGTGCGTGGCATGGGCACAAAAGGATCGCATAGACTGTTTCTTTAAATAGTCTGCACTAAATAGTCTCTCAAGGCAAAAGAAGCAGAAGCGAGTTAATCAAAATACCAGGAGGAGGTGTATGTACAGACCTTTATATAAAGGCACATTAGTAGAACTAGTAATTATAACCAGGAACAACCTTTCAGTGTGGTCAATAAGAAAGTCAATGTGCTCACAATAATGAGGTATTCTGCCATGAACGATCTGTTCATACTTTGTTCCCAAGGGTGTCCAGTGGTCAGGAGGGGGAAGCACAGGATGGATGGCATTTCCTGCTTTCGGCCTCATCAGCTGGAGAGTATATAATGGGGCTGAAAAAAAGGCTTTGGTGAGGGATTATAAAATGGGCAAAAACAAATGGATACAGATACCCCCCTTCCCCCCTTTTACCTTTCCCTTTGGAGATGTTGGTTCTTACTTGACTTGAACTGGTTTAGAAAATGACAGTAAAAAGCTTGTTTTTCAAAAAAAGGAAAAGAAAAGAAATGAAAGAGCAGATCTGGGTTGTGGTTTTGGGGGTGAGGGGTTTTGCGTGGGTATTTCTTGCTCAGTAGTGTGAAGCCATCTTCATATAATTTGATTAATGCATGCCTAGGAACATTCGGGATTCTCTTCCAGTGTTACAAGCATGAAAACTGCCTTGCTGATTTTTTTTCCCCCCTGATTTCCACCAGCCAAGGGTGCATATTTCACACTGGAAATTTAGTAGCTGTAATGTGGACCTCCAGAAGTGGAGGATTAAAATCAGTTCTCCCTGGCTTTCTCTTAGCTAGCTTTGAGAAATCAGGACTGCAATTCCAAACCATTCTATACAAAATCAGACTCAGCCCCACTTCCAGTAGATTCCCCCTTTCATTCCATCTACAAATGCAACTTGGTGCCAAAGCCAATCTGGTGTAGTGATTAAGATGTTGGACCATGAGCAGGAAGACCCAGATTCAAATTCACCCTCAGCGATAGAAGCTCACTAAAGGTAGTCCTTGCTTAACGACCACAATTGAGACTGGAATTTTGGTTGCTAAGCAAAGTGGCCATTAAGCAAATTGACCCAATTTTATGTTTTTTGCGGTGGTCGTTAAGTGAATCACTGCAGTCATTAAGTGAACCACCTGGTCATTAAGCAAATCATGCAGTTCCCCATTAATTTGTTTGCCAGAAACTGGCCAGGAAGGTCAAAAATGGCAGTCATGTGACCAGAGGATGCTGCCATGGTCATAAATGCAAATTTATTTATTTTTATTTATTTATTTATTTATTTGTCATATTTTTATTACTGCCCATCTCCCCCACTCGGGGGAGCCTGGGCGGTTCACCATAAAACAGTATAAAATACAATAAAATCAGAATAATATCAGTAAATATACATATAAAATATAATAAAATCCAAGTGATGGCAGATTGGTTGCCAAGCACCCAAGTCATGATCACGTGACCACGGGGATGCTGGGGAAGTCGTAAGTGTGAGCACTGGTTATAAGTTGTTTTTCTCAGCACCGTCGTAAGTCTGAGCCATCACTAAATGAATGGTCATTAAATGAGGACTGCCTGTAGTTAACTTTGGACCAGTCAGTCTCTCTCAGCCTAACCCATCTTACACAGTGGTTGCAGTGGGGACAACATGAAGGGCGATCACCATACAAGCCACTTTAAACTTCTGAAAGAAGGCGAGAAATTCTCCATCAGAGGTATCTCGTTCGGTTTTCTTTGTTGACGTAGGTTTCATCAATCTGCTTTGATGAGGTGGTTCGATCAAAGCATTATCAGATTGAAGCCCCCCTTTGATACTTGGTGGGGCTGTATTATCTTACAGCTCCCTATCTTGACAAATATGTCTGTCTTTCGGCACATTTGGCTGTAATGCAGTGATCCCCCAGAAAAGCCTTTGACCTATTCTGTGTACAGGATCAGCTTACTTCAAGAAGACCACCTGCGTCTTTTTGGGCTTGAAAGCGTATTCCCTTTCAAGAATCACAGGTACGGTATGTCCTCATCACCCAAGTCATTTTCAAACCCAGCGAACACAAGCAGGGGTGTGTGTGTGTGTGTGTTCTGTGCACACCTTCCATTTTGCTGTGGTGCTGGAATATACAAGAGAAGTGAAATGTGGGAAGTGGCTGTGCTAGGCTTTCTGACCACCGTAGGCTACACGTATAAGGCATGAACATGTTTACAGCAGGTTCTCTGGTGATCAGCTCTGGAAGTTGGGCTCCTTCAGATTTGTATTAGCAGCATCATTTGCTGTGAGATGTTCTTTGCAACTGTGGCATTTCATTGGGGCTTTGGCGATATCCTTCGGGGAAGGGCTATAACTTTCACTGGGTGGAGCTAATGGACATTCAGTTACAAAAGAGGGCAACACAACCCAAAACCATGATTAGCAGGAAGTGACGAATCTGATAAAACAACCGTGTTTGGAACATGGCTGTTAGCACATTTGCAAATGGGTTGTTTGGCATGATTTTAGTTTAGTCTGGCATTTAATTCATGCCCACTCAGGAGTGGAAAGTTTTCCGGACTCCATAAAAAATCAATCTGTTTCTTGATTAGGGTTGTCGCTCTGCAGCCTGAAGCAAGGATCACAGAAATATTGTCTCACAGTGATAATCAAATAGGCCTAGAGAATAATCAAATAGGTTCTAGAGTTAGAACAGGGTTTCTCAACCAGAGTTCTGGCTGAGGAACCCTGTTCTAGGGTGAAAGGGTTTCTCTTAGGCTCCATGAAAGGTCACGAGGGGCTCCCTGGGAGACCACAATTGAGGTAAAAATTATTTCAAATTCGGGCAACTTTACATTAAAGAGGCAATTTTCATTCTTTATTTTTAGTTTAAGAACACGGTTGATGTGTATATACAGGCCTACACAGGAAACGACTATAATAATTTTGTAACTTCTGGCCTATGTTTGAGCCTGAAAGTGCAGGGGTTCCCCAAGGCCTGAAAAATATTTTAAGCATTCATCCAGGGTCAAAATGTTGGGAAAGGCTGGTCTATAAGGTCATCTCCCAAAACACAATTAATTCTGTGGCTGTCATGCCATGTTGCTTCCTCTGAAGAACTGTCAACGGAGAAATAAGTGCTTGTAGTTTCAAAAGTTGGAAAACACCACCTTATGCAAGAATCTCAGTTTGGCCCTAAGTATCCACTATGCAGTCAAGAGCTAATGGTACCGCCCATAGCCAAATCGGGTGGTCTAACTTCAGGCAGCACAATTTGGAAATAACTTTAGATGATCTTAGAAAATAGAAGAAGAGTAAAGATGCAGCCAGGAGACTGCCCAGCAGGAGTTACCCAACACTAGGACCTAGAAGGAATGCATCCAAGGGGCTGCTACTCAAAAGAAAGATCAAGCAGAAAGAATAAAGTGAGGATGACCTGCAGGATGATCTGCAGACTAAGGTGATCTGACCCTGAGGAGGTAAATTTCCAAACCAATAATGGGAACATGAGTTGATGGGGAAAACTTGATGACCTATTCAGGCTGTATCACTGATTCACAGAAAGCAGCAGATCTTATCCTGGGAAAAGTGAAGATCTATAACAAGGTTACAACCAGCAATGCTTTCAGTTGTTCCTGAACTTTCAGCATCCCTTCCCTTTAGCTGTCCTGCCTGGTATTGCTGCAAGTTGTACTTCAGCAAGTCTAAAGTCTGGAGGAAGACCATAGGTTGACAACTCGGATGATTTAAAAACCAGTCCTGGGACTGGACACGTTCTCAGGATGCTGTGGGGTTCTCTGCCCTTCCTGTTGTAGGAGGAGAGTCGTGTTAGTCTATGGTAACCAAAAATCAGGAGGAGTCTGGTAGCACCTTTTCAGACTAACACGTTTTATTACAAGCGTAAGCTTTTGTGAGCGACAGTCTGCTTCACCAGATGCATCAGTTTAGCCACCTCATGCATCTGATAAGGTGAGCTGCTGCTCTCGAAACCTATTATTTTAATTGAATTTGTTACTCTGAAAAGATGCTTACCGGATTCCTTCTGCCCATTTCAAAAGCTGTTGATAACCACCATATTAATCTCCTTCTTCTTCTCCTCTCTGGACATTGGGCTTACGCTGGCCTATGAATATGAAGTTGTCCTTCTACAGTTAGATGCCACAGCCAAATTTTAAAAATCTGTTCAATCATGTTTGATTCTCGGAGACTGCCTGGACAAGTCCCTGCTGTTTTCTTGGCAAGGCTTTTCAGAAGTGATTTGCCATTGCCTCCTTCCTAGGGCCGAGAGAGAGAGCGACTGGCCCAAGGTCACCCAGCTCGCTTTGTGCCCAAGGCAGGACTAGAACTCCCGGTCTCCCAGTTTCTAGCCTTATGTCTTCACCACTACACCAAATTGGCTCTTAGCCATCCTTAGGAAAGATAAATATGGACCATTTCATAATGTATTTCCAAGGGACTGCTGAAATAACCTGGACAATATGATGTGACACGCATAAAAAATGACCACAGCTTTGATCCCACCATAGTAGCCACCATCTTAATTTTTATGACCCTACCCTGCAGACACCCCTATAGAAACCTTTGAATTTATTAGTAAAAACTTTGTTTTTATAGCCAAAGTTAAAAATTTGGCTGGTTCCACTGTAATTTTAGAATTCTTATCTGAGAGTAAAATATTATCCTATTCAGAAATGCTTCACCAATATTTTGATTAAGTCATTCAAATTTGTTATAGCCACCCAACTCTGATGGAATTGCCAAAATGCAAGTAATTGTTCTGTTTGGTCAGCTTTCAGTGAATAATGCTCCTGGTCATTCTTCAAATAAAAAAAAGAAAAGCTAGTTTGGCTCAAAGGGATAAACAATGAGATTGCCCAGTTGAACCAGCTGAGATTGCTCTCTTAGTTTTTTAAAAAAACTTTATTTGGCAATTGTCTTATTAAGCTTTCTGTTCAATCAGAAGCAATATTTGAGGCATGATAGTTTATGCAAAATAAGCTTGCTATTTTGCATTTCTCCAGCAGAAATCTTGCAAAGTTATTATTGAAAGAGAAGAAAAAAAGATCAGCCTTCTTTGAGCTACAAGAACAGGGATGGAGGCTAAAAAATACGTTTTTGTGGTTTGTGCTGTTAAAGTCATGGGGGGAAATCTGCATATCAATACATAGATATGGAGGGGTTTTTTAAATAAATGGCTATTTACATATAATTCCAGTGCATGTTAACATTTAATATCATATTGGATTTAATTTTATTACTTTCCAGAAGGCAATTGGGTGAAGAATAAACACGGTGGAATGCCATCTCATTGATATGTGGAATCAATATGATAATCACAGTGCCAATATAAACTCATAGGAAAAAGCTTATGACATTCTGCCTGGATCCTTAATTTAGAATTTGCAACATGTAGGAGAAGCTACATGCCGTATTGCTTAATTTGGAAGATTACAGTTTGTATCACATTCCTGATGGGTTCTTTCCCCTAATTACTCTGATGCTGATTTCCAACCGCTGATGTAAAAAATAATTAAACTATGCCAATGCCATTATCACCTGTTTCATCCCCCCACCTCTGGTGACAAATCCATCAGCCAAATATGATCCAGCCTTCTGTACTTGTTAGATTCTTTTCCTGCAAAATCTTAGGGACCAGGGCTGGGCATGCTTTGGAGACCTTGCATGAATACAGCACCCATCTTGTCTTCATTAAAGATGTCCAACGTTTTTGTCTTCTGCACAAACCTGACCATATTGTTTTCATAGATCTATTGCTCCTTTCCGAGTCACCTTAGCTTGAATGGGTGGGATTCCTTAAGGCAGCTGCATTTTTTCAGCCGTGCATGGAAGTTTGCAAAACTACAGGCTCCCTTAATAAAAAAAAATATAATTAAAAAGAGGGGCTATGTCAGGGATTCTGGAAGCTGTCCAGGGGGGTCTACAATGTATGGTTTAAAAAGCTGAGATGGTGGCTGTGATGGTGCAAATGCACCATCTTTCAGTCAGGCTTTTGGGGCCATTGTCTTGACTATTTTGACCACACCCTGTGGACACCCCTGCAGCTGCCTAAAATAGAAAGTCCAACCACAAATCTCACACTCTCTTTAGCAAGACTTAAATGGGGGGTGGGGGTGGGGGGGTTACAAGAACTCCAGTAGCTCGATTATTTCCTTTTTTGAGCCAAAATATCTCAATGTACTTTAGGGTGGAGACTTTGCTTTTCTTTCTGAAAGTCTTCCTCCCTAGAAGATTGGGAGAAGACTCTCTGAAGACACCTGTCCATGAGATACAGAGCTTCTGATTCATATGGGTGATGGATATGTTCCCTCACTTTGAAGACCAGTGGCGCAAAAGGTGATGTGGGACACCTAGCTAACTAACACAGTCATGCTCCTAAAGTATTCCACATCCTATTCAGAAGTGGATAATCTTCTACTACTTTTTTTTCCAGATTATATCTTTGCGAGGATGGTAGGGCCATGGGGTCATGACATGATGATGCTACCAGAGAGGGTGATCATGGAATCTTTGGAGCGCTTGTCCTCCTGTGTTTTGCTGTGTTGCTGTTGTTGAGTTAAACCTTCCAGGAGCTGAATGGGACAATTTTATTTGGCTTCTCGTGTAACGAAATTTATTTATTTATATTTTAAATTTTCTTGGCTGCCCCATTCCACGGACTCTGTGTGGCTTAACATATAAAAAGAGTAAAAAGGAAAGAAAAGAAACCTCCCAAAATGGCGTAGCCAGATGAGATAATAACCAACTATCTTATCTCCCCACCCACAGTAATAAAAATAGACACATGCACACACACCATCACCCTAACCCGAGGCCTGGGGGAACAGCCGTGTTTTTAATGCCTTTTCAAAGGCCAGTAAAGTAGGGGGCCTTGTGAATCTCCAGGGAGATGCTACTGCGGAGGACAAATGCTGCAGCACAGGAGCCCCACTTGTGCTAGATGGCATTGCTTGATTGACAGGGCCAGGACAGAGCCAACTCTGCCAGATCTTCCAGGGTATGCAGAAACCGTGGAAGGATCTCAGGTGCAATACTGGACAGTGAAGATCCTACCAAACAGTAGGAGCACAATCCATTGTGTGCTAAGAATGTTGTTAGAACACATTCTACAAGTACACACACATCCATTTGCATCCATGCAAGATACATCTACTCTATAGGTTATACTATATGCAGGTTGTGGTATTTACACGGCTTCTCACAAGTTTTTACAGTGCATTCTTGTACAGTCCCTTTCTTGGTTGGATGTGTTAGTTTCTTTCTCAAGGAAGTTAAGCCTTGTTTATTACTACCAGCCATGCAGTCATAATAGGTAAATATTTCCTTTAGTTTGTTTCCATTTAAAGCTCTAAATGGTGCCAGCTGATGGTTTAGTCTGTATTCTTCAGCTCTCTTACCATGTTCTGTCCTTTGTTCCTCTTTTCTGGTCAACTAGTAATAGTAACATATAATACCAGGGTATTATAGTAACAGAGCATAGGGGTCTAAATACCTATTTCTTTCCCTTAGAGATGCTCAATGCTGACAGTGCAAGAGCACAACTAAGGGACCCCACCTACCAGGAGATGTGGTGGGAAGGGGCCCGACAACAGGTAATCTCAGTAGCAATTACCCTCCTATGCAGCATCACTCACTGAGGAAGGATGGCCTTTATAAGTATTTGTGTAGAGAGTAAGGAAGATGACCTTGACAGAGATAGGCCAGCTCTGTTACCAAAGTGATAAGGAGAAAAACACGACTTAGGTTCAAAACAGAGAGGCAGTTTGGTGTAGTGGTTAGGGCCTCAGGCTAGAAACCAGGAGACCGTGAGTTCTAGTCCCACCTTGGGCACAAAGCCAGCTGGGGGACCTTGGGTCAGTCACTTTCTCTCAGCCCTGGGGAGGAGGCAATGGCCAACCACTTCTGAAAAACCTGGCTAAGAAAACTGCAGGGACTTGTTCAGGCAGTCTCCAAGAATCAGACACAATTGAACAGAGCAGAAAGCATGTGTAAGTAGCTCAGACAGACACCTCCCTCATTCACAGGAGTATAAGGAGGAGGAGGAGGTAGGGCACAATGAGACTTGTAAGATTAATTTATTATAGCCAATCTCAACAAAAGTTGTGGTGGAGCTGTCTGTGATATATTTCTTACTCATTTGTAAGAATACTTGACCTTGCAGTTTTAATGATTTAATTGAGTATGCTATTCATTTTTGTTATTTTAGCATCTCCAAACCATGTCCGTTAAGATTGAGGCAGTGAATAGATGGCCTAAATAAAAGTATAAATTAAATATTCAGAAGCAGTGTTTACCCAACACAGTTAAACAAGTCCCATAAAGACTTGTCCCTTGAGGTTCATTCAACTCCTACTTTCTAACAATGTGCAAATCTGCAAAGATAACTTTGTTCTGGTATGTTCTGGAGTCGAAGCTGAAAAGAATGGAGCCAGACTGGGCATGGTGGAGGAAGTCAGAAAAAGAAAGATAGAGTTTGAAAATGAATCAGATCTGGCCACAGGTGGTGGAGAAAAACTTCTCAGAAATTGCCTCCAAGCAGTGAATTGGGCACTGCCTTGGATGCTGTTGCTTCTCCAGACTAAGTTCACCTCCCTCCTGGTCACATGACCCAGAGCAAAGTGCTTTGGATTGATTAAGTGCCATCAAGTCATTTTCGCCTCCAGCGACCACATAGATGGATTTTCTCCATGAAGATCTGTCCCTAACCTGGTCCTTCAGGTCTTCCAACAGCAACCCCATCACTGCTTTAATTAAGTCCCTCCCCCTTGCTGCTGGTCCTCCTCTTCTTCTCTTTCCTTCCACCCTTCCCAGCATCAGAGCCTTCTCCAGAGAGCTGGGTCTTCGCATAATATGTCTGAATGAGGATAATTTGAGCCTGGTCCTTTGTGCCTTGAGTGAGAACTCTGGGTTGATTTGTTTGATGATACATCAGGTTGTTTTCTTGGCTGTCCACAGTATTCCCAGGAGTCTTCTCCAACACTAAAGTTCAAAGCCGTCAATACTCTTCCTAACCTGCTTCTTCAGAGTCCAACTTTCGCTTCCATAGAGTGTCACAGGGAACACCATGGCTTGCATGATTCTGATCTTTGTAGGTATAGACACATTACGGCGTTTGAATATCTTTTCCAAGGTCTTCATGGCTGGTCTACCAAGTGCTAGTTGTTTTTCGTTTCGTTTTTAGTTTAATGGGATTTTATGGTTCTCTTGTAGGGTTTCGGGGATTTCGTTATTCTGTTCTTGTAAACCACCTTGAGTCTCTGAGGAATCAGCAGCACATAGCTATTTTAACTATCAAACAATATATAAATGAGAAATATTAGGAAACACTAAAATGCCTCATTTTGTGTATCTGTGGTTTTCAGGGTTGCAAATGGCCCTTTTCAGTTTGTCTGTTATGACTGAAAATAAAAAGTTCACCCAAGGGTTAACGTGCTTATTGGAGTCTTAGCTGGTTAAAAACAAAAACAAAAATTGCAGTGCCAAAAATTGGTGGTCTTGCAGCTGGATGTCGGGGTGGGATTTTGAGGGTAGGTGGAGATTGGGCAAATGGGTTAGAGCAGCCTTTCTCAACCCTTTGACCCTGGAGGAACCCTTGAAATATTTTTCAGGCCTCGGGGAACCCCCGCACACTCAGGCTCAAAGATAGGCCAGGAGTTACAAAATTATTATATCTGTTTGATACGTAGGCCTGTACATATGCATTTTTTAAAAATCCGTTCAATTCTGTCCGATTCTTAGAGACTGCCAGGACAAGTCCCCATAGTTTTCTTGGCAAGGTTTTTCGGAAGTGGTTTGCCATTGCCTCCTTCCTAGGGCTGAGAGAAAATGACAGGCCCAAATCACCCAGCTGGCTTCGTACCTAAGGCGGGACTAGAACTCACAGCCTCCTGGTTTCTAGCTCAGTGCCTTAACCACTACACCAAACTGGCTCTCATATACGCATTAACAGTGTTCTTAAACTAAAAATAAAGAATGAAACTTACTTAATGTGAAGTTGCCCGAATTTGAAATAATTTCTTAAATCAACTGTGATCTCCCAGGGAACCCCTAGTGAATTCTCATGCAACCCTAGAGTTCCATGGAAACCTGGTTGAGAAACCGTGGGTTAGTGGTACTACCTACAAACAGTAGGAACTGTTCATTGCTGATTGTGGGGGCATGTTCGTTTCATACCCAAATGAAAACAAGAAAGGAAATGAGAGAAATCATAAAGAAGGAAATGCACTCACAGACTGCAGTTTAGGGAGATGCCTTTACTCTGCAGCAGAAAATATTTCTGTATACACACACATATACTCACACTCAAATACTGTATACATCACTTGCAAGCCAGTTGCTTCTAGCTTGTCTCATAAACGAAGATGACAATGACAGAATGACTTTGGCAAATGTTTCTTAATGGTGCAAAGACATCCCATGATACATGTCTCTCCCTCTCTCTTCCACCAAGCTGTTATACTTTTTTTTTCCTTCCTAAAGTGCTCTATAAAAAGTTATAAAGGCCCAAAGCCTCTAAAACGGATAGTTCATTAAAACGTGTGCACCATTTCAGAGCCTGCCACAAGTAATTTTGTAAGGCAGGATTGATGGCTATCCACTCTGGAATGAAAATAAGAAAAAAATCACCAAACCACCCTGCTCAGCCATGTGCCAGGAATGCTGTTGACAAGAAGTGATATGAATCTAGTTTTATCTTTCTGTGTTATTGCTCTTGCCATTCAGGGTGTCATTATTAAGATAAAGCAAGTTATCCTGGTGGCATAAACCATTGACTGAAAGCTGGGTAATGATTTCTGGGTTGTTTTGTTTTGTTTTTAATTTACATACTTATTTATTAGAGCAAGAGGTTGCATTGGCAAGAAACAGTGAAAGAAGATGGAGTGTTAAATTGGAAATCTGAGTTGTGCGTGTTACCTTCAGTGACTGAATATGTTTAGAGATCTGGGAAAATGTTCTTGTTTTTCATTCTTAAAAAACTTTGTGAGAATCTTCGATCTACCATCCATCCATCCATCCGTCCCTCCATCCTATTTCCCTGTCTATCTACTATGTATCATTCTATCTCAACCTTCCCCATTCTGGTATTGACCAGATGGGATGGACTTTAACTCCCATAAGTTCCAGCGACACTACCATTTGAATTCCTGATTGTTGGAGATGTGAATCTGATGGCATCAAATAAACCACTGACCACAAGGGACAACTCCACTGACTGGGAATTATGGTATCTAAGTATAACACATCAGAAGAGGCACTGTGTTGTGAAAGCTTATTGTCCACTTAAACAAGAGAGGAAGCTGCCTGTTGGGCTGGATTAGTGGACCATAAAGTCCCACGGTCTCCAACCAGATAGTTCTGGTCCTAGAGGTTGAAGTATTTTGTGAATGCACGTTGCATGTTCCTGAGAAGAAGACATAGTTCATTGTTCCTGAACAATGGTTAGTGAAGCAGGTTTTTAAAACTATACCTAAAAGGAAATTCATTTATTTACAGGAAATACATTATGGGGATAGGCAAACTTTAGCATTTGGCTCGCTACCTCCTATCAGGAGGACAGGCCAAGAGTATGTGCTCTGGGCCTGTGTGCCTGAGAAGAAAAGCCAAAGGAATTGACTCTAGATCTGGAGGAGACACTGAGTAAATCCTTAACTACAAGTAGTCCTTGGTTAACTATTATAATTGGGACTGGAAACTCCATTGCCAAACAACACAGTCAAAAAGTGCGACATCACATGACTGCGCCAACTTACAACAGCAGTTCCAGCAGTTCCAGTCGTTAATCAAATCTCATGTGGTCATTGAGCATGATGTCGTGTAATTGCCATTTGTGACCTCTTGCCGGCTTCCCCGTTGACTTTGCTTGTCGGAAGCTGGCAATGAAGGTTTCAGATGATGATTACGTGAACACAGGATGCCGAAACCTTTGTAATTGCGAGCCGGTTGCCAAGTACCTGAATTGTGATCACATGACCACGGTGACGCTGCAATGGCCACAACTTCAAGGACCAGTCATAAGTCTCCTCATGAAGTGATGTCATAACTTCAAACAGTTGCTGAATGAATGGTTATTAATTCAGGACTACCAGCACCTTCATCCCACTTGCCCCTTGTGTTCAGTGGCTCATACAGTGCCATCAGATTCACATCCCCAGCAGCCAGAAGTCCAAATTCAGGTCAAAAAAGCAATGGCCCTTTCTACCATTGCTTCCAGATTGAGAAATGCCGATTCTGATGCCTATCGTGATCCACTGGTATCTTTTATTGATGGACAAACCTAAAGCTTTGCCCATGACCCAGATGAAACCGCTCTCTGGAAGCTGCTTCATGAAGCAACACAGCCTCTTGTTTCCACCTTTTGAAGGTTCATACTTGCTCCAAGGCCTCCTCCAGAGACATTTTGGTATTTGCAATGGTGGGGAGCGATTTTTGTAAATGTGCTGCCTCTTCCAATATGAACAGCAGCTGTTCTGGCCTGATCAGTGGGTGCCAGGGGGTTATGCTGGTTAACCATCATTAGTATTTTAAGAACACCATGACAGCTGATTGGTTAAGGGGATGATTATCATGAGTATTCATAAAAGAAGTTGTCAAACGCTCTTGATCAGAAAAAAGCTGTAGACAGATCTGCTTATAATCATAACAAGCTTGTTCAGCTTCATTAATAAGGTAATGAATCTCATGGGATCTTGCGGGGTTTGGTTGTTGGGTTTTTTGTTTGTTTTGTTTTTTGGGTGCCTTAAAGTCAGTCTTGACTCCTGGCGCTGCAGTTTTCTTGGCAAGGTTTTTCAGAAGTGGTTTTCCATTGCCTCCTTCCTAGGCTGAGAGAGTGACTGGCTCAAGGACACCCAGCTGGCTTTGTGCCCAAGGTGGGACTAGAACTCCCGGTCTCCCAGTTTCTAACCCAGTGCCTTAACCACCACACCAAACTGGCTTTCTATAGATAATGAATATGCCACAAAAATCTTTTTTCCCTGGTCCCCTAAATTCTTTGAGGTGTTCCAGTGTTGCAAAGATGGGATTTGTTGCTATGCAATGACATTTGGCCATTGACCATGGAGTTTCAAGTTCCATCTTTGGCCAACTGGCCAACTGACTCATGATATCACTATGGTGGGCAAGCAGAAAGGTCCACCCTGTTTATAAATTGCCATTCTGATCCAAATTGGGTGATCATTTCCCATTCCATTGCTTCGTTTAGATGTTCTTCTAGAAGGCATTCTGTGGCACCTAATTTGAAATGAAGATGTATGTGGGACCACCAGCATGCCTGCTATGGATTTCAGGAAGTAGATTTCTGAGAGGGTGCTAATATTAATATTACACCCATGTGTGGTTCTACTGTAATCCTATATGCACATGGGTGGGAGGAAGTCTGATTCCATTGGCCAGTTCTATGCATCCATACTTATGAGAGAGCTGTTTCAGTCTCTACATGTGTCAAAATGTGTTGCAGTAAAAGAATTTGCCTCATTTTCCAAAACAAAACAAAACAAAAATCAACTTTTAATGAATGCTGTCAGGAGGACTAATAACAGAAGCCAGCACTGGGTTTGATTTTTCTTGCACCAACTCTAAAGTGATTTTTAAAACAAGAGAGAGAAATGTTAATATATACAGCAGAAAGGGTTTTAAACAAATATCTGTCATACACAGTTAGACCAGTATCTCCCTTGTGTTAATTATGGAGCAATCAGAAGGTGACACCAAGAAGATAATTTATTGTAGGTTGAAAAGTCAATTATTTGGACTATATCACTGAAAGCCACATGGTGTTGCGATTTTAAATCCATCATCTTTGACCAAGAATGGAAGAATCTATGAATAATTACATCTCCCTTCTTTTCCTACCTTCCATATTTTAACCCTACATATTTTAACTGGGATCAACCCACAAGCAATATGCTAGAACACGGGCTGGTAATTCAACAATGCAAGCATGCGATACCACCCCCAATACCCTGGGTGGGATTCATGGGGCCATAGCAACACATAGACAGGACCAGAGGGGGGAAAATGAAAAGAGTAGCCATTTCCCTGCCTGCAGTTAGGAATGATTAAGAAAAAGTTCTTGAAGATGCCACACTTGCCAGACTTCTTTGCATCAGTGTATTGTTAATACATGTTTCCCCATTATAAAATTCTCTCTGTGTTCAGTTAGGGTTAGCCCTCAGTCTTGTGAGTACCCATCTGACCTTGGCTGTTTTTGAGCAGAGTTAGCCCTGTTTAGTACTTGGATGGGAAACTTCCTGGGAAGCTAGAAAAAATCTTGAAGCAGAAGGGGTCACAAACTCCAACATCGTTTTGTCGATGATGAAGCAAGCATCATGATGTTGCAGTGTAAGATCTGCCATCCATCCATCCATCCATCCATCCATCAGATTTAGTCACCGCCCATCTCACTCAGAGAGTGACTCTGGCGGTTTACAATAAAACAGAAATAAAATACTAGTAAAATACAATAAACCTCTAAAAGAATAAAACCATACAATAAAAACAACCCTCTTGATGTAATGGGGGTTAGACAGTCCCTTGGGTAACCTGGCCCCATGCCATGTAGGACTTTAAAGGTGATGATCAACACCTTGAATTGGGCCTGGAAGCAAACTGGCACCCAATGCAGCTCGCGCAGCAAAGGTTTAAATGTGCCATCCTTGGGCCCCCCAAAACTGCTCGCACAGCCACATTCTGGACCAGCTGTGGCTTCCGGATACTCTTCAAGGGTAGCCCCTTATGTGCATGAGTGACATCATGATATGAGTACTAAAGAGATGGACCTCGCTTCATGATGCCACAATGCTTGCTGCATCAAGTATCCCTCCCTTACCCTAGTGCAGTCCACCAGGAGCTCAAACTGATTTAAGGCCTTCTTTACATTGTCCTGTCATCGTTAATGGGACTGTTGTTGTTCCTGTTATGGTCTATCAAGTCATCCCTGACTCCTGCAGTTTTCTTGGCAATATTTTTGGAAGTGGTTTGCAAATACCTTCTCATTGCTGAGAGAGAGTGACTGGCCCAAAGTCACCAAGCTGGCATCATGCCTAAGGCAGGACTAGAACTTACCGTTCCCTGGCTTCTACTCCAGCACCATTAACCCCAAATGGCTCTTAGTGGTGCTGTGGCTTGCTTTAAACTTGTACAATCTTGTGCCATTTCACTGGGTTGCCTCACTATAATAAAAGTGATGCTAAAGTGGGGAGACAGGTGCCAAAACAATTCACAAAGAAACACATTTTTTTAAAACCTTAGGAGAAATGCTGCAGCATGCCATTGATTTTTAGCAGAAAAGCTTCAACCGCAAAATTTGATGGCCATTAAAGGACTGAACAATTTGCTCTATAATATATGCGCAGACATGGCTCTCTGGCTTGGGTTAGCTATCAAGTAGCCCACACAGAGATCTAAAGACATCATACTTCAAAGAGGAGTTGAGCTACGGCTGGAATTACTATTTATTTATATTTCATCCAGGAATAAAGCAGGACATCGAATGACCAATGTGCTTGGGAGTAACAGTGCAGAGATATCTTAGAAAGATTTTTAAGCCTGCATTGATCTGGAGATCTGCCTTAGCATGATGGTTAAATTATTCCCATCCCTCTCAAATGCAGCCGCTTCAAGGTAATTAGAGCATTAACTTTTAGTAGAGGTGCAGAGAGACTATTTAGATAGAGGTTGGAAACCCAGTTTGGGAATCTCTGGCAAAGGTCCAGTTCAGTAAGGGTTGCTTCGAGCATAATCCGATCCAACTCTATGCCAAGATGCAAAGGGAGATTCGGAAAACTAGGATGATGCTACTAATATGAACAAACAAAACTAACCCTTTTACATAATGCAATATATACACTTAACAACCTCAATTGGGACCAGAATGTTGGTTGCTAAGCGAAGTGGTCATTAAGCAAATCTGACCCGATTTTAGAGGGAGAAAATGTAGAGGCAGTGGAAGACTGTATTTCTAGGTGCGAAGATTACTGCAGATGCTGACTGCAGTCAGGAAATCAGAAGACGCTTAATCCTTGGGAGAAGAGCAATGACAAATCTTGATAAAATAGTCAAGAGCAGAGACATCACACTGACAACAAAGGCCCGCATAGTTAAAGCAATGGTGTTCCCTGTAGTAACATAAGGCTGTGAGAGCTGGACCATAAGGAAGGCTGAGAGAAGGAAGATCGATGCTTTCGAACTGTGGTGTTGGAGGAAAATTCTGAGAGTGCCTTGGACTGCAAGAAGATCAAACCAGTCCATCCTCCAGGAAATAAAGCCAGACTGCTCACTTGAGGGAATGATATTAAAGGCAAAACTGAAATACTTTGGCCACATAATGAGAAGACAGGACACCCTGGAGAAGATGCTGATGCTGGGGAGAGTGGAGGGCAAAAGGAAGAGGGGCTGACGAAGGGCAAGGTGGATGGATGATATTCTAGAGGTGACGGACTCATCCCTGGGGGAGCTGGGGGTGTTGACGACCTACACGAAGCTCTGGCGTGGGCTGGTCCATGAAGTCACGAAGAGTCGGAAGCGACTGAACAAAAAAACAACCCGATTTTATGACCTATTTTGCGGTGGTTGGTAAGTAAATCACCACTGGCTTTAATCAAACCATGTGGTCATTAAACAAATCACGCGGTTCCCCATTGATTTGCTTTCCAGAAGCTGGCCAAGTAGGTTAAAAATGGCAATCACATGACCATGGGATGCTGCAATGGTCGTAAGTGTAATAACTGGTTGTAATTCTTTTTTTCAACATTGTTGTAAGTCCAAACCATCATTAAACTACTGTTTGTTATGTGAGGACTACTGGTATAACAGTGCCCAGGTGCGGAAACAGAGATGATTTGCCAGGATAGAAAGGCATGAAGAGGAAAAATGAACATTGCTGTAAATAAACATGCTACATTTCTTTGCCTTTTTTATCTCTTGTTTGTCATTTCTTTTGCTCACTAGAAATGAACCTTTGCCTTTTCTGAAATTTCCCCAGTGTTGTTGACTCTGAAAGTGAACGGCATGATGGATGTATAACTATTTTGTTGTTTATTCGTTTAGTCGCTTCCGACTCTTCGTGACTTCATGGACCAGCCCACGCCAGAGCTTCCTGTCGGTCGTCAACATCCCCAGCTCCCCCAGGGATGAGTCCGTCACCTCTAGAATATTGTATAACTATACATGGGTGAAAAAATAGGGAATAGTTTCTTTTCAAGCAGAACTTTACAAGTGGATAAAACAGACTGAATTCACCAAAATTCATGTCAGGCATTTTGAATTACAACCCTTTAGAATCTGGGGGGTTGAGGATGCTCAAAAAGGTAACGTGGTTGATTTGGGATAGAGGGTGATGAATTTGCAGCTTTAGGAGCCCAGTGGAGGGGAGGGTCTCCAGCAGATTTCCGACAAATAGCTTAAAATAACAGAGCAAGGGCAGATCTTTGTGAATAAAGCTGACCCTCTCGAAAGGCCAGAAGCTGATTATTGCAGACCAAGTCTGAAGTATAAAGAATAAAACTGTTGGTCTCTTCCATAAAATACATCAGCCACTAAACCAAGTCACTCAGATAACAAAGCTTGCAAAAAAAATTTTTGCAGCAAGATACATGGTGGAGTAAAGCAGGGACGTCCACGGGGGACATCGAAAAAAGTCAAGGTGGTGGCCCTAAGTAATTGAACAGTTCACAGACTGATGCAAACATGAGAAAGAAACTCAAAGTAGCCCTGCCTTAATTTTGATTAGTATGATGGGAAACTCGGGTAGATTTTCAAGATTCTGTTATTATACCTTACAAGTAGCACTCCTGGAATCCCTGCAGTGTCTACTTCTTGACCCGGCCTACCTTGAAGGGTTGAGATCGATCCTGAAAGCCTCTCCAAGTTTCTTTTTTACACTAAATACAGTATATATGTAGCTTCTACTTCTTATAAATTCAAGGTGAGGTTATTTTGAGTTTCTTTCTCACATTTGCTTCAAACTCTGGATAGCGTGATCGCTTCCATTAATTGCTCTTTCGTATCTTCCCCAAGGTCATCTCTAAATTCTTTCACTTCTCCTCCCTCATTTAATTATATAATAATAGTAATAATAATAATACCCCATTTACTCTTCCTTTCTTCCAAACAATTTTTTAGTTTGCAATTCTATTCTCATTCATTCCCCCTATACTGCCTTTCTCAACCTTTTTTACCCTGGAGGAACCCTTGAAATAATTTTAAGGTCTCAGGGAACCCTGCATAAAAATTGTTCTATATACAGCTCACGATATATTAGTGTGATCAGTAAGCTGAGCTGCAGCATGTAAAAATTCCCACCACTGTGCGGGCTCTGTTGTGCAGCATGCAAATTTCAATATATTTTTTTTTTCCAATCATGATCTCTTGCAAAACCCTAGGTTGAGAAAAACTGCATCTATACAATCAAATCACTGCCTCCTAGATAGATGACTTAATTAGCTTGGTTTTCTTCCACAAAGTTTTTCAAACCCCATCTGTCTTCCTTTATGAAGAAATGTACAGTCTCTTTTGTAAATCCAATACAGGTGGTGCTCACTTAATGACCAAAATTGGGACCAGAATTTCAGTTGCTAAGCAAAGCAGTTATTAAGCGAATCCGACCCAATTTTATGACCTTTTTTGCAGCGGTTGTTAAGCGAATTACCATGGGCATTATGCAAACCACATGGTAGTTAAGCAAATCTCACAGTTCCCCATTGATTTTTCTTGCCAAAAGCCAGCCAAGAAGGTAAAAAATGGTGATTACGTGACCTTGGGATGCTGCAAGAGTCATAAATGTGGACTACCAGTGGGGACATGGTGTACTGAACAGCTGTGCCTGAGGTTTTTCCTGAAGCCCAGGAGTGTTTCTCAGGAAAAAGGAAAACACTTGGAATCATCCCATCTGTCCTCCGGATGCCTGCTTGCAGCCAGAAGATCACAAACAGTGTTCGCGCTAGACTGGTAAGAGCAGCCAGGAGGCTGGGACGTCGCCATTTTCCAAGCCATGCTGTAGCCTTGAAGGGACACTAAGACCAGCCACCCCATTTCTCAATCACCCAATTTATATATCTTTTAAGTATGCATACCCTAAGAGAGGCTTTCTGTCCTAACAGTCAGGAACCACACTGAGACGAGGAATAGGTCTCTAGTGATTTATTACTGCTACATAAGACAAAAAATCCTACCAAACTGAAGAAGCGTGGGAAAACCCAGACAGACCAACCCCAAAAGTCAAGGCGGGTCTGATCTGTGTCTCTTTGAATGGCTGCTCAACTCCTCACTACTACGCATGCGTTTTCCCCCCTGGATAGGGGCCCCCTCCTGCTCGCCATCAGTGCTCATGACATCACCCTCCCCTCCAGATTCACATTCCATTTCAGCTCCCTCCTCTCTAGAGTTCCTTCCTCCCTTCCAGAGGTCTCATGAGAGTCCATCTCCCCCTCCAAGCTCCGATGGGAACTGGGCAACGATGGAAATTCTTCAAAGGAAAACTCCTCCAAGGACGAATCAGTGCTGCTCTCCAGGTCTGATAATGCTTCTGGCCCAGGTGGCTGCTGCTGGCACCGGTTGTGGGTTAACCGGAGCTGGTTGTTGTAACTGCTGTAGCATGGCTGCTTGTAATGTGTTGATCTGGAGATCTACTTGGTGGTGGTGTTGTTGCAGGGCTGCTGCCAATTGTTGGATGGCGAGCCGAATTTCTTGGTTTTCCGAAGACATTTTCCAAATGTCTCTCCTTTATTTTTCTTTGTTCCTCCCTCTTTCGATGGGAGTAGGAGTTTGTTAGGATTGATGTCCTAACAGTCAGGAACCACGCTGAGACGAGGAGTAGGTCTCTAGTGTTTATTACTGCTACATAAGACAGGAAATCCTAACGAACTGAAGAAGCGTGGGAAAACCCAGACAGATAAACCCCGAAAGTCAAGGCGGGTCTGATCTGTGTCTCTTTGAATGGCTGCTCAACTCCTCAGTACTACGCATGCATTTTCCCCCCTGGATAGGGGCCCCCTCCTGCTCGCCATCAATGCTCATGACATCACCCTCCCCTCCAGATTCACATTCCATTTCAGCTCCCTCCTCTCTAGAGTTCCTTCCTCCCTTCCAGAGGTCTCATGAGAGTCCATCTCCCCCTCCAAGCTCCCATGGGAACTGGGCAACGATGGAAATTCTTCAAAGGAAAACTCCTCCAAGGACGAATCAGTGCTGCTCTCCAGGTCTGATAACGCTTCTGGCCCAGGTGGCCGCTGCTGGAAAATAGCTAGATAATGAGAAGAGTCATCCCCCCTCCCCCCTGGGAAATGCAAGCCCGAGGTGGAGGGCTGCGGCTCCCCCTCCTCCTCTCGCTCTGGCCTCAGAGCCTCTGGCGGGGGTGGAGGTTGCCAACTTACGAACTCCTCTGCTTGGGACTCCTCTGCTTGCTCAGTCAAGTGAGGAATCTCTGGTAGAGTGCAAGGCTTGGGTTTGTGAGGGAAAAGCTGATGGAATCGATGAACCAGTGCTGGAGCATGCACATCTTTGGCATTCTCCCATGTGCACTCTTCCTCAGGGTACCCTTTCCAGCGTATGAAATATTGGATGGCCCTTCCCCTCCTCCTAGAGTCCAGAATTTCCTCGACTTCGTATTCCTCCTCCCCCTCCACAATTACTGGAGGTGGGGTGGGGTATTTGCAATCATAAGGTACTTGGGGGAGGGTCTTTGGCTAGCAAGGCTCTGTGAAAGACTGGATGGATTTTCATGGACGCTGGCAGCTTTAAGCGATAAGCCACTGGATTTATCTGCTGTACCACAGTGAAAGGGCCCACAAACTTAGAGTCCAACTTCTTGGAGGGCCTGGTAGAGGTCAAAAACTTGGTAGAGAGCCAGACTTTGTCTCCTACCGCAATCGCTGGCCCCTCTTGTCTGTGAGCATCTGCAGCTCTCTTGTAAGCACCCTTTGCCCTGTTCAGCTGCGCCTTTAACAACTCCTGTGTGGCTTGTTGCTCTTTAAGAAGATCAGCCATGGCTGGAACAGTTCCCTGCTGGGAGGAGGTGGGCAACACCTGAGGGTTAAGAGTGCTTGGAAAGGAGACATCTTGGTAGGGGATTGCACAGAGTTGTTATAAGTAACTTCTGCCATGGGGAGCAGGGCTGGCCAATTGTCTTGCTGATAAGTGGTGTAACACCTGAGATACTGCTGTAACCATTGGTTAATTTTCTCAGCTTGCCCATTACTAGCAGGATGATGCGATGATGATAGGTGGATCTGGACCCCTAATGACTGGAAAAGCGCCCTCCAGAACCTGGAAGTGAACTGAGGGCCTCTGTCACTCACCAAGTGATTCACCATGCCTCTATACCTAAAAACATGGTCCATGAACAACTGTGCTGTGGCTTGCGCAGGTGGGAGGCCCTTGCAAGGAATAAAATGCACCATTTTAGTGAAAAGGTCCACCACCACTAGTATGGAAGTCAGCCCCTGGACCGGGGGTAAATCAGTGATGAAATCCATGGAGATTGTATCCCAAGGCCTACTGGGGGCGGGTAGGGGTTGCAAGAGTCCTGTGGGCTTCCCTGGGAGCGGCTTGTCTTGTCTACAGATATGACAAGAAGCAACATAACCCTTTATGTCTGCAGTCATCTTAGGCCACCAGTAGTCTCTCAGAGCTCTATGGAGAGTTTTGAAAACATCTCCGTGGCCTGCCGTTTGATGGTCATGGCAAAGTCTCAGTACTTCTTCCCTCAGTGAGGGGGAATGTACAAACACCCGCTATGCCAGAGGATTCCTGCTTCCACATTAAATGGGGAGGCAGTGTCTTGCGGGCCCCTCTGAAGGTCATCCATCCTGGCCCTGGCATACGGGTCCTGTTGTTGCTGAGCTCTGACTCTTGTAAATCTGCTTGTCTGCCTGCTGCTAAAATCTCTGTCTGGTTCCCCCACATAGACTGATCAAAGTTGTGAGGTTGTAATATAGTAGTCTGGACCTCCTGGTGAGTAGCGGGGGTTGCCTGAATGGATCGAGACAAGGCATCTGCCAAACGGTTCTGCCCCCTGGGAACATAAGAAATAACAAAATTGAAACGGGAGAAAAACTGGCTCCATCTGATTTGGCATGGGGTGAGGGATCTGGTGTTTTGTAGAAGCTGTAAATTCTTGTGATCAGTGCAAACTTTCACAGGAAAGGTTGCACCTTCTAGCCAGTGCCTCCACTCTTGAAATGCTGTTTTAATTGCCAGCAACTCCTTGTTAAAAACATCATAGTTTCTCTCTGCCAGTGAGAGCGTGCGAGAGAAAAATGCACAAGGAAGCAGTGTCTTCCTTTCTTTGTCAGTATATTGCAATAAAACAGCAGTGATAGCAAAATCTGAAGCATCTGAATGCATTATGAATTGCTTCGTGGGATCAGGATGCTTTAAAAGCGGCTGGGATGCAAAGAGTTGCTTAAATTCTTGGAAGGCTGCTTGCTCCCTCTCCCCCCAAATGAATTTTGATCCTTTCTTCAAAAGCTGTGTGAGGGGTTTGGCCCTGTCACTAAATTTATTTATAAATTTTTGATAAAAATTGGAAAATCCTAGAAATTTTTGTACATCTTTCACATTTCGGGGGGGTTGCCAAGAGAGAATTGCCTGGACCTTTGAAGGATCCATGGATATGCCTTCTGTTGATATTCTATAGCCCAGGAAATGTAATTCAGTTAAATCGAAGGCACACTTCTCTAGCTTGGCGAACAGCTTGTTCTCTCTTAGTCTTTGTAAGACATTACGTACCTGGGTTACATGAGTTGTAGCATCCTCAGAGAATATTAATATGTCATCTAGATAAATGACCAGATACTAATCTAGTAAATCAGAGAAAATTTGATTCATAAATCAGGAAAATATGGCTCCTGCATTAGTCAAGCCAAAGGGCAAAACAAGGTACTCAAATTTACCAAACCTGGTATCGAAGGCAGTCAGATATTCATGCCCCTTTCATCCGGATCAGATTGTACGCATTCCTGAGGTCCAACCTAGTAAAAATGTGTGCTTTCTGTGAGCGATCCAGTAGATCAGACATTAAGGGGAGTGGGTAATTTTCCTTGACCGTAACCTTACTGAGGGAGCTGAAATCATGCACCACTCTCATGAGTGCCTCCTGAGCTGCTGGTGCCAACGGGTCAGGCTTCTTTGGTATGAAGAATGTAGGAGCAGATGCTGGGGAAGTAGATGGTCGAATGAAACCCTTTTGGAGATTAGAATCCAAGTAATCTTTTAAGGTAGCTAGTTCCTTGGGGGACATGGGATATTGTTTCCTTGCTGGAATCTTGGCTCCTGATATCAACTCAATGGTGCAATCACAGTCCCCATGGGGGGGGGGGTAGTGCTGTGGCCTCTTGTTCGCTGAAAACGTCTGCAAAATCTGCATACTTGGCTGGCAACTGGACCCCCCTTGCTTCCGTGACTGCATTGGTTGCTGGAGAGAGAAGAGCGGCTTGCATCTTGTGGTGCTGGCATTCCTTAGCTGGGAAGGAGTTTGCTCCCATAGTCCAGTCCAACAATGGGTTGTGGATCTTCAGCCAAGGTGTGCCCAGGACTATAGGCACATTAAGTGATGCAGTAACATAAAGTTGGATCCACTCAGTGTGGTCTCCCATTGTTAGTTGCAAAGGTTCTGTGAAACTTCCAATCGGCCCTGCCTTGAGGGGCTGGCCGTCAATGGTCTCAACTTCTATGGGATGTGGCAATTCCATGGTCAGGATGTTCAGGTCTTGTACAGTTGGGACATCAATAAAATTGGTGGAAGCTCCAGGATCTACGAGGGCCTCTAGCTTGACCTGGTGCTCTGGGTTTACATGCATTATGACTGGTAAGTAGTAAAAGGATTGCCTGGAATCCTCGGAATGAGCCCTTCTTAATTGATTGATGGTCTCCCTGCTGAGCTCTGTGGAGGGAGACCGACGGAGTTTCCCTGGTTGGAAGTCGAGGTGGAGGTGGCTCTTGGTTCTGCTGCTTGCCCTGGGGCTCTTATGGAATTTGCTTGGCTTCTCGCTGGGCAAGGTCTCACCATGTGCCCCTGGACTCCGCAGTAGAAACAGAGGGTGCTCTCTCTCCTTCTCTGTCTCTCAACCTCAGAAATAAGCCTCCTGCTCGCCCCAATCTGCATCGGCTCCTCTGGTCCTGAGTAGAGAGATGCTGCGGAGAGAGTTGCAAATCCTGGAAGTGCTCTGAGGCCCCTGTTTCTCCCTGGCTGCATCTGTCTGAGCTCTTCTAGCTTGGTGTCTATGACCACAGACAGTTGATATAAACCTTCTAGGGTAGCTGGTGTTCCCTGGCGCACTAATTCATTCTTAATTTCTTCATCCAGCCCCTGTTTGAATTGGTCTTTTAAGGCACTCTCATTCCAGTCCAGATCTCCTGCTAACAGCTTGAAATCAGCAATGTAAATTCCCACCCTCTTGTTGCCTTGCTTGAGCTTCTGAATTTCCCGGCTGGCAGTGACCTGTCTGATCGGGTCGTCAGTGTGCTCGGAACCCTGCCAGAAAATTCTGGTAGTCGTTGAGAATCAGGTCATTGTTCTCCACCATGGGAATAGCCCATTTGGCTGCTGGGCCCTTTAGCAGACTTAGGATGAAGGTGACTCTGGTTCTGTCTGTGGGAAACTCTGCCGGTCTGCTGTCGAAGAACATAGTGCACTGTGTGAGAAAGGTTCTCAACTGTCCTGCTTCTCCTCCAAACTTCTCTGGTAGACTGCCCTGGGATCTCAAGACTACTGGCGGAGCTGCTGCTGCTGCTGCTGGTGGTGTTGCAGGGCTGCTGCCAATTGTTGGATGGGCTGCCGAATTTCCTGGTTTTCTGAAGACATTTTCCCAAATGTCTCTCCTTTTTTTTTTGTTCCTCCCTCTTTCAATGGGAGTAGAAGTTTGTTAGGATTGATGTCCTAACAGTCAGGAACCACACTGAGATGAGGAATAGGTCTCTAGTGTTTATTACTACTACATAAGACAGAAAATCCTAACAAACTGAAGAAGCATGGGAAAACCCAGACAGATAAACCCCAAAAGTCAAGGCGGGTCTGTTCTGTGTCTCTTTGAATGGCTGCTTAATTCCTCACTACTACACATGCGTTTTCCCCCCTGGATAGGGGCCCCCTCCTGCTCACCATCAGTGCTCATGACACTTTCTGAAACAAGGAGAAGGGGGTTCTCTTGGTGCTTACATGAAGAAGAGACTTCCGACTTTCAACAAGAATATACAGCAATTTCCATAATCAATCCCTTACTCTGTATCAAACCAAAATCAGCTTATTTCTATAAATCCTTCCATTAGCACATATACAAATCACTAACATAATTGCTCCTTCCCCTTATATAAAACAAGAATGAATGAATGAATGAATGAATGAATGAATGAATGAATATATATATATATATATTTTTAAAGGTAAAGTTTCCCCTTGACATTAAGTCCAGTTGTGTCTGACATTTGTCCGTAGACACTTCCATGGTCATGTGGCCGCCATGACTAAATGGAACGCTGTTACCTGCCCGCTGAAGCGGTACCTATTAATCTACTCACATTTGCATGTTTTCAAACTACTAGGTTGGCAGGACCTGAGACTAGCAACGGGAGCTCACCCTGTCACGTGATTTGAACCACCGACCTTCTGATCGGCAAGCTCAGCATACACACACACACACACACACACTTCCCTCCCCTCAAAAACATTCATTTAATTATTTCCTTCCTACCACTATTATATATATTTCTATCCACTATAATAAAAATCAAATTATAAAAACATATAAATTGTCTATAATACTACTACAATCTTAACCCTATTAAACCTAAAAACCAAGCAATTATCTTATAGATACCTTATAAATCTTTCAAATCAAACAAACCTTAAAAGAAGTCCAGTAAATCTTAATCCAAATCATTAAAGAGAAGTGAAATCATAATAACCTCATTATCAATCCAATTACACATTCTTAACTTTTTACCCCACCTCAAAGTATACCAAGGCATTTACATATCTTCGTAATACACATAAGGCATTTTTCTTGCAAAAATCAAACAGCCCAACTGCCCCCTTAACAACTCAGACTTCTTAGCAAAAAAAGCTCCCACAAAACAAATTCTCTTCTCTCCCAAAACATTCCCCCAGAAAGCCATAACATTCCCCCCAAAAAACAACTTTCTTTGAAATCTGCAGCTCAGACTGCTTTCACCCCTTCAGCACCAAAATGTAGTCTTCGCCTGGCATTACTTCAGTCTCACTGACAATTGAAACAGCTCCATCTTTGCCAAAATCTTCATCTTCCTCCATAACATCTTCAGCCAGATGACGCACTTTAGAGATAATATCTTCCTCAATGTCCCGAATATTCTGCAGAATAGCTTGACAGCACTCTGAAAAGATCTCTTTGAAGGTCTAGTTAAGCTCTGAAAATTCCTCTTTGAAATCCTCCATAGTTCAGGCAGTAGATTATGGTGTCCCCTAAATAGTTGACTCACGCAGATAGGAGCTAATGGGTTAATGCAAAAGTTCCAAATGAAATTGGCAGAAGAGAACGTGTGCTAACAAGCAGGTCCCAGAGAAAGTGAACAGAAAGCTGAAGATTCAAAACGACAAATCCAGTGTGTAGGAAAATATTCAATCCTTCAAATTCAGAACAAAAATGATAGCAGAAAGGCAATTATTTATTCTCAGTCCTCCTTAACCTTTTAGTGGAAAAACAAGCCAAAACTTTAACAAATTTTAGAAATTTAATCCAGAAATAATGATAAGCACCAAGAGAGTCTGCTTCCTCTTACTGTAGAAAGCCTCTCTTAGGCTTCATAAACTTAAATACATACATACATACATACATACATACATACATATTGGGTGGTTTAGAAATGGGGTGGCTCGACCTAATGTCCCTTTAAGGCTAGAAATACAGCTTGGAAATGATGATGTCCCTGCCTCCTGTCGTCTCTTACTGGATCATCACGAACTGTTCGCGATTCTCTGGCTGCAAGATGGCGTTCAGGAGAGCAGATGGGGTGATTCCGAGCTTTTTCTTTACTCATGAAAAAGCTCTGGGCTCCAAGAAAAAGCCTGCCTGTGCCCCAAGAAAAAGCCTGCCTTTGCCCCCCAAAAAACATATGTTGTCAGTTCTGCCCATGGAACCCACAGACACAGCTGCTCAGTTGGCCATGTTCCAACCAGAAGTCCGCAATTCTTTCATATCTTCGACTTTCATGGGTTAAGCTCCTGGGGGGTGCCATAACCTACTGCTTGAGACATGGAGGAGTTTAAGCAGACTTTCTCTGACTTCCAACAAGATTTTAAACAGGTTCTTTCTGATTCCTACCAAGTTCTTATGCAAGGCATTCAGGACATTGTGGAAAATATGAGGCCTAAAATGTGTCATCTGGTTGGGGATGTTGTGGATGGAACTGAAGAATTTAACAGCGACAGAAATGCCTCTTCTAAGAGTGAGATCGGGACTTCTGTTGAAATGCTGGATGAAGATTGGACAGTTGAGTTGGAGAAATTAAAGGGAGAGATCGAGTTGCAAGCCATAAGTGAAATTGATCTTCTGATGGAACGCCGTGGAAAAGAAGGGGTCATTGTGTATGGGAGGTCTCCTGAAGAGAAGTCGGAGTTTTTGAGGGGGGCAGTTGGGCTGTTCGATTGTTTAAAGAAAAAAGTTCTGTGTGCATTGTGGGGATATGAAAATGCTCTGGTTTATTTTGAAGTGGGATAAGGGTTTAGGAATATTTATCTGGATTGCTTTTAGGGTTTGGCTGATTTCATTCATCTTTAATGATTTGGATTAAGCTTATTAAGGTGTAATAAAGAAATAATAAATGTTTGGTTTTCGGTTTAATATGATGAAGATTATTAAAATTGTTGTATTATCAAGGATAATGGCAGACAATTTATATGCCTTTTAGTTTGATCTTTATTATAGTAGACAGGAACATATAGAATAGTAGTAGGAAGGAAATAATTAAATAAATGTCATTTTGAGGGGGGGGAGTTGATTAAGAACTCTGTGTGTGTGTATGTATGTATATATATATTCTTTTAAGGGGAGGAAGGGGACGCGGTGGCGCTGCGGGTTAAACCGCTGAGCTGTCGATCGGAAGGTCGGCGGTTCGAAACCGCGCGGCGGGGTGAGCTCCCGTTGCTCGTCCCAGCTCCTGCTCACCTAGCAGTTCGAAAACATGCAAATGTGAGTAGATCAATAGGTACCGCTTCGGCGGGAAGGTAACGGCGTTCCGAGTCGTCATGCTGGCCACATGACCCGGAAGTGTCTATGACAACGCCGGCTCCAAGGCTTAGAAACAGAGATGAGCACCGCCCCCTAGAGTCGGACTCGACTGGACTTTACGTCGAGGGAAACCTTTACCTTTACCTAAGGGGAGGAAGCAACTGTATTTAGTGATTTTTATAATGTGCCAATGGAATGATTTATAGAAATAATGTAATTTTGGTTTAATATACAGTATGGGATCGATTATGGAAAATTGTTGTATATTCTTGCTGTTAAAAGTCAGAAGTCACCCCTTTTTGCAATTTAAAAAAAAAAATTCTCTTGTGTCTCCACACTTTTAATTTTTTTTAAAAAAAATTCTTGGTAGTTTTTTGTTTTTCTGTAGCTTTTATCTTTGCTTGAAACTTAATAACATTCTTATATGAAAAAAAGCAAATGTGAGGAGCAGTTGTAAGTTGGTTTTCCCAGCACCGTCTTAACTCTGAACCATCACTAAACGAATGGTTGCTAAGCGAGGAGTACCTGTATAGGAAAGTTATGCAGGTCATTCTGTTGGTTTGTTATTTGCATATCACTTTTAATTATGAAGACATCAGCTGGTTTCATGTATATATGCTGAGCTCCCTTGTTAAGGCTTTTCAACATCAGGAAAACCAATACTGATGACACCATTTAATATCCCTGATGTGTATTTTGCTGTTGTGTTTTTTGGAATTGCTTTGAATGTTGTGGCTAATAATTGGCTTTAATTCCATTCGCGCTGCTGTTACGATATTCGCCTGCATTTTCCTCTCGCTTTAATGGCTTTTATGTGTGCCTTGTGTCCTGAAAATTACCAAAACCAGAATGTGCATTTTGACACTTGCCAAAACAGGAAAAGGAGAAGGTAAGATGTTTTCAGAGCCTTGAATTATATCTGCTGTCAATAATGTCCAGAGGGATCCAATGCGTCTTTATTTGAACAAATGCCCCCCTGTAATATGGCAACGTAAAATGTATCCTTGTTCCTCAACAAAGAGAATTACAGCTGGTCCCTGCTCCGTTTTGATAACCAGAAGCTGCAGTGCATGACATGCAGGGGCAAGGGGTGCAATGGATATTAGGAGAGAAATGTATTTTGCTTGATTTCTTCTCAGGTCCCCTTATCACCATGAAGGTTAGATGTTCAGCAGCTCCGTACTTGCTTCTATCTAGATCACGTTTTTGATGCCGTAACAGTTTTAAAAATCAATTTCTCCTTTAGGTCAAACTCAGTTATTCCTGGTGGCCATCCACGGGGTTTTCTCGCCACGAGACAAAGTAGGTTGCCATTACTTGGCTCCAAGATTTTAAAAAAAAAAAAAATTACAAGGCTACTGTTGGTAGCCTCCCATCTAAATACTAATCTGTACTCTGTTTTGAGATCAGCCACCACATTTGTCAGAGGGAGGGAGGGCAGCTGTCTTTCTAGACCTGCTCCAGACTCTGTGTCTGCTATGATTTCTTCTTTTGAAAAATTTTTTATTGTATTTTTATTTTATTTTATTTTATTTTCTATCCCGCCTCTATAACTTTTACAAATAACTCAAGGCGGCAAACATACCTAACACTCCTTCCTCCTTCTGGTTTGGCATTTTTAAAATGCCTCCGTTGCTTCCTTACTGTGAGAATGGATGTTAAAATTCACACGTACACTTTGGGGCCCTGTATAGAACAGGTTGCATTCATACATCATACCCTAGACCAGTGTTTCCCAACCTTGGCAAATTTAAGATGACTGGACTTCAATTCCCAGAATTCTGTCATGGCTGGCTGGGGATTTCTGGGAGTTGAAGTCCAGACAACTTAAAAGTTGCTAAGATTGAGAAGCACTGCCCTAGACTCCTGCTCCAGTTGTTATTTTATCACAGCATTGTTGCCAACAGCCTCAAGAGGGACACCAGATCTTAGCTAAATCTCATTGTTAAAATCTGAGAGAGTAGGGATGGGGTAAGGGTATATCCTCCTTTAGGCCCCAATGTCCAGTCCAGCATATTTTTCTATGGATTAATTCTTTTCAGGGTAGGGTTTTTTCTACCCCCGCTTTCCTTTGCGGGGGGAGGGTACAAATTATTTTTGACTCTCTTTTAAGCATATAAACTTGTTCTTTATCATGTTGAAGGGACAAAAGAACTTTGTGGTTTGGCCCTAGGAGACCTATGGGTGGCAATTAATTGTACTATATAAAATGGAAGGCAGCGTGCCAAGGATCCTATATCTTAAATTGCCTCTCTTATTTTCTCTGTGCTGTTTGTAACTTCCAATGGTTTTTAGCTAATACAATAAATCAAACTAGCAGGCATAATAATGTCAGAAATCACCCCCTAAGTGAGGCAGTTGTATCAGCTTGCACATGTCTCTCTTTCTCCCTTTCCGTTTTTCAAAATTTCCCTTTCCCCTGACAACTTGGGCTGGCACTCATGTGATTCCCAAGATTACAGCTGTCAAATCTCCACATCTGGGGAATTATTGTCAACCTGTACTGGCATCAGAATGTCACTGAATTTGAGGCCAGCCTAGAAGGTATTTGCAGATTCACACACATTCTCTCACCATGGATACGTGCATGGAAGCAAAGTTACAGCTGCATTTCAATCATTTCCCGCAAACAGCCTGTACTTGCAGAATTTCTTGAATTCCACCAAATGTTTTTGCCAGGTACAAGTAATCCTCACTTACCAATGGCCTCGTTTAGTGACTGCTCAAAGTTACAACAGCGTAAAAAACCCAACTTTGTGACCAATCCTCGCATTTACGACTGTCGCAGCATCCCGCAGCCACGTGATTGCCCTTTGGGTGCTTCGCAACCGGCAGAGTTAATAGAGAATGTAGAAGTAAAATGGCAAGTCACGGTCACGTGATGTTTTGCTTAATGACTGCAGTGACTCGCTTAAGGACCAAATGGAAAGTGACGTCATAAGTCCATCACAGTCATGTGATTTTCTGCTTAGCAACTGCAGCATATAGCAATGGAATTGCCAGTCCCAGTTGTGGTCGCTAAGCAAGGACTACCAGTACACTCTGGATTTGAAGTAGAGCATACTGTATACTTAAATCAAAACAAAACTTCACATGTACAGTCTGAGCATTAGCTAATAAAGCAAATCCTAATAAATACAAAGCTTTTGTACATAATAAACATTGGATTACAAGCTGGGTTATTTTCAGATTTCTTTACTTTGGAGGAGAAAAAAAATCCATAAAACAAAGCAAGGCAGCATATATTTTCTCCTTTGTCTTCTCTGCTCCCAGGAAGATTCTCCATTTCTCTGACAACTGTTCCATTTGAAATGTTCCTTCTGTTGCCACCAAGGCAACAGTGTGTCAACAAATCAGTAATGATTTAGAACACGTCAAAGAAAATTCGGCACCCTGGCATCGTTTCCAGACATCACAGTGGCAGCTCAATAAAGATGGACAGGGCTAGCCTACTCTTTTAAGTCTCAAGTCCCCCTGCCCTTTCTGTAAAAGTTGGTTTGCAGCACTTAGTAACAGAAAGAATGAGGAAGAAACCATGAATTTTGGGTTCTCTAGAAAAGAATGATAAGAAACCACAACCAGATCTTGGAAAATTACAGAATGTTTCAGAACAGAAGATCAATCATTGCAAAATGCTTAACTGTTGACTCTTAATGTGATTCTGAATTATGGAATTGCTAGAAGTGTCTGTGTGTCTGTGTGGGTGCATGCGCGCAGGTATTCATATTTATGTATACGAATGAAAAGGTTTTGATGGAAATTCCAGTTAATAGTAAATAACAGGCAAGACAAGGGTAGATAATCTTGAACAGAGCACCAGAAGTATCCTTACAACACAATTACCATGGACTGTCAATCATTCAGGCCTAATGTATTACAGTTTAAACAGAAAAAATGCTTGACTAGGAAATTCTTGCAGGACATCACAACTGACTGTTTAGCTAGATTGTAAGTATAGCCCTGCAGGCCAACACCATTGCTCTTAATCCACATAGAGTCATTTTGGAGTTGGGTGTTACCTAAATATCATCACCACCACCACCACCACCATCCAGCATTTTGTTTCTCATGATGGCCAACCAGATACCTCCAGGGTTCTTGCAAGCAAGAGATGGATGCTTCTAAAGAAAAAGGGGTGGGGCTTCAATTGCCTGGTCTCACCATTTTGCAGATGGTGACCACTACCTGGGTGCCAGTCATGATAACCAGAACAAAACCATCAATCATGATCAGTAAACCAAACCAGCTCTTACTGTTGCCAGTTGTAACATTTTCGGGGTCGGAAACCAAAAAAATCATGTACCATGTGAGAGTTGGGTGGTCATATCAATTTGTCAAATAAATAATAAAATAAAGAGGATGTACACAGGGGAAGATGCCAGGATAATTACATCAAATCAGGGTCCATGCGTGATGACATGACACAAATCTTGCTCGTACCTACGTCCACCCTGACAACTACTGAATTTAAGTTACAGTGTCTGCACGATGATGCACACTTCATCACTTACACCCTCGTTCCACACTCCTGTGGATGTTTGCCTACCCCCCCTTTACCAGCTAGTTAGGTTATCATTCCTTCATGCTGCTTCAGATGCACAGGGATGCTGAGCCCTTAAAACAGCGTTGTTTCAGGCACACTGAAACTTTTGTTTCTCCTATGTCCTTGGTGCTCAGGTGGAACATCAGAAGCTCTGGAGACTACATGGTCTACCACTGCAATCAAGGGTAGCTCAAGAAGCTCTAGACCAAGTTTCTGGAATCTGATCTACCTTCTTATCATGCATGGTCCCTTCCAGCTCTTTGCCAAAATGTGCATACCCAGAAGCACCACTGACTTTCCGAGCTGAAGGAGAACATTGGAAGGACATGGTAGGACCTTTACAAATAGGGATACTTTGAGTTCGGAACTGGGTGGATGCAAAATCTGCCACCTCCATTGCAGCAGAAGGTCTAGTCATTGCTAGAGTACTGCCAACATCCATTTTCCTTTGCTTGGAGCAACATAACAACATAATGTTATTGTGCACGTACTAAACGGTTTGACCTGCTGCATTATGTAGCAGCAAATGCTTTGAATGCCACTATGGCATCTCACCATGAAGAAAGGTATGACCTGTGCCTTCATAAATCCCTACCCTTCATTTGCACAGCAACTGAAGACTGATTTTCACAAATTTGCCCTCATACAAGCTAAACTCCAGGCTGCTAAACTTCATAGCCATTATATACCATTAATAACTGGGGCGGTTTCTATAGTTTTTAACAGTTTCAGTCTCTCAATTGCCTTTTTCTTGTATTTCCAGGCCAGCTCTCCAATGATCAAAATAATGTTTGCTAATCCACATAAATTGGAACTCCTAAACCGTAGGAAGCCATCACATCTCCAGGGATACCCACACTTTCTGTGGAATGTGATTAATGCAGAATTCTCCTCCCTAAGTGGCACCACATGGTCTTCTTCTGTAAGCATTGTTTGGCTACGTTACGGTTGGCGTCTAGCATGCTAAGGAGGAAATGCTTCCGAAGCTGCGCAGTCCAATTCTGCAACCTAATCATAATTGGAATCCTCTCCTTGCCAATTCCTGGCATTTATATCCCACTGGGCTGATTGTTCAAAGCTGGACTGGAATCTAACAGCGGTGAGAGGCAAATTTAACTTGAGGGTTTTATCCCCATCTCTGTCACTGCCCACATTCAATATTTGTCACTATCAGAGAAGAAGAGATAGGTGGAAGTCCAATCCATCTTATAGCCTGCTACATGGGGCAAATTTGTTCTCCATGGTTTTTCCTCCTTTTAAAAAATCCAGACTGAAAATCTCCCTCCCTCAGCAGAAGGGAATTTATTTTTAAAAGGTCACAGGGTGACTGGAGTTGCTGGCTTTTGCTTTCTTTTTACAGTAATTACCATTTTGACTAGTTCCTCCCCACCCAAAACATGCCCACAGATGTCCCCAGAAGTGACTTGTTCCTTGCAACACTTCCTAGAAGGATCATTCACCTATGTGCTATCATAGAAAGTAGTGCATGCACACAGGCGTGTGTGCACAGACACACACACTTAAGATTCAGATAGCTGTGGAATTTCTTCAACCCTTTTTTTTTCATAATCTTCAAAAAGGTTACAGCACCCGTGTTATCTTAGCATAAGGGACTTGTCTTCTCTTGCAGTTCTTTAGCTTAAGCACAATGGCCTTTTAAGTACAGTAGGTTTGGACTGGGTCCTCTGACATCACATGCATTGAAAAAAAATTAGAGAAACAGGCTTGGCAAATGTTTATATTGATTTTTTAAAAAATCTCTAGAAAAATCTACTAAGCTGAAAACTGCACTACCAAAGAGGCAGTAAAACCAAATGGATTTTCTGAAGATCAGCACATCCTTCTGCCTGCATTAGCTGGGGAAGATGTCCCACATCAGGGTTGGTAAAAAAAAAACAACCCAGTTATTCTCCATGTATTGCACTAAACTAGGTCACCTGTAAAACTCCCCAGAGAGAGTTTAGGAATTCTATTTTAAGCATTCCATAGAATTTATCCCTTCCAAAACAAAAAGAATTTTAAGGCCCTGGCCTCACCGTGAGTGTTTCTTCCAAAGGGCATAATATCTGGGACAAGATTTCATTTTTCCCAGGAAGAAAGCTCTTCCTTTCATAAAAAGAGCAGATTTGAAATCAATTCTAGCTATTCAGCTAAAAAAAAAAAAAAGGCAAAACAAAACAACAGAAAAAGAATGTGTGCAAAGACTCTACCCTTCCGCAGCTACAATATATCATAAGAGGTGAGTCAATGCATGCTATTTCAGTCATAGGCCTCTCACATTGGCAAAGCTCATATCAGCAGTTGCCTTGTCATTTTGTCGCCTGTAATGAATGGGAAGCCGTAATTGTTACGATCGTGAAAAGAAGCAAAGTTTGCCACAGATCAATCAACTCCACCAACTATAAATACACAAAAGATTTGTTAGGTATTGTATGCCCAAAGCTTTTCTATCCATTTCATGTTCTTCTCTGAGGCCTGTGAAACTATAAAGACCGCACAGGAAACAATTTATGCTAAACATTCTACCGAAATCAAGTTTGTTGAGAAGGATATTCCTGCTTTAAACATGTTGAAACCAAACGATTCTGGCATTTGAGCAGAGATTTTTTTTTTGAACCCTCCAATGGAAAACCTACTGGTTTGATTTTCTAAAAATCACATCAACATTTTTCAGATGTCCTAACAGAAGCCTCGATTGTGAACTGGGGCCTCCCACAGCCTTGATTCATTTGGGAGCTTATCACAGTTGGACCTATAATTAAGACCAACCAATATTAAATAACATTTAAGGCAACCGATATACATGGCAATCAAGTAATAAGCCAGCGGCAACTTATGGGGAATTTAGCACAGAGACTATTGAAGGCTGATTATAGGCATCAGTCAAAGGAGAAGCAGTTAATCATCTATGAGAATTTAGCACCTTATTAAGTTCAGAGAGAAAAAGGCAGAGAGTTTTGAAAATAGCACCTTCCATTCAGTGAGAGAAAGTTGGAGGGGTTTGAAGAGTGGTGGGGGGAAGGTGGGGGGAAAGTGGGGGAAGGTTCAAGAAACCTTTCACTTTGCACAGCATTCAGTCACAGGAGGAGAAAGAGGAACGAGAAGAACAGAGACTTTCTCCACAACAAAGCAGCTTTTTTTAGGCTTTCTGTGGGAGCAAAGAAAGAGAGACATTTATAAGAGGTAGCATTCATACACCAAACACAAGCACTAAGAGGGAGCATCTTCTGCGCCAGCACCACTTCACTTGGGAACGGAAATAGAATAGAGCAGTGTTTCTCAGCCTTGGCAACTTTAAGATGGGTGGACTTCAACTCCCAGAATTCAGGGTGTGGTCCAAAAAGATGGTAGCCACAATGATGCAGCTGAAGCTCCACTCATTTTTATGTGACCCACATGAAAGCAGGTGAAGCTTTGATTGCACCATCATGGCCACCATCTTGACTTCTTAGACCGCACCCTGCAGACATCTCCATCTAGCTGCATGCCGTCAGACAATTTATTCCAGGGTTTCAACTCATTAGAAAGAATTTCCTCACAAGTAAGCCTTTACTCACAAGGGGTCCTGGTTTGGGATCCTGAAATGGTTGCATTTGTACTTTGCCGCCCACAAAACTTGCTTCCTCTGACACCAGTTGTGTAACATTGGTAATCCAAAGGAAGGATTGTCTTTATTCATAGAAACTACATCTAATGATGACTCCTTCAAAATATTGGGATATTCTAATCAATCTGAAGACTCTGAGGATCAGTCTGCTCCTCAGGAGCTCCACATCTTCTGAAGAGGAATATTCGGGGACAGGGTGACTGACTACTGAAAATGGCCATGACCTCTGAAGTCCAGATTGTATATTAATGATGGGCAACCTTTTTGGATATTTTGATTGCCCAGAGGCCACACAGCATTTTTAAAAGGACAAGGTCTCCAACAGGTGGTGCATATTGGTTGGGGCCTGCCCTACATGGTAACAGAATCAGGAATTTCACCTTTCCCCCTGGCTTTCTAACTCAGTGGGGGCAATTTGGTTTTACATCAAGCTTCAAAATAAATTCTAAACCTGCACTGAAAAAAAGAAATATCATATTCAGCTACCAAGAAAGGCTGACCAACTACTGTAATTGTGACTAGAGTGGGCCCAGGAAGTCACAAGAAGCAGGTCTGAAGGCCCCATAGAGCTCTGGAGTTTTCAGTTGTCTACCCCAGTCATTGGATATGAACATTTTGTATTACAATCACCGACCAGAACTGCAAACAAAAGTGCATTAAAAATAAAAATAAAGTAAAAACCAATCAAGATAAAATGTTACAATTGGTGGTGGGTTCATCGGAGGATAATAAAAGTCTGCCTAATTTTACAAGTGGTTTAACAAAATTTAGCTACGCTCAAGGAAACTGAATCATATTGATCTGATAACTGTACATAAACAGGATCAGAATTTCCTGGGTGTTTTACCAGGTAAGGAATTATAAAGTGGGTCCTTGAGTCCTTCCAGATGGTACAACATGGCAGGACATGAGCTGTAGTTTCAACAACCCTTTGTCCACAGGGGCACAGTCTCAGCTCATGGAAGACTTTTTTGTGGGGGCCCTCCAAAATTGCTGTGGGGAGAGCATTGAACGTGCTGAAGTTAGCGCTCTTTGGAGTTTGGGAAACAGTTATGTGGTGTAAGTATCTGGATGGTTTGTAAAAAGGAGTTGGCTACTCAGAAATATGTTCTTAGGTAGAGCAGACTAGTCCTGTTGGGCTTCCAGGTCTTAGATACGTTGTTTAAATGCGCTGAGTGCCCGCTCATCACCCATCATTAGGAACGCCTCCCTGGAAAAGCTGAGATGTTGATGCTTTTGTGAGATTATCCTGAACCATATTGAATTACAATCGTCTTCAATAAGGAAATAATTTAAACCTGTGGAAAAGAAGAGTAACTTCAACCAATGTGCTGTGATAAGGTCTGTGTGCCTGTTTTGGCTTTAAATAGCCCTGCCTCCCTCCTTCCTACTACATTGAATCTCAAGGGGCTAGCTGGAATATAGCCTTAGGAAGTTAAGGAGTAGAGGAAGTGTAAGGTCCTAGCTGGGCACCAAAAAGTAGTACCCCAGCCCTTAGCACCAAAATCAAGTTGCCAAGGAGGATTAAAAGGGTCAAGATGATTACCACAGCCATATATTCAAAGCCTACACCTTTTTTATTTCTGTCATGTGTGCAATGCATGTAAAAAGGGGCGGGGCTTCAATCACACAGCCACAGCTGCCATCTTGACTTTTTTGACCACTTCCCCTTGGATTCCCCTGTACCCAAGGCCTAAGACACTGCAGTGGCAAAGTACGAAGATTCGAATAGTATTTTCATTTTGTTCCAACAGATACAGCTTGATGATTTCTGACATTTTAGTCTGAACCAAGAAAGAGGCCGTGTAGGAGGTATAACTTTAGAGTTGTGTAACTTAGAAAAAGAGAAGTGTGCGTGTCTTTAAAGAAACTAATTTCTGCAAAGAATAAAAGGTTGGGTTAAATCCACACGGTATCAGAAGTTTATCAGAGATTAACACTCTGAGTAATCTTTAAAAGCAATGCCCTTTATGGAGTCGACAAAGAACTGGGAAGTTTTAAAATTGTAGATTCCAGAGATCCCATAGGAGACAAGAAGTCAGGATTTATTTTTAAAGTGTTTTACCATTTTCAGTTTCATTTCAGGGAACAAGAAATGCAAATCCATTTCAATATGTCAGACTGACACCCTGTCTATTCTTTGTTGACTGCAGCATCAAAGGCTAAGGCCTACCATACTCAACCACTAGATGGCAGCAAAGGGTTAGAGGGGGTTTTTTATTTTTTATTTTTATTTTTTTATTGCATCTCTGCTGTCATCTAGTGCTTGTTCAGATTTTTTTGCTGCCAAAGTACAGATGGCTTAGTCTAGAATTACCCATTCAGTGCTGGAAACAGGGAAGATCATTGCAAAAGTAATTGTGAGATCTATAGCCCACCTGTCTTCCAAATTATAAAATAGCTTACATCTTCTTTCAGTTTTATCCCTGAAAGGACAGGGATGCTAAGGTGACTTGGGCTGAGAAACTGTGATCAACCCAAAGGCATCTAGTGAACTTCCATGGTGTCTCTGGTCTTAATATAGCACTGCAATAATTGTACCACAGTGCCAGTAATTATGCTCACCTCTGGCCACATCTAGGGTGGGATGCTGTCTCTAATAGGTTTTAATCATGGTAATATGGGAAGAAGATGGCCAATCCTGAATCTAGACATCGTACATTATGGAAATTTCTGAGATTACATACAGAAATGTTTTTTCAGCCATAACTGTATACATGGAAAGCATGACGTATACATTCCCCATGGCTGGCTGGGGAATTCTGGGAGTTGAAGTCCACCATCTTTAAGCTGCCAAGTTTGAAAAACACTGATGTATGCTATGACAAGCCAGAATTACTATATTTGATTGAATTAAGAACTGAATGCTGGAAATTATCTGAAAATATTTTTGCATCTCCTGTGCTCTTTAAACCGAAGATACCATATTTAGACCCGGAGGCATACTGAGGTTTGTTAATGTATTTCAAGTAACACAGTTCTCTGCTTTGCTTTAAGCCTTATCAAGTTCATGTACAAATCAGCATCAGTGATTCCTAAAGTCAATTCATTTCAATTTTCTGAATGAATTCAGAAAAAAAGTTCTTTGCTTGTGTGAAAACGTCCCATATAATCTTTACCCAGGCCTTTGGCAAGGGAGAGACCTCTCTCTTCATCATCCTTGCCATCTTTTATCTTTATGTTTTACGTTTTATTGATTTTGTTGTAATTTCTTGGTGAGACACCCAGAACCATTGGGAGTTGGGTGACGTACAAGTTTAATTAATCACAATATTATGGTTGGTTGCAGAATCAGCCAGATGTTTAGACTGGATTTGGCATTTTTGTCCACCTATCGAGTCCTTCCCAAGGACCTGGGATGGTGACGGTGACGATGATGATAGTTCAGTTCAAAGTCTTCCAATTAGTTTCCAAACATACAGCTCCATCACACTGTAGTCTTTTGAAGTAAGCAGCATGATGCAAAGCAGCATTGTGCAGAAATGAAGTAAGAATTCAGTTAGTTTTTACAGTTTGACTTGGAACATCCATTCGATTCAAAAAGTTGATTTGGTTCAGAGATCTGATGGAGTCACCTTTGAACTGAACTTCTGACCCAGAGTTTCGCACAGCCCTACTTATTACCACTGAACTCATATGGCATTTCAGAAGCCTCCACCGAACTGTTACTATCTTTACTCCCCACCCCACTCAACATGACTGATCCCACATTTTTGGGAGTCTGGGGGGCTGAAGTTGTTTTTTTTTTTGGGGAGAGTGTTGCTTTATTATTTCGTCATTGCTTATCAGGGATGTTTTATTTGGTTTTATACCTAGGTAGAGAGTAAAGATCACCTTGACAGAGATAGATGAGATTTATTACCTAAGCAACGAGGGGAAAAACATGTCTTAAATCCAAAACAAGCCGAAGGAATGTGAAAGTAGCTCAGGCTGACACCTCCCTGTTTCATGTGAGTTTAAGTAAGGGAAGAGGTAAAGGACAATCAGACCTGCAAGATTCTGTCACTCCAGCCAATCTTAATAAAAAGAGTTTTAGCCTTCCTGAGGAGTTGCCTTCCTGGTCTGGTCTACCCAGTGGGGCTGACACTGATGAGAATCTAGATTGCACTGGGGTATAAATGTGGGCAGTAAATAGAGAAACCCCTTAAACAAACCGGGGTACAACAAAGTCATATAAAAGAATGCAATATATACATTTTTTTAAACCTCAATAAGCAAAGATCTCTTAAGTGCCCCATAAATTAAACTTTCCTAAAGATCAAAGGCCCATTGAAAGGGCACTGCTTTGAGGGGTTTTTTAGATGCCAATAGAAAAGGGGCATTTGGACCTCCAGGGGGAGAGTGTTTGAAAGAATAGGGCAGCTACTGAGAAGGCCTGTCCCCTGAGCCTTGCTCCATGTCCTTCTCTAGGATATGCATAGGAGAGCCAAAAACTACTTTCCAGTGGTGGCCCATCCAGTGTAATGGGCAGAAGGAATAACCTTGAAGAACAGGAGGAAGAGCTGCTATGAAGACAATGGGCAGATAAAAGAAATCTGGGTCAGGACCAGAACTGTAATCTGAGAAAGCGCCTCAGACAGGACCCTCCCTAGTTCTCACAAAGATAAAGGGAGGGAGAGTGGAAGTGCATTCAGACTTGCAAGATTCTGCTACTGTAATCGTATAATGAAAGTAGCATTAATCTGTGTGACTTTGGTTTCCTAGTCCGATCTACCTCAAAGGGCTGACATCCGGCATAAACACAGGTCGTAAAAAGATTCTTTCCACTGCCTTGAGCCATCACTTTGAATGACAGTACTTTCCAAATACCCTACTACTGAAGTATAGTTTTTTGCTGCCATGTTTAATTTGACAGATAACAGCTCTTCAAAATCTTGTTCAGGAAGCTCTCTAGTTCTGCTATGAGAGAAATTCCAATTATGGAAATTACAGATATGGAGCCCAAGGCCCTTTGCACATAATGTTTGCATTTTGCTAAGGTACTATTGTGAATAATAATAATAGTAATAATAATAATAATGTATCTTTTGTGTATAAACATAAAGAGCCTTATACTCAGTCTAGTCTGTTACAGTCACTTCTCCATTGATTCAATTAATGTCTAGCAGCTTGGCAGAAACAAGCCCAAATTTCATAATGTTAATCAGGGGGACAATTAAAGGTTAAGCAACTAGGGTTACACAGAGATAGTCCTGTTTTGCTTACCTAATGATATTCAGTTAATTAACAGCTCCAGGAACAAACAACCTTTCTAACAAAATTAAATGAAATGTGCTTTGCTGCACAGAAGTCTCGTAGCAGGTGTCCTAAATGTAGCTTGCAGATTGGGTACTGAAAGTCATGTAATAGGCAGGCTTGAGAACGGTCACCTGTAGTGAATAAGGCTCCACTCCAGGTGATCAGGCAGAACATGACATTAGCTCCAATTTGACCAGGATCTCTATCCTTGAGACATTTTACAACCATGGAATGAAAACAAAGAATGTTTCAAGAGAGGGTTCAGAAAGATCATTGAATGAAGCCCTGCTGTTTCAATAATAATGAGGGTAAAGCTGACCCCTGAGCAACATGTGGATGCTGAAGACCAGGATTTGGGAAGACTTGTTTGTGGATGTTCTGGTTGAGGGGGACCTTCTTGAAGAGTGCTGGATGGTGGTTGGAAGCCAACTAGTTATAGGACACGTGCTTACATTATTATATAAAGTGCTTATATTTCTTGTAAAGAGGTACCATCTCCCCTCAGTTGTTTCTACCCACCCAATCCAATCAGGCAGGATGGGCATGCTTTGGGTCCCATCAGTTAAGGAATGCCAGTTGGCGGGGCCTAGAAGATATGTCTTTTCTGTCGTAGCGCCCACCCTTTGGAACATTCTCCCTGCAGAGATCAAGATGGCCCCAACTCTGCTTGCTTTTCATAAGTCCTTAAAGACCTGGCTCTGTGCCCAGGCCTGAGTCCCTGAGATTGTGCAGGGACCCATTTCTTGGTAATATTAATGATTGTGGTATAGGATATATTCTTGGTTGCTATGTATTTTAATATTTGTATTATTGTAACTCAGATTTATCTCAGATATTGTCTTTGCAATCCTTGGAGAACTTGCTAAGTTCCTCCATGCCTAAGGAGGACATCTCTCTTAATGTTAATGTCAGAATGATATTCCACAACAAGTCTTTCTTCAGGAACATTGGAGCCATACAAGGCTCTGGATCTGAGTCAGATACTCACAGTGTAACTGAAGGAATTTTTCGCTTATTCTTACACTCTTCAGACATTTTGGAGGCCCTGCTTTGGGTAGGCTCCACATATTGAGGTGTGGGGCATAACTACTTTGGGGTGAACCTTTTCATTTATGGATCCTCAGCCTTCCCAAAGAGGCATACCAAAACCTTCCTTTTTTGTCTTTAGAGTTGTTGATGATTACATGCCATCAAGTCATTATTGACTCATAGAGACTACCCAGATAGATTTTCTCCATGGTGATCTGTCCCTAACCTGGTCCTTCAGCAATGCCAATGGTGCTAGAAAACTTTGTCCTTCCAGGCATTTTTATTTTAAACTTACTGTTAATTCCATCCATATTGCAATGCAGTCTTCTAATAAATCTTATATCGGCTGCTTTACTTCCTACTATTTAACCACTTTAACTGAATGTTTTAATGGCTTGCTTTTAATATGCTTACATAGGACATATTCAGAGGTGTTTTGTTTTGCCCTTCTTACATCAAAGCTTTTAAATCCTGGGCTTAAAAAGATGTGTGGAAGAGTCCTAGAATCATAGAATATATCAACTGGAAGAGAGCTACAGATCATCTAGTCCAGCCCCTTGCTACTGCAGAAATCTACTAATCCAGCCCAGGCCATGAGTATCTGCAGGGTGTGGTCAAAAAGTCAAGAAGGTGGCCACAACAGCATGATCAAAAGTCCACCTGTTTTTATGTGGGTTGCCCCTGATGCACATAAACGACAAGTGGGGCTTCAGTTGCACTGTTGTGGCCACCATCTCAACTTTGTGGACATGTCTGTAAGTGGTTATCTAGCAAAGGGGAATCTGCCACCACTTTAAACTGACTGTTCCACTGCTCACCTTCTAATGTGACAGTGTTTTAGATGTTTGTAGACCACCGTTGTATTGCCCCTTAGTCTTCTCCTTTACAAGCTCATGCCCAGCACATTTAATGTTCTTCAGAGGCCTTATCAACCTAATAGCTCTCCTCTGAACTTGGGGCAGCTCAGTGGGGTCTGCAGGGTGGTCAAAAAAGTCACGATGGTAGGCCCAATCATGTGATCAAAGCCTCATCCTGAAAAAAAAATGCTTTAGAAGATGGCATCTCATTTTGTTTTATTTTTTAATTAGGTCCATCCATCTTCTGATGTAGCCATCTTTATGTGCCCTTGCTGGATTAAGGAAATGAGAAAAATACTTTTAACCCCAACTCAGATTCAAGAACATTTTTTCTCCTTAACTCTCTTTTTATCAGAACCTAGCTGGCCAATTACTACTTCTCCCTGGATGTTCCTACTTTATAGGTGTGAATCAAGGCTGGAACAGTTCAGAAGGGGCCAGAAACAGTACGTAGTCAAGGTCTGTTTAAAATTTACAATGCTCAGGAGATAAATTAAAAGTACGATCAATAGTTTACCTGGCCATCAGGCTGAAAAAACACAAATCTTCCTTCCCTTTCCTAGCTTCTTCACTGGAGAGAGAAAAGATTTAACTTGGCTACAGTAATAATAAAACAAGTTTCTGTCATGTTCATCGTTTCAATGTTTTGCATACATCGTAACGTTTCGCATGTCACTTTTCTGATCCGGGTTTGCTGGGTGGAAATTTCCAGCCGTGCCTGGCTGTAATCTTGCTTTTGCAACTGGGGAATGTTGTTTGGGCTATTGGGCATGTTCAAGGTTGCTTTCTCAGGCCGATGTGGGTAACGGTTTTCACCACCTGGGAGGGGGTGGTTGTTAAGGGGGGAGCGGGGCGGGACTGGCTTGGGAGCGAGGGGTTTTAGTTTGTATTTGGCGCGCTTTTGCTCATTCTCAGCTTTCTTTGTATTGCACACTATTCTTTCAATAAACCAGTTATCATTTAGCATCTACTTGTGAGACTGAGTCTATTAGAATAGGCAAACGTTACATAAAGCTGAGAATCCTAAAACCCTTGTTCCGCTAGCCCTATCCAGCTTTGTCTGTAGAAGGGAGTGCTAGCGAGGAACGAACCGAGATTGCAGGAGATGGCGAGCGGGGCATCGAGCGAAGGGGAACTGGACTCCACGGTGGTTAGAGCGGAGAAGGTACCCTGCAGTGATGCTCTGGAGGCTCGGGCAGAACTCGACTTAAAGTTAAAGGGGTCGGAGGCATGTTGGAAATTACCAGAAATGGCCAGCACCTCGGCTGGTGACTATTTTACCTGGGAGGAGGACTCGGATGTTGGGGCGGTGCAAGCCCCCTCGAAACGGAGGTATCCGTTGTCACCTAAGGTGGTCGTAAAAGAAGCGCCCAAAGGGGCACTCGCCCCTGAGCATATAAAGGCATTGGAGCACAAATTAGATTCAGTTGAAAGTATGTTGAAGAGATTGTCCACGGGTCGGGGGTCCCCTGAGAGAGGAAAGGAAGGGCCCCATCATAAGCGTTCCATATCACCAGCACCCCTTCCATCCCCCAGAGGGAGAAGCAGGGTCCGGTGCAGAGGAGAGGAGAGAGGCCCGGGGGTGACAATTTTGAGGTCCCCTCCATCAATGAGGCGCTCACTAGGGGCCGTACAGAGGGCGGAATGACCTGAAGCTGGGAGACCCCCACCTTTCACGGTAAAGTTTGATGGGGACCCCACCAAATTGTCCTTCTTCATAACTAATGCTAAAAGTTATATGGAAGATTGGGAACAGGGATTCCGCTCAGAACGGAGCAAAATAACCGCAGTTGCTACCAAACTAAAGGGGAGGGCGGCCGATTGGTTTGTACAGCTGGGCCAATCAGACGCTCCGGAGTTGGAAGATTTCAAGGAATTTTTATGGGCATTACGCCAACATTTCGAAGACCCGTTAGCTCAGGAAAGAGCAAAGCGGGCATTAAAGAGACTGTATCATGGATCACGATCCGTGGCAGATTATGCAATGGAGTTTAAAGCACTGGCTGGAAAGGTGGAGGATTGGTCCCAATCCACCCTAGTGGAGATGTTCAAAGAGGGGCTGGAAACCGAAGTCCTGAAGTGGGCTTTGGGGCGTGAGGACCCAAGAACCTTGTATGACTGGATTCAGCTGGCGGGCAGCGCAGAACATGCCCTAGAGACATTTGCTTACAGTAAGTCGTTGAGGTATGGGAGATTCAGTAAAGGGCCCCGCACCTCCGCTCCACAAAGGAGATCCAGCCAGCGGGTCTGGGACGAAGAAAAGGAGCGACGCTTTGCGAAGGGTCAATGTCTGAGGTGCGGAAAAGAGGGACACCGAGCGGTGGCGTGCCCAAAATGAAAGACCGAAGATCGGGGGGAAAAGTCATCCGGGAAATCTCCGTCTCTACCAAGAAGGATGAAGGCGGCGGTGGCGGAGGTCGAAGCGGAGGAGGTCCCGTTCTTCGGAGAGGAGGAAGAAAATGTGTTGGAGCAACCGGCGGGAAACGCCGGCCACCTGCTTTAAAGGGCGCCGCTGGGCAGGTGGAAGAGGAAGGGCGCAATCACACTTCGGTGAGTGGAAATTTCCCTACGCTGACAGTGAAGGTGAAATTGGGATCACGCACACGAACTGTTGAAGTGTGGGCAATGGTTGATTCAGGGTGCTCACGGTGTTTAATGCACCCCGATGTGGTGGCTGCTTTGGAGCTACCCACGTTCCCTTTGAACCGGGAAATGATCTTTACCAATTGGATGGATCTACGGCGGGGGGAAAACTGGTGACTCACTCCACAGGGATGGTGGCATTGCAAATGGGAAGTCACTGGGAAAAGCTACCTTTCATGGTGGCACCTGTGGGGGGTCCGTTTGTCATTTTGGGGATGCCTTGGTTTGTTCAACAGAACCCACACATAAACTGGGTGCACAGGACTGTGACTTTTGCAGATGGATTTTATAAAGCCCCGAAGAGGGATTTATTGGATAGCGGTGAAGTGGGGCGAGCGGCAGCAACCTCTCCGCACCGTCTTACTGAATTCCTAGAAGGGTTGCCGGAGCAATACCAGGGCTTTGCGGATGCGTTTGGTGAAAAGGAAGCAGATCAGCTACCGCCACACCGAAAAACTGACTGTGCCATAAACTTTATCCCTAATGCAAAGTTGCCTAAGCCAAAAATTTATGGTATGACCCAGAAAGAACTGGCAATGCTAAGGGAGTTTGTGGATAAAAATCTGGCTCGGGGTTTTATTGAGCCAGCAAGTTCCCCAGTGGGGGCGCCTGTTCTGTTCAGACCAAAGAAAGATGAGACTTTGAGATTATGCACAGATTTTCGTGGTTTGAATGCAGTCTCAATATTAAATAAATATCCCATCCCGTTAATCAAAGACATGTTATCACATCTGTCAAAGGGGAAAATATTCTCTAAATTGGACTTGAGGGAGGCATATTTCCAGATTCGCATAAGGGAAGGTGATGAGTGGAAAACTGCTTTCAATTGTCCTCTGGGCTCTTTTCAATATAAAGTGTTACCTTTTGGGTTGGCGGGAGAGCCTGGGGTTTTTATGCAATTGATTAATGAGGTCTTGCATGACCATTTATATAAAGGTGTATTGGTATATTTGGATGATGTATTGATCTATACTACAACAATGGAGGAGCATGTGAAACTAGTCAGACAAGTGCTCAGCAAGTTGAGAAAAGCTGAACTGTATGCTAAATTGCCTAAATGTGCTTTTCATAAGTCTCAAATTGACTATTTGGGTTATAGAATTTCAGACAAAGGTATTGAAATGGATCCAGCTAAAATTGAGGCCATTCTGTCATGGGAGGCACCACATACACGGAGGCAACTCCAAAGTTTCCTCGGTTTCGCGAATTTCTATAGATCCTTCATAAACTCATTCGCAGAAATCGCCCTCCCCCTTACTGAGTTGCTTAAAACTAAGGGGCAGGGGGACACCAGGAGATCAAAGAATCCCGGCGCATTATTAAAATGGACGCCTGCATGCCAGATGGCTTTCGACATGCTTAAAAAACTATTCACAGCAGAACCTATTCTGCAGCATCCAGATCCTACCAAACCATTTGTGGTACAGGTGGATGCCTCTGATTTTTCTATTGGAGCACTCCTCTTACAGGCAGACGAATCGGGGTGTTTGAAGCCTTGTGCTTATCTCTCTCGTAAATTCTCTGAGACTGAAAGGAGATGGCACGTTTGGGAAAAAGAGGCTTTTGCTGTGAAAGCTGCTTTGGACACTTGGCGCCATTTGTTAGAGGGGGCTGCTCATCCTTTCGAGGTTTGGACTGATCACAAAAACCTCGAAGCACTCAGTGCACCCCGTAAACTCAACCCAAAGCAAATTCAATGGGCTCAGTTTTTTAGCCGTTTTGATTTCAAATTAAAGTTTATCCCAGGAAAGAAAAACTTTCTGGCTGATGCCTTGTCACGCAGACCCCAAGATTCCAGTAATGTGCCTGATGTAATAGGGACTCTCTGGACGGAGCCGCAATTGAGTCTTGCGGCTGTGACGCGCAGCCAGACCCGCGTGCAGCAACCAACCATATCAATTTCACCCCGTCCAGGACGTTTGCCAGTTCCCTCAGATTTGCAACAACAGTTTCTTTCAGAATTGAAATCTGATACTTGGTTGCAAGCCAACCTTAACACTGTTGCTTTTGACAAAGGTTTTGCTTGGAAAAACGATTGGCTCTATGTACCTGAACCTTTACACAAAAACGTTTTACTCCGTTGCCATGATGACAAACTGGCAGGACATTTGGCTTTGTTAAAACACTGCACTTGGTGAGACGCCAATTCTGGTGGCCCACACTCCGGCGGGATGTTAAAGCCTATATTGCCTCCTGTCCTGTTTGCACTGCTTCTAAACGGAAGGTGGGGAAGCCTCATGGCTTGCTCCAGCCTGTGGCCAATCCCTCTCACCCCTGGGAGGAAATCTCCATGGATTTTATTGTAGATCTGCCTCCAAGTCAACGGAAAACTGTGATTTGGGTGGTAAAGGACTTTTTCTCAAAACAAGCTCATTTCATCCCGTGCGCTTCTATTCCCTCGGCGCAACAGCTGGCCCGCCTCTTTTTTGTACACGTGGATCGCCTCCACGGTAGCCCCTCCCGTTTGGTGACTGACAGAGGCACACAATTCACTTCGCAATTTTGGCGGGCGTTTATGAAACTGGTGGGTACTAAACAAGCCCTATCCACTGCGTCGCATCCTGAGACTGACGGCGCCATGGAGGCCCTTAATTCTACCTTGGAACAATATTTACATGCTTTTGTTAATTATCAACAAGACAATTGGGTCAACCTTCTTCCTTTTGCTGAAGTCGCCTATAACAATGCTGTCCATCAAAGTACTGGTCAAGTACCCTTTCGCACCGTCTTTGGTCGTGATTTCGTCCCCATCCCTGAACTGCCTCAACCAACCTCTCCTCCTTCCTCCCCGGCAGACTGGGCTGCTCATCTGGGGGACTCTTGGCCGAAGATAAAACAAGCTCTTGCTGATGCTCAAGCAGCTTATAAACGCCATGCTGATGCCAAACGGGCACCTCAACCACCTTTCAAAGTTGGAGACAAGGGCTACCTCTCCACAAAATTTATTAAATCACCCCAACCCACTAAGAAACTAGCACCAAAGTTTGTGGGCCCTTTCCAGTTCTTGCCAAAATTAATCCTGTGACTTTTAAATTGGACTTGCCTCATAATCTTAAACGTTTGCATCCTGTCTTTCATTGCAGCCTGCTTAAAGCTTATCACCCGTCGGACCGCTGGCATCCTCACCCAACACCACCTGCTCCTATTATGATTGATGGCCAGCAACACTTCGAGGTCCACGACATCCTCGATTCTCACCACCTTCGGTCTACCTTACAATATCTGGTCCGGTGGAAGCACTTCCCCCATCCTGAATGGGTTGCTGCTCACCATGTTCGCTCACCTGTTTTGGTTGCTCGTTTTCATTCCACCCACCCCCATAAGCCCGCTCCTTAGATATCTTTCTCTTTAGGGGGGCAGTATGTCATGTTCATCGTTTCAATGTTTTGCATACATCGTAACGTTTCGCATGTCACTTTTCTGATCCGGGTTTGCTGGGTGGAAATTTCCAGCCGTGCCTGGCTGTAATCTTGCTTTTGCAACTGGGGAATGTTGTTTGGGCTATTGGGCATGTTCAAGGTTGCTTTCTCAGGCCGATGTGGGTAACGGTTTTCACCACCTGGGAGGGGGTGGTTGTTAAGGGGGGAGTGGGGCAGGACTGGCTTGGAAGCGAGGGGTTTTAGTTTGTATTTGGCGCGCTTTTGCTCATTCTCAGCTTTGTATTGCACACTATTCTTTCAATAAACCAGTTATCATTCAGCATCTACTTGTGAGACTGAGTCTATTAGAATAGGCAAACGTTACAGTTTCTTAAATATGGTTCTCTATAGCCTTTTTCTTTCATTCGGCTTTTCAATTTGCATGGGTCTTTGTGGGTTTTTACACTGTTTGAAGGTCCTTTTTTTTCCTTAAATCATTATGGGTCTGATTTCTCTTCGCAACGTTTTAATCCAATTATTTCTTTCAGCAAACAAGTGTTCTCGGTGTATCTGGGTAATGAGTTATGAGCAGAAGTGATTTCTGATTAGTCAAGCTAATTTTTTGGAAAGGACAAAATGAACAAAGAGCAACCAAGATAGGAAACAGTGATAGTGATCCATCCAGGTACATTGTTAGCTGACAGAATGGAATAGATTTGAAATTCATGGAGGAAGCTGGAGGTAACTTCCAGCTAAAGTGCATAAAAGGATATTCCTCTTGCTATTTGTCTCCCACCATTACATTTTAGTGCCTTATTCTATATCCTCTTATGGTGTCTGGTAATAGCTTCTATAAACACCTGTTCTTATTAGCATTTTGCTCAAGGGGAACCTGATTCACTGCAAGGGATTTCACATCAAAGAAGAAACCAACATCTACGTCTTCGTTGCCACCAGCAAAACTGGGAAGCGGAAATGTTATGCTGAGGCACATAGAGCTAGGATGTTGCCCTTCCTCTCCAAGACTTTCCAAGTCCTAAACAGGATCCAGGGGGCTCTGGTCAATCCCTTCCCAGCCTCAGAGCAGCAGATAACAAGACACTGGGGATGAGTCTAGGAAGAGGTGTAATCTATGCATGGACAAAGTCCATCTGCCGTTTTGTGCCTTCATATCATTCACAAAAACTTGCTGAAATTCATGGATACATGGAGCCATTTATTTTGGATGCCAAAGTATGGTGTTTTCTAACTGTGGATCCCCAAAACTGTAGATATTGAAACCACAGACAACCATGATGATCACCTATTCATGGTCAAGTCAGGCTAAAAATGGGTAGCCTTTTAGGGGCCAAAAGTTGCCATCAACATTTTTGAGAAGGTGAGTATTCAGGGGCCATGCCAATAATAAGATTCTGTTAATGTAGCTTAATAAAGTAAAATTAGTTCTTCTAGTCATGTTTCCTGCATGTATGTGCAAGTGTATTAATAATGCAATATCATCTCAAAATTAATAAACAAACCATAATATAAAAAAGAAAGAAAAAGCCTGGACTATTATGTTATAAGCAGAACAACTCCAAAAACATGGAGCACCTTGCTTGAAATACGGCCAAATTTCTTGTTCCTTTGTCAAAGCAAAAGTTATAAAACCCGGCGACTGATGGACCCGGTAGGGTTTCAGAGCAAGCTGGGGGTTATACCCGGTGATCTGCTGCACGGTCCAGCGGAGGCCCTGGCTGCAGCCTGGAACAGGGAGGCGGCCGGGGCCTTGGACAGGATTGCGCCTGTGCGGCCTCTCTTGTCCCATCGAACCTGGCACTCCCTGTGGTTTACGGAGGAGCTGAGGGTGCTGAAGAGGGTTAAGAGACGCCTGGAGCGCCGCTGGAGGAAGACAAAGACTGAATTCGACCGAACACAGGTAAAAGCCGCCATTAAGGCCTACCTTGTGGCGATAAAAGTGGCGAAACATCAATATTTCTCCACTTTTATTGCGTCTGCAGAATGCGGCCCGATGGCCCTGGGATCACTCCATCCCTTTTGGGGAAGGTGGGTACAGCGACCCACCTACAGAGCCATGCAGAGGAATTTGCTGAGCATCTGCAGGACAAAATTGCTCGGATCCACTCCAAGTTGGACTCCAGGTGTGAGGCGTGGTCTGGAGAGATACCAGGGGAACAGGCTTACCCAGTCATCTGGGAGCAGTCTGATCCTGTTGGACCTGAGGAAGTGGACAGGATCCTACGGACAGTAAATGCCACCACATGCCATCTAGACCCGTGTCCCTCCTGGCTAGTAAAAGCAGGCCGGGAGGTCACATGTGGTTGGGTCCATGCAATGGTTAATACATCCTTGGGAGAGGGGGTGTTTCTGGCGGCCTTTAAAGAGGCGTTGGTACACCCCCTCCTCAAGAAGCCATTGCTGGACCCTACTGTTCTGGACAATTTTCGTCCAGTCTCCCACCTTCCCATTTTGGGGAAGGTGGTTGAGAAAGTGGTGGCTTTGCAGCTCCAGAGGGTCCTGGAGGAAACGGATTATCTGGACCCCTTTCAGTCAGGTTTCAGGCCCGGTTATGGGACAGAAACGGCATTGGTCACACTTATGGATGATCTCTGGCAGGAGCGGGATGGTGGCAGTGCATCCATCCTTGCTCTCCTTGATCTCTCAGCGGCTTTCGATACCATCGACCATGGTATCCTTTTGGGGCGGCTCAGGGAGTTGGGGGTGGGCGGCGTAGTCTTACGCTGGTTCACCTCCTTCCTCCAGGGCCGATCCCAGTTGGTGTTGATAGGGGAGGAGAGATCGGCCCCACGGCCCCTTCTTTGTGGGGTGCCACAGGGATCAGTACTCTCCCCTCTCCTTTTTAACTTCTACATGAAACCGCTGGGTGAGATTATCCGTCGCCATGGAATGAGGTATCATCAGTATGCTGATGATACTCAATTGTATATCTCCATCCTGGGTGAAATAAGTGATGCCGTGACCACCCTCTCCGAGTGTCTGGGGGCTGTGGGGGCCTGGATGGGGAACAACAGGCTTTGACTGAACCCTGGTAAGACCGAGTGGCTGTGGGTTAATGGTTCTTCTGTATCTGGGACATTAACATCTCTGGTTCTGGATGGGGTTGTACTGCCCCAGACAGACCCGGTGCGTAACTTGAGGGTCCTCCTGGACTCACGGCTCCTGCTCGAAGAGCAGGTGGCAGCCGTGGCCAGGAGAGCCTTTGTGCAGCTATGTGCTGTGCACCAGTTATGCCCCTTCCTGGATCGGGAGGCCCTTCAAACAGTCACTCTTGCTATGGACCCCGTCTGCAAGAGAATTCCGTCTGACGGGGTCCAGGAAGCAGGCCTTCTCTGCAGTAGCTCCCGCCCTTTGGAATATTCTGCCCCCGGAGGCGAGACTGGCCCCATCGCTCCTGGCCTTCCGGAGGAGTCTGAAGACCTGGTTCTGCCACCTCGCTTGGGGCGGAGAGGGGAGTAGATCTACATGGGGATGGCTGCTATAGACCACTCCTCCCACACTTGGACTGTTTTAGATTCTTCGCCACATGGATTCTTTATTTTTACCTTTATTTATATTATTTATTATTGTATTTTATACTGTGTATGTTATGGTTGTTGTTTTTAATCGATTGTTGTAAACGGCCCAGAGTCCCCCAACGGGAGGAGATGGGCAGGGACAAATTAGATAGATAAATAGATAAATAAATAAATAATGCAAATGTGAACACGCAGCAGATATCAACAACCTACTTCTGCACCCTAGATACAGGTTTCTCCTTCCAATGTCATGTGACTTTTTTTTTTTAGCCAGCATCTGTGCCTGAAAAAAATCTACAACTCTTGATTGATTCTAATTTCTGGAGCTACAGCCAGGAGTTGGTTGCCAATTTGTTAACAAGGGGCTTTTCAATCCCATGTAGTGGATGGGGCAAGAAATGTCTTTATTTGGTGGTCTGGAAAAACAAAGGCATCCTGTTTCTCTTACTTTCCCGCTATTTGTCTGGGATCAAGTTAATCAACAGAATAGGAAAGAAGGTTGAATAACAGCACCAAGTAACATTGAGTTCCTCAAGTTTTTTCCTACTTGGCATTGGTTTCACATGATTGATCTATAGCTCAAGGTGCCCAACTTAGTTCCTTCACCTCTGCAGATCGTAACCAGATTATTGTGAGCAAAGGTTTTTTTGGCACTCTGCTCCTCATTATCTTACCACTCTCCATGGCTGCAACATTCAAAAATATCAAACTGTTGTTTTTAACAAGATGCTATGATAATCCCTCCAGATTTAACAAGCTAGCTCTGATAAACCCCAGAGCCCCCTCCAACACATCCTTGGATATCCAAGAAGAAGCTATGCATGTTTAACATACATAAATTGAACCAGGCTCTTACTGACAATCCTGTTGATTTCTGCCTAAATTGTAGCCATAATAGGGAATTCCAAATCTTAGGAGTTCACGTCCCAAATTCTGAATTGCATCTCCAACAGCAAGGTGACTGCAATCAACTCTCATTAAATGTTCTTTCTGGTGTCAGATTTACATAAAACAGTCTGTTGTGTTATATTGACTTCATTTTTCAATCCTAGGGATATAATCTTACATTATTTAAAGCAACCTTCCTCTGGTTTACCAGAACAAGGCATTTGAGTTCCAACTAATGTCAGTCATATGGCCTGCAACCTGGGAACTAGAACAATTGCAACTAGCTCCATAAATTTAAAATCCATCAGTTAGTTCCATAAATACAATAATATTCATTTCTTAATATGAAACATTGAGAATTAAGGATCCCCGAAACTATTAAGCACTGCCATCCACTATTCAGTGATCTACGCCACTTTTCCTTATACAAGAATCCAGTATTTTCTTCTCCTTGCTGGCTTCATTGCACTTTCCAAACTATCTCCTCTCCATCTCTAGATGCCACGCAGAACGTTAGGCTATGAGCCATAACATGGTGTGATAGTGGTTTTGAGATGACACATCCTTTTATAATTAATATTCACATTTTAAAAAGAAAATCAATAGCAAACAGCCAACTACAAAACGGAATTGCTTCATTATTTTATGGTAGAGCATTCTTATATGTTAATCTATGTGTTTCTTGTTAATTTTCACTGTACTCACCTCGTTTCATTGATCAGAAGAATCTGCCCCTTTATTTTGTTCTTTTCCCCGCCAAGAATTCATCAGAAATGCAATCAGGTGTCAATGTTATTCTTGAAGCTGTTCTTACATTTCTCTCCTTGGAGTATTTGTTCTGCCCTGACTGTTCCCATCTTCTTTTGTGATTGTGACTGACGTGTTGGCTGTGGATTTCGGCTGATGGCTCCGACTATTTGTAGCCCAGATGGTTGTAAAATACAAAACTGGATTTCTACCGTGACCCTGAAGAAATGGCCTTAAGTGGTTGCATGAGCCTGAATGGCAGATGAAGACAAAAAAGAGAGAAAACAGCATCCAAAAATGGAAATGTGGGCATACATACACACAAACACCCCTACTACTAGACCTACCCAAAGATCACTGAAGGAACATCAAAAGAAGTCCACTGTTCAGAGATCATAATACATTGTTGTTGGGTTTGTTGGCTTGTTTATTTGGGTTGGGTTTTTTTTGGTCTTCCAGTAGTTTGTTTGGTTGCATTGAATGTGAGACTGGAAAAGAAAGGTTGCCCACCACCACCTACTTATGCAGAACTGATGCCTTTATTTCACACTGGATACTTCTTCTCCTGCCCAGTGGGCGCTGAGAATTCATTAATCTCCATCTCTCTTTCTGCAAGAAACACCCAAACCCACGTATATACATCAGTATAGTGAACCTAATCAAAAAATCTTAGAAGAAGAATCAATGCAAATTAAGGATTTGTTCTACTAACAGCAGAAGCCTCAGTAAACCTGGTATTGTCCATATGTAAACTCATGAATGAAGACTTTTCTCTACTAAATGACTTAATAACATCAGAGAGTCATTGACTGTGTAAATATATCCCAGGGCACATACACAAAACAGTTTTGAATTTAAATGCTCATTCAGTAGAATTTCCTATCTGTCACCTTTGCTAACGAGTTTTCTCCCATTATGAAGCTGTTATTAGCATGATCTTAAAAAAAAAGAAAAGAAAAGAAGATGTATCTAATTTCTTGAATTAACACTCTTCAAAAGACCCAGAGGGTCTGAAAGTTATTTAACTAGAATACCTGCTTAGCATAATCTTTTGGAGCTCCAAATCTTCTTGATGCTTCTAAGTACAACTTGGCAAATTGTCATTTAAAAAACAAAAAAGAAAGCTTGCAGCAATGTACAGTTATTATATTGGAGAACACTAAGGGAAGGAGAAACAGTGGGTGAAACCACTAGTTTGACCAGCATCCTTTTCAATAGACTGCCCTGTGACCAAATGCTTTTTTCTTGGGAGATTTTCAACAGTTGATCCACTAAAATTCTCATCCAAGCAATTCCTTGGGCAGGTGGGGATTCACCTGGACAGATGACCAAGCGGGCTTCTCTCTTTCTGTAAGAACATTGGTTGTAGAACAAGTCAACCTTATCTAGCTTGACCACCTGGCAGGTAGAGCTGGGGTGGATCCTTCGCTGCAAATCCTGTAAGGCAGCCACAGTCACATGATCAAAGGTATAGATCTATATGTAGAAGTTCTCTTTTCTAGGTGCACATTTGGGTGTTCAAGATATGGCAAACAACGCATTGTCGGAGGGGAGGTAATTGAAGACCTTCTGAATGCTGATCCTACGAATATCCCAATACAATCCATGATGAAAATATCTCCTAATGTTAGTATTTTAGGGCTCTGTTTGGACATTTCTGGTGGCATCTGGATTTGAGAAGAAGTTACTTACTGGATTTGCCTATAGTTAGAGATGAGTTACGGGATGAATTTTATATTTGTTGATTGAGAGGAGGTGAAGAGATTATGAAATTCTTTATACTTGTCATGATGAGGGTGGGGAGTTGCTTTCTTAGGACTTTTCCTTTTTTGCTTTTCTGCACTCTTTTTTTCCCTTTTTTAATTTGTTTTATCTTTTACTGTTGTAATTAAAACTTCTAATAAAAAAAAGATGATAATAGCTCCAATGCAGCCAGCGTCTCTAAAAAAGGAGGAGGGGGGGAAGGAAGGAGGTGTAGGCCCCTTGCACATTTCCACACCTACATCTCATTGATATTATCCGATGCACAATGCCAGAGACCTGAGGTTAAGAACAAGAATGCAATGTGTGACTAATTAAACTTCAGCCCAAATTAGCCTCCATGTCTACTGTACTAAAAAAAGCAAGCCCATTGCAAAATGCCGAGTTCTTACAAATGAGAAATTGACCGTATATGGTTGTTCCTCATAGTTTGCCAATATTAATGATCAGATATTGACTTCTTTCACCTAATTGGATGTTTAATGGTAATAGAGGTTGATATTTCCCAAGCGGGGGGTTGACTGGCTGGTGGCCAGCCTTATTGATTGCAACACACCAAACGGCAGATGGCTATGACTAAATCTTTCCCAGGTTAGGACAGGGAGAAGCCACAATGTTCTCATAAGCACCCATGTGCCCCAGATATTTGCTTGGTGCCCATCAAGTGCTCTGCTTCACCTGTTAAAAATATTTAATTTTATTTTTTTTAAAATGGCACATTGCAAAACAATATGTATTTATTTGCAGAGATGCTTTGGTGGCCCAAAAATATCCTGTAAGGATGCTGGAGACCATCCAATAAAAGGGATAAAGATTTTTAGAAGTATCATGTCAACCCTAGGAAGACAGAAAATATCGCTGTTAATGTAGTCTGGTGTTTGCTGCTGCGTGTTCAATCTTCTCCATCGTTTATTTTCACTCCAAATTTGTTCTCAAAAGGCCTGTGGATAGAATTAAGTAAGAATGTATTCCTAGCCCCATCACTCGTAGCCTTCCGGAGGAAGTTGAAGACCTGGCTCTGCCACAGGGCTTGGGGCAGGGAGGAGAATTGACCCCATACTTGGGGTTGGCTGGTGCCTTAAAGTGCCCCTCCTACATAATGATTGAAGAGATCATAGCCATCTGGATTTTATGAGCTGGGGTAGTTAAGAAATTGTTTTAGTTTTAATGGGATTTTATTAGAATTTTATTGTATATTTATTCGTATTTTATCGTATATTTATTCTGTATTGTAAACTGCCCAGAGTCCCTCCAGTCGGAGGAGATGGGCGGTGACAAATTTGATAAATAAATAAATGGTTCGGAGACGCGTCAAAAGCACCATTCTCAGAGATGGTGTCTGCAAAGGATAACTGTACTGTAGAAATGTCTGCCAACAGTTCCTTTCACGGTGCTCGAGAGGGTTATGAGGACTCCCTTGCCACCACAAGGGCTTCTCTGCTGATTTCAACAAGAGCAACTTCATTTATGAAGGCCCTTCTCTCCCTGAAATGAACAGAGATATGTGGCCGCTGCTTAGATTCCATGGCCACATTGGACCAGATGCAGATTTCCGAGTGCTATTATCTGTGGATTTCAAAGTAGACGCACCTAGGTGCTCAAGGAAATGAGCCACAAGCTAAATCTTAGGGTGGCAGGACCTCACTACACCAGATGATTTTTATCTTGTTGGAGATTGTCAGCAGCCTCTACTTCTCCTGGAGAAAGAGGAAAAGCCAGACCCAAAACCAAAACATGCAGTGGTAGCTTTCAAAGGGCTCATCCACCTCTGGACACACTCAGACCCAGCTGCCTATCTAAAACGCCAGAGGTGAGTAACCAGGGTCTCCTGCATGCATCCCTCCTCCATTCATTCTCCAAATCAATGGAGGCATCACTCTGCAAATATGGAGGAAGGTGGCAAAGGAGCAAAATTGTATTTCTCTCTCTCTCAAATGGAGATTTAGCTTCTGGCATTAAGCTGAATCCATCTAAGAGTATCAAAGAGTGCCATTAATTATATTGGTTAACTGCTGTCTATAAAATCAAATCTTAAACACAATACATCTTGGCGGATGATAAATTAAGTCAGTTAAGGGTTTGCTTGGGAAAGATGCGCTCGGAAAGAAGCGTTCCATTTTGAAGTCAGTTGCATTGGGGTATCGATGTTTGCCTTCTCCCTAATCCATTGAAGAGGCAATTAAAGAGCCAGAATTGCTAAAGAGGGTCAAAACAGCTGAAAAGGGAGTCTGATGAAAAGAAATAGCTAACCTTCACTAACCTGACAGGTAAAATAGAAACTCATAAATCTTCCTTCTTTATATGGGGCGCAGACTGGGAGAAATACAGTATATTTATTGTTTAATCGTTAGCTTTATATCTGGCCTTTTCTCCAGCATTTGAAGAAGCTTAGACAGGGATCACTGTACATTTTATTCCAACAGCAACAGCCCTGTGAGGTAGGGTTGGGCTAAGAGAGACTAAGCGGTCAAAAGATTTCTGTAGCTGAAGGTGGACTTCAACCTGGATCTCCCTTGTTTAGCACATTAATCACAAATGTCATCTTTCAGTGAGGGATGAAACTATCCTTCAAGAAATCTTAGGAATAGATAAGAAACTGTCATTAATGTTATCAACATCAACATCACCTTCACCACCATCACCATGATCACAATCTTCTTCCTGAAGACGCTCAAAGTGGTGTACAAAAGGAACAGAAAATCAATCATCAACAGCAGCATTAAAAACAGTTATAAAATCACCTATCTTTAAACCAGATAATATTAATACAATAAGTTAATAAACAGCTAAGTTGACTTTACAAAGCCAGGCTAAAACACAGTCTGCGTAGGGTCTGCAACAGAAGTCCCTCCTATTAACTGCTGTATTATGGATGGGCAACATTTTGTGTGCAATTTTTAATTACATGTTTGTTTCTTTTTATACATATGCGGTCATATTCATAAGAGGGCAGGATCTGATGATGGGATCATAAAAGAGGAAGGAAGGAAGGAAGGAAGGAAGGAAGGAAGGAAGGAAGGAAGGAAGGAAGGAAGGAAGGAAGGAAGGAAGGAAGGAAGGATTCTCCCATTTTTAAGCAGATCTAAAATGTTAGGGAACGACAGACAGTTGCTTCCATTTGGAAAATGTGTTCTTGCCCAAGCCATATAGGGCAAAACTAGCATCCTGAATTGGACCTGGAAGCCTACTGGAAGCCAAAGCATGGCCTTAAGCATTCATTCATTCATTCATTCATTCATTCGTTCGTTCGTTCGTTCGTTCGTTTAACAGATTTATAAGGCTGTCCAACTCACACATGGTGACTCTTGGCAGCTTTTAGAATTAAAAACCATAAAAACACAAAGACACCCCCTGGTGCAAACCCATTCATACCAGCCACTTGAATGGCTCCGAAGCAGCCTAGGGTCCCCGGGCCTGTTGACAGAGCCACGTCTTCAGGGCCTTCCAGAAGAGGAGCACGGAGGGGGCCGATCTTACATCTGGGGTGATGATGTTCCAAAGCGAGGGAGCCACCACGGAGAAGGCCCTTTTTCGTGTTCCCACGAGATGTGCCTCCCTAACTGAAGGGACCCGCAACATGCCCTGCCTCCCCGCTCTGGTGGGCCGGGCGGATGTGACTGGGGAAAGGCGGTCCTGCAGATAACCTGGCCCCAAGCTGTGGAGGGCTTGAAAGGTGATAACCAGCACCTTGGATTGGACCAGGAAGCAAATCGGCAACCAATGCAGCTCCTGCAAAAGAGGTGACACATGGGCAAGTCTAGGCTTGCGCAAAACTATGCGGGCTGCTGCATTTTGAATTCCAGATACTTTTCAAGGGCAGCCCCTGTAGAGCGCATTACAATAGTCCAAATGGGAGGTGACTATGGTGTGGGTGACTGTGAGAAGGGCCTGTTGGTCCAGGAATGGGCATAGCTGGTGCACAACATGCAGTTGTGCAAAGGCTCTCCTGGCCACGACTGCCACCTGCTCTTTGAGGAGTTGTGAGTCCAGGAGAACTCCCAGGTTACGCACAGGGTCTGTCTGGGGCAGTGCCACCCCATCCAAGACCAAAGATGGCAATTCTCTGGAAACCAAAGAGCCCTGAACCCACAGCCATTCCGTCTTGCCAGGGTTCAACTTCATTAATATAATACGTTCCTGGCAATGCAGACCAGTTAAATTACAGGCCACTGCATTCTGTACCAGCTGCAGTGTCCAGGTTTCTTCAAGGACGGTCCCATTTAGGGCACTTTGCAGTAATCCAGCCAAGTGGTGATGGGAGCCTAAATTACTGTGGATTAACTACTCCTAGATTCGCTACTGCTGGTGGGTAGCAGGAGACCAGGGTCCCAGAGCACTGGATCAGCTCCAGCTGGTTTACTAGTTGTAAACCTATGTCGGTCCCCGATGGACTTCTCTTTTCAAATTAAAGAAGAAGAGGAAGAGGAAGAAGAAGGAAGAGGAAGAGGAAGAGGAAGAAGAGGAAGAGGAAAAAGAGGAAGAAGAAGGAAGAGGAAGAGGAAGAGGAAGAGGAAGAGGAAGAAGAGGAAGAGGAAGAGGAAGAAGAGGAAGAGAAAGAAGAAGAAGAGGAAGAAGAGGAAGAAGAGGAAGAGGAAGAGGAAGAAGAGGAAGAGGAAGAGGAAGAGGAAGAGGAAGAAGAGGAAGAGGAAGAGGAAGAAGAGGAAGAGGAAGAAGAAGAAGAGGAAGAAGAGGAAGAAGAGGAAGAAGGTTTTTTTTTAAAAAACAGCCATATACATGTAGGTAAGAGGAAGAGGAAGAGGAAGAAGAGGAGGAAGAGGAAGAGGAAGAAGAGGAAGAAGAGGAAGAAGAGGAAGAGGAAGAGGAAGAGAAAGAAGAGGAAGAGAAAGAAGAAGAAGAAGAGGAAGAAGAGGAAGAGAAAGAAGAAGAAGAAGAGGAAGAAGAGGAAGAGGAAGAGGAAGAAGAGGAAGAAGAGGAAGAAGAGGAAGAAGAAGAGGAAGAGAAGAGGAAGAGGAAGAAGAGGAGGAAGAGGAAGAGGAAGAGGAGGAAGAGGAAGAGGAAGAGGAAGAGGAAGAAGAGGAAGAGGAAGAGGAAGAGGAAGAGGAAGAAGAGGAAGAGGAAGAGGAAGAAGAGGAAGAGGAAGAGGAAGAAGAGGAAGAGGAAGAGGAAGAAGAAGAAGAAGGTTTTTTTTAAAAAAACAGCCATATACATGTAGGTAAGCTGCTTCCTCATCGGCATGCATCTTTGAACGTCGTATTTATTTAAGCCTCATTGATCGGGGAAAGTTCTATACAAAAAGCAAGCATTGCAAATGTCCTGTACAGGATCAACTATGAGGATGGGGAAGTTGCACGGGAAATGTGCTGGGACCAGTTAAACCCAAAATAGAGCATATTAGGGGATGGAACATATATTTCCATCCCCTAATATGCTCTATTTTTGTTGTGCATATAAAAAGAGGTGGGTCTTTGATCACACAATCACGTCTGCTATCTTTACTTTTTAAAAATCTTTTAAAAAGTTACCCCCGGTGTTCCCTGCTCATTGGATTTATATTGATCCTCACATCTCTTCATTGCCATCTCAAGTTCACATCAAGGATCCTGGTTTGGATGAAGAAAGCCAATCCAGATTTAGATTTGGGGACATGGACATGTGGTCTGCAATAAGTCTTAATCAATGGAAGTAAAACCTGGTCTGCACTGAGAATTCTGAGTTCAACACAGTGCAGTTATTGCGTTGCAGTTCCATAAAATATTGACTTCCAACCGTTTGTGTAAAGTTTGTTGCAATCACATCAAAAGATTCTGCCCACATTGTGGGGTATAAACAGCTGATGGTCTAAATATGGGGGGCCGACTTGCAGAGACGTTTTTTAATAATATATCTGTGTGGCGTTTCAGTGCAAAAATGAAACACTTTCATCATTTAGTTATGAAGCAACTGCTTCTAGAATTTTGAACAGGTAAGGAGGTTAAATCATGTTTTCCTGTGAATAACAGGTTGAGGGATTTTTATTTTATTTTATTATCTGTGGGATCAGGAGGAATTCTTTCAGTCCCCACCAAATGCAGAAGCCAAAAAAGAATTTTATGGATTTTTTTTGGTAATCTGTGCTGATGTTCTACCTGTTACGGGGCATTTCCAGTAAAATAGAAACACAGCAGGAGAAACAAGTTCAAAACGAAGGGAAGTGTAACAGAAACAAAGATAAAGATGGTGTTTTTATGCCAGTCAAACCTTGACAAATAGAAAAAAAATGCACATGAATTGTGAAGTATCAGGAACTCATCTGCTAAAGCATTGAAATACTTCATGTCATTGCCTCTTTTGATACAGTTCTGGTATTATTTGTGGTTAATTTTCTTCCCCTTTTTTATGGTGAGACAGGGAAATGGGAAAATGCTTTGAATTTTCCCATAGGGGAAAAACACTTTCACACACGTAGGTAAAAAGCTTGCAATTTAGGGCAATTTTGGGGGGCTGATGGCAGAAAAGTGGGCTGGAAAAATGGTCCTGGTCTAATTTTTCTACTTTGGGCAGGTTTCCAAGTTGTATATTTGTTCTTCAGGTAATTGCTGTAAAAAACTGAGAAGCCGAAAATACATCGTAATTACATATTATTTCACTGCCTGATGCCCGAGGGTTGTTTCAGACATCCAATGAAAATATTTTCTCCCCTTCAAACATCTAGTTAATTTGAATGCAATGTTGAAACCTCATGACAGATCATGGGGACCAAAGAGTTGTGTAGGCTACGGCTGGGCAGTCCATGGGGATGGGAGGGTATCAAGAGAGCCAAGATGGTGTTTGCAGGCATGTGATTGAACCCCTGAACTTTTTTAGATGAGTTCTATGTGTGAGACATGTTTAAAAGGGTTGGGTTTCAACTGTGCAGTCATGGCTGCCATCTTGATTCTATTTTTCTCTAATACACACCCTGCAGTGGACATCCTTGGGCTATGGATATTGAGAGGAATATGCTAATTTGAATTGCACTCACTTGTAGAGGACACTTCTTGTTCTAGTCACATTCTTTCAGAAAGGCCACATCTCTGACTGGGAGTCCCTTTAGAATGCTGATGTCACATCACAGGAGATCTCCATAATGGCCTGTATTTTGAATGTGATCAGTCACAAAATACCTGTTCCCAGAAGGAAACTTGGTGGGGATTCTTCTCCTCACCCCCACTAGTCCCAAGGTCATCCTGGGTAGTTGGGTTGCATTCAGACATCATTTTCATTTTCTATCATTGCTGCTGGGCACTATGGAACTGAGAGTTATTCTCAGAAATAATGCCAGTGCTTGGTACTAGGACTCTGTCTAACAGCATTCCAGCTTCTCAACAAATAGGCAGACGATAGACAGATAGACAGACAATAGATGATGATGACTGGATGGATGGATGGATGGATGGATGGATGGATGGATGGATGGTTGGATGGATGGATGGATGGATGGATGGATGGATGGATGGATGGTTGGATAGATGGATGGATGGATGGATGGATGGATGGTTGGATGGATGGATGGATGGATGGATGGATGAGGTTGCCCCTGGAGCAGACACTACTGGTTCAAATCTCAGGCATTTCTGTGGCGGGGGGCGGGGGGGTTGAAGGAAGAAGGTGATGTAAGGTATATCATGATGTCATGTGTGTGAAGATATCACAGCACATAAGAGGATGTCACAGTCCACATGGCAATATTGCAGTGTGCATGATGATATTGCGCATACAGTAGGTACAGGTGTCATGATATCCATGATGAGTCATGACATGTACGATGTCACTGGGCTTCTACGGGATGCCTGTGGTCTAAATGAATAAATTGTGTGATCTGATTCAAGTCAGATTCCCAAGGCTTGTGTTGGTGTTGGCACTGGATCAAGAATGTGATTTGTAAAGTGTTCTTGAGACAACAGCTCCCATCTCTGGAGTTGTGGTACAGCAGAATGCAAACGTTCTGGCAGACCTATTCAGATAGTCTGTTCCAATGACTTCCTAAGTCAACAGAAGCTGACTCAGTCTTTGTGTGGTACATTGTTGATCACAACAGAGATACCATAGCATCAGTAGACACTGTGCTTCTAACTTCTGCCTTATGCCTTGGAACCTAATTTATGGCAGCCTCAACTGTTCTCAAAATAGGTAACCAGAGACATATCTGATCTGTACTTGAATGGGAGGTCACCATGGAATCCAGACTCCATAGGCTAGATAGGAGGACAAAAAAAAAAAAAAAAAAAATCCCAGAAAGATTCACGGGCAAACTTCTTCCAAATTGCTAACATGAAAACAATGCAGAAGTGTTAATGAAGCCACAAGGAGTTGAGTTTAACTCAAGGAAGTTTTTCCCTGTTAAAGTCATGGAATATTGGCATTCATTCCCTTCTTGTTTGCAAAGCAGCTTAACAGGCAACTAATCCTCTCTCTCTCTCTCTCTTTCTGGCCAAGGATTGACAACCTCTTCCAGTCATAAGTGCCACTATGTAATCTTGAATAATGGCCTGGTTATTTTGGTGATCTAAACTCTGTTCTTTGAGGGAGACATGGGCTCCTCTAGGAGGCTGTAGAAGGAAACCCTCGTGGCATCTTCCCTGTTCTTCAGCTGAAGATTCCACCATCCCACCAACCATAAAAGAAACTCTTCCAGACAGATATGGAAAGCCTTCTGTTGGCCATAGCAATTCATTCAATATGGATAACCAGTTCTATGGCTTATCAGACAAGCAATGTCTGTCTCTGCTTACCCCATTGCTCTGCACAGTCCTTTTGAATGGGACTTCTGTACACCCACAAGCAACAATAGTACACATCTTAATTCCTTGCAAATTAATTTGAAGCAGCATCGTTGTCACTCTGTGGAACCCATGTAGTATCAATTCACAAAACCTATCCTGGCTGTTCGGTTTCAGTATCCCCAGGCAGGAAGAAGGCATCTGTTAGCTGCGCCCAAGAAACTAGTCTTAGAGGACATTTCTCAAAACTTGCAAAAACGAGCTGCTGAGTGTTTCTATCAGCCCCCTTAAGTAGGCCAGGCCATGAAATCAGCTCCAAAGGAGGCTAGAACTGATTCCATTGATTGATTTTTATTGATTAAGTGCCAACAAGTCATTGCTGTCACTTAGCGGCCACACAGGTAGATTTTCTCTTTGACGATCTATCCCCATCTTTTGTTGCGATTTGCAATAATAGCAAATCTGATTGTGCTGGACCTCCGTCTTCTTACGGTGCAGTGAATTAGGGAGGTGTCTGCATGAGTCAAATCAGAATGTTATCGGGACATTCTGGGCTTAACAAACGTTGCGGCCCTTTTTGCCTGGGCGATAGCTTCTGCATATCAGCCCCGAGGTCATCTTCCTTCCTCTCCACAGTTTAAGAAGTTTCTCTCTCCCCTCCCCCTGCCCACCGTCATTCTTCCCCTTCGGTCATGGCACTCACACACCAATACTTTCAGACCTCTTCATAAGCCACATAAAAGAAAGTAAATAGAGTTAAACATAGCAATATTTTAGACAAGACAAGGCATGTTTTGTGGTCTGTTGTACCAGGCAGAGGCATGTAAAGTTTGTAACACCACTTAGCTTCATGGCAAACATATATCCCTTTTTAGGTTAATCTGCCAGTCTTGGCTGGCTCTACCCATGTATCATAAAACTATAACATGGGTAGGAAGTGATACTTTTCTTTTAGAAAAACCCTAGAACCTTCTGCTCTATAGAATGCAGAACTTGCCCAGTACTACATTCTATACAGCTGCTTAAAACAACCCAGCCAGCTCCTCTAAATAGCTATAGCTAAGTTGAAGAGACCCCCAAGAAGTCAGCTTGCCCAAACAGGAGTCAAGACTGAGCCAGACACACGCACACACCCCTTAAACGCAGTGAATATGGTTCTCCTTATGTGTTTCATATAATTTCATCCTCCTGTAGCTTTAAAAATGACATTTTTGAGGTGGATTTTGGAGGGCCTCTGGAGGTTGCACCCAAAACTTTGGGAACCCACATGCACAAGAAGCCTAGCTGGTGATCTGCTTTGCTAGAAATCATCCAAGGCTCTTACTCTTAAACATATCCAGAAAAGCCATTCAAAGACACATTTGCTCAATCAAAGGTCAGCTTATTCACACTACCCAATGTTGGGTCAAAGGAGGTGAGAGCCCTGGGTTACAGAATAAGAATGTGTCCTTTTAAAATGCTACCGACATTCAGATGAATTGTATTAACATTCATGGCATTCATTATAGCCTTAGATAGCTTACAAGAGACTCTAGGCAGCACCCAAGGTCAACGGAAGGACCTCCCAACGCACATACAGAAGAAAAAGCTTAGACACCAAAGCATGCAGAATGTCACCGGGTAATGATGATTTTAGGACACTGTAGGGAGTGTCACCTTGGCCTACAAAATATTGGTCAGCTCAAATGGGTTTTTCTTGCAGCATCACTGACAATATCCACCTGGAGGGCACCGCAAGGCAATTTGCTGAGTAGGTACCCAGGTCTGGTGCCAACCTTGATTTTTGAGTTGCATCCAGCACCACTGTAAAAATTCTCCTTATTGGCTTCAGAATGGGGGGAAATAAATAAATAAATAAGGGACTATGAGGTGGCTTCTGTTTTATCGATTAGAGGAAGACAGAGATAATTGGACCCCAAAGTATATCAGTGTGTATTCTAGGGCACAAGGAATTAATCAGGATATTTATACTTTAAAAAAAAAAGAAAGGAAGGAAGGAAGGAAGAAAAGGGGAGAGAGAGAGAGAGAGAGAGAGAGAGAGAGAAAGAAAGAAAGAAAGAAAGAAAGAAAGAAAGAGAAAGAAAGAAAGAAAGAAAGAAAGAAAGAAAGAAAGAAAGAAAGAAAGAACGAACTAGAGAATTTGGATCTCTTCCGTAGTATAAGGCACTACCTTATTGTAGACATAAGCAGAACCATAGCCGTGTTAGTCTACGGTAGCCAAAGATCAGGAGAAGTCTGGTAGCACCTTTTCAAACCAACCAATTTTATTAAAAAGCATAAGTTTTCATGAGCTGTAACTCATTTCATCAGATGTGTGGATTTTAGCAGCTTTTAATATGAAAATGGCAATAAAAATGCTATTTCCGGTTGGGCAATATATTAGCTTGACTGATTCTTCCCTACAGTTCTGTAGTTGGTAACTACAGCTCCAAGAACTCACAGTCAACTACCAGGCTGCTCAGTTGGGGAAGGCTTAGTTTTCTTGGGTGAAATAACTGATACCTCTACTGAAGATGAATGCACTCAACACACCAAAACTGTAGTAAGACATCACAAGGTACAAATCGCAGACAAGCCATGGCTTCTTCCAGTGCGTTGAATGAGCACACAGGTCTTCATAGGCTAAAAATCCACAAAAGGGGCATGGAGCAGGACAAACAGAAGGACATCCTCAATTTTTATGGACCTGAAAATAGATGATGGAAGCACATTTCTTTCTAGGCACTCCCCAAAATACTTTGGACTGACAGGATTCATTCTGCCCTTTCGCCAGGAGTCTTATATCATGGTCTGCCCTCTTTGGTTGACTTGGGGTCATGAATGTGTCATGGTGCACATCAGCAATGTCCTCTGTCCCCCTTTGGCCAATAAAACCTAATGCGGAGCAAGATTGTTGAGATGGGTTATTAGTCAGTGTTTGAGTTATCCTTTGTTTTTCTTTATTAATTTAAATATTACATCACATTGTTATTTCTGTTGCATGCATATATTTTTCAGTTAATTACTTTGAGAAGGAAGATCCAGATGATACAGCCTGTTTGATTCAGACGTAGGTTGACTTTCTTACCATTATTTGTAGAGAGTATAGAGGATGGCCTTGAGGGAGAGAGAGAAGATCCATTACCAAGGTAACAAACAGATAAACATGGCTTAAGGCCATATGAAGATAGAGATTTATGAAAACAACTGTTCCCCCCCAATTCACATGAAAATAAAAGAGGAGGAGGAGGAGGAGGGGAAGCACATTCAGACTTGCAAGATTCTGTAACTACAGCCATTCTAACAAAAGTAGTTTTAGGCCTACGCGGTGTCTGTTTCTAGATCTGGTCCACCTTGTAGTGCTGACATTATTGGCTTTTAAGAATAAACCAAATGCATATCAGTCAGGGAAGAACTTTGAGGTCCCTCCCAATTCATCCTATGACAAGAGATTTTAGGGCAAGTTTTTTATGTGATCCCACTTTTAACCAAACAAGCAAGGACCTCTTGGTTTTTAAAATGGGGTGGCTGGGCAAGCAAATTGTGGCATCAGTGGAGAGAACAGATTGATGAGTCTGCCTTCAATAATGTGTAATGGAGATCAGGTGGGAACCCCAAAGTCTAAGCATTAATTATTATCATCTGGAAGAGCAGCTTGATATAGAATGATAACCTTGTTGACTTCCAGGCATTTCACGGAGGTTTCTCATGAGTCCCTTCATTAGAAAGCCTTCCCTCCTCCTTCAGTGCTTGGGATTTTGGCCTGTCGAATGGCCTGAGGTGTCATGGCTGCAGGGGCTGGGATACTGCTGAATACAAAGGGGAAAGCTGAGTTGGAATGTCAAAGCCTTAATTGTGAATCAAAAGTGAATTCCTCTTGCTTCGAATATTAATTCCAGCTGGTGATTTTTTCTTTCCTCCCCAGGATATGTTGGATTTTATTCTGACAAAGATCATTAGCAAGCCATTGCACTTGATCTGGTTTATGCCTTGCCTCTGAATTCCATGTTTAGCACAAAGCATGTCATTAGCAATGAAACTAGGTGCCTTTTTACTATTTATAAGGTTTCTTTAGCAGGAGACCTCCTGCTAATTTAGCAATTCCTTAGGGCTTTGAAAAGTAACCTTGATCTTTCTCCCTGCCCTCTCCTTTTGAATACACATGCCTAGGTTTTTCAGCCTTTTTTTCAATTCAAGACTGCAGATCAAATTAATAAAATTAACCACATTTCCCTTATACAGAGAAAAGCCATTTGAAATTCTCTGTGGCTCATCAGTACAGCCAATTAAGCATCGGACAGCCACTTAAGATCAGTATGGTCAGCCCAAATGTAGAAAGGGTCCCTCAGCCTTCAAGGTAGACTAGACTAGGAAACCCAATCATGCATTCTAATACTACTTTTATCATAAGGTTATAGCAACAGAATCTTGCAAGTCTGAATGCACTTCCTTCATTATTGTGAGAACTAGGGAGGGTCCTGTCTGAGATGCTGACTCAGGTTAGGGTTCTGGCCCAGACTCAGATTTCTTTTATCTGACCAGTGTCTTGGTTGTGGCTGTTCATCTTGTTCCTCAAGATTACTCCTTCTTCCCTCCTTCTTCCTTCTACTGGATAAGATCTTGGGTCCAATGTGAAAAGTTCAGAAGTTCTGCCCAACAAGCATGCTGGCTGGGGAATTCTGGGAGTTGAAGTCCACCCATCTTAAACTTGCCAAGGTGAAGATTTATAGATGTCATCTCACGACTGAGAACAGATCAAGCTGGCTTCTAGAGATTGAGGAAGAGGTGTCTTTTCCATGTTGCTCATTTCCACTGTTCTTCACCACTGGACTTTTATTTGGCATTGCTGCATTTTGTGGCATGGTTTGTTCTTCAATTCATTGTGTTTAAAAGGGTTTTTCTTTGGATTTCAGATCAAATGGAAAACTGATTTATGGATGGTTTCATTTCTGTGCTTTAGTCATTCAGGGGTTCATGGTATTGGGGTGCAATTTCATGTGGTTGTTTCATAACTCACCTCGGCTGATCTTGAAAGCTAAGCAGGGTTGGGTCTGGTTGTTACTTAGATGGGAAACCACCAGAAAATCTGACAATTGTAGTTTAAAAACAATCTGGAAAAAGACAATGGCAAATCACTTCCATATTGTTGCCAAGAATAACTGTTTAATTAAATTGCCTCTAGTGTAGTCTGTTTTATGCTTTGACATATTTTATGCTTGTCTATTTTCTTGGGTTATTGTTGTTTTGATTATATGCTGCCTCAAGTTGTTTTTGAAAGGGCAGCCATATAAATGGACTAAAGAAATCAATAAACACAACTACAACTTCCGTGATGTCACCAAGAATCAAGGCCAACTTTTAACCTTTTCTTTAAAACCTATTCTCTAAGCTAGAAAGATTTACTAAGAGTCTTGACTTTTGGCAGAATTGTGCAAATGAAAAGAATACCATCACATTATGCTTTCACTGTAGCAAGTCATCGTATGATACCTCTATTTTAGTGCCACTTGGAAACATTATTCTGTTCCGAAAGACAAGATTTTTTTTTCCAAAAAAACCTTGGGTGGAATATGTTCTTATTTAATTATCTAGTGTCTGATTCTAGTGTCTGATTCTCCATCATATAAACCTCTTTCCAGTGGGTCTCTCCAAATGCCTCCATTAAATGCCAAGAGAAACATCAGGAGAAAACTCCATCCTAGAGTTTCTTCAGTTTAGGAAATTTGAGAAGCCAAGGAGGATTCAGAATAATGCAAAAATGTGTAAGAGAAAGCCACATCAGCAGGAAATCCCTTAACCATCTTCAGCAATACCATGAGCTCAAAAACATCATCGAGACATTTGAAAGAAATCCTCAAGCATTTTGAGCATAAGGTAGAAAAGCAGAAGCCTCTTTTGCAGAAGACGTAATGTCTGAGAAACTAAAAGTTAGATTTTGACAGAGCATTATATTACTGATGTTTACCAATATTCGGCTTAGGTTAAATGCAGAAAGAAAGCGATGTTTCCTTACCGATTGGTGGGGCACTAAGGCCACTCCCTCACTTTATGAAGTAGACGTTTTCACACAATAGCAAATGTGTGTCATGTTAAATGCAGAGATAAATGCAAGCAAAATAAATGTAATCTTTATGCAATGTAAATTGGGAAATGGCATTTTGCCACCATTGGTCTAGAATCTGGATTGAAGAAGTTGGCACAGAATAAAATCCGGGTGTTGGCTAAATGGAAATGTTTTGCGTTTAGACCTCCTTTCCTTCCTGTGTTTGAAAATGCATTCCAAGCCAGCCTTTCTAGATGGATTTGAGGTCCATCTAAAAGCAGTCCCCTCAAAATTAACAATATTTGAAATATTAATGGTATGTTTGCTTGCACCGTGCATCATTTATTTGCGTTAAATGCTTGGGCGTCTGTATACTGTCATCAAATATTCAGAAGTTGTTTAGGAAAATGGTAATTAGTAAGAAATAGAAGCTGCTATTTACATTTTTGGATTAACATTTGCTGGTGGATATTTGGAGAACAATACAGCACCAGCAAGTCTGTGTTTTCTCCCTTTATTCTATGAAAAGGAGGGGGAAAGACTCAGCTCAGCTCGTATAAAGTTCTGGAACTAGTGACTGGAGAATTCTCCGAGGGCAAGGTTATAAGGACTATGAGCTAATGTACTTCACAGTAGATCCCAGTCTCCTTTTCTGAAGGGTTCCCACGGCAGATGGATGGCCATCCGCTTCTCATGCTGGCATTCTTCACAACTGCTCACAGTCCAGAACACAGTGACTTTTCCTTTATAGCTTTGATTTTTTTTTTAACCCTTCTTTCTGCTTTGGACAAAATCCAGGATGCAAAAGGTGATGGAGCAGGTTCTACAGCACCCACCTAATCCACTCATTTCATCTTCAACCTTCATGACCTTTGGCCCCACACACCGTTTCTGCAAGTCAAAATTGGTAGAGGCCTTGGTTTCAATATTGTGCCAAAATTGGGTGTCACCTTTCAAGAAGGGTTTCTTCCCTTGTGAAAGTAGAATTCTCTTTTTCGGTCTGTTTTTTCAAAGTGCTTGGGAATTACCTTGGGATGTCACCTGGTGGTGTTTCTGACATGAACTATTTGGAGGGTGGGAAGGGGAAGGGCCAACCTCATCCTCTTCTGAGATATTCACTTCCAGAATACTCAAAACAATCCCTGGCATGTTTCGATCGATTCATTGCAAGGAGAAGCCAGAATGTTCCAGGAACTGATTGTGCTGTTTTGCAGGTTCCTGCATTGCATCCTTCTGTCATCTTCTCTTAAAACATGCTTGAAAAGGGGGAAGCCGAAAGAGTGGCAGAGTGCAAGAGGGAAGGAAGCTTTTCTCCCTTAAAAAAAGGAACTTCTTTATTATCCAATTGAATATGAGTGGTCAGAAACAATGTGTAAGAACCGTTCAGTTCTTCATTCATCTAAGCAAGAGATGAAGCCATTTCTTTTTCCTCTGAAATTGAGAACTAAGTTGGGAAATAACTACAGGTAGTCCTCAACTTATGACCACAATTGGGACCAGAAGTTTGGTCACTAAGCAATGTGGTCATTAAGTTTGGCATTATGTGACTGCACCTGATTTTACGACCTTTTTGTCATGGTCATTAAGTGAGTCACATGGTCATTAAGTGAATCCAGTTTCCCCCATTGATTTTGCTTGTCAGAAGCCAGCTGGGAAGCTTGCAAATGGTGATCCCATGACCCTGGGACACTGCAACCGTCATCAATTCATGCCAGTTGTCAAGCGCCCAAATTTTGATCATGTGACTGCAGGGATACTGAGACAGTCACAAGAGCAAGAACCAGTTGTAATTCACTTTTTTTCAGTGCTGCCATAACTTCAAACGGTTGTAAATCAAGGACTACCTGTAACTAAAAGCCAGTTTGGTCTAGTGGTTAAGGCACCAGGCTAGAAACCAGGAGACTGAGAGTTCTAGTCCTGCCTTAGGCACAAAAGCCGGCTGGGTGCCCTTGGGCCAGTCCCTCTCTCCCGGCCCAAGAGCCAATCAGTAGTAGTAGGAGAGTTCTAGTCCCGCCTTAGGCACGAAAGCTGGCTGGGTGACCTTGGGCCAGTCCCTCTCTCTCAGCCCAAGGGCCAATCAGGTGTGGTAGGAGAGTTCTAGTCCCGCCTTAGGCACAAAAGCTGGCTGGGTGACCTTGGGCCAGCCCCTCTCTCTCAGCCCAAGAGCCAATCAGGCCTGGTAGGAGAGTTCTAGTCCCACCTTAGGCACGAAAGCCGGCTGGGTGCCCTTGGGCCAGCCCCTCTCTCTCAGCCCAAACCACCTCACAGGGTTGTTGTTGTGGGGAAAACAGGAGGAGGAAGGAGTATTTGGTATGTTCCCTGCCTTGAGTTATTTATAAAAATAATAAAAGTTTTCCCCTTATGAAGCAATTATTATGAGTCTTGCACAATGAAAAGGGGTCTCTTCTCAGTATCCATCCCCACTGGCCAAAGCACCTTCCCTTGTTTCATTTCTCAGCAGTGGACAGAGAGCAGAGCAGACACCAGATCTTTTTTGCCTTTCTTTCCACCTTGTCCTTCCTTTCCTGATGTGCTGCAGAGCAGCATTTCAAGACCGAAAAACCAATGCCCGTTGGATTCTATATTCTGCTCAAGAGCTTTTCTTATAGCTATTTCCAAAGTGTGGCCTCAGAGGCCTGTCATGCTATACCCTTGTTTTGTAACCCAGCCAAGGAATGCAAGATAGATTAGGAGAAGACCTTCAGTGGGGAGCATTTTCTTCACAGGTTCAAAAACTCACCCAGTCTAGGAAATGATGATTAGAGAAATCTCACTTTCTTAAATCTTTGCTACGGATAAACTATCTCAGGCTAAGTAACAAAGTATTGATTTCACTTTCTCCAGAGAAAAAAGTGACTATCACTGGGTATATGGGAAGAAAATGCACCCATCCTTGTTGAGTTGTGTGTATGTGGGGAGAGTAACATATGGCTGCGAAAGCTGGACCATAAGGAAGGCTGAGCGAAGGAAGATCGATGCTTTGGAACTGTGGTGTTGGAGGAAAATCCTGAGAGTGCCTCGGACTGCAAGAAGATCAAACCAGTCCATCCTCCAGGAAATAAAGCCAGACTGCTCACTTGAGGGAATGATATTAAAGGCCAAACTGAAATACTTTGGCCACATAATGAGAAGACAGGACACCCTGGAGAAGATGCTGATGCTGGGGAGAGTGGAGGGCAAAAGGAAGAGGGGCCGACCAAGGGCAAGGTGGATGGATGATATGCTAGAGGTGACGGACTCGTCCCTGGGGGAGCTGGGGGTGTTGACGACCAAGAGGAAGCTCTGGCGTGGGCTGGTCCATGAGGTCACGAAGAGTCGGAAGCGACTAAACGAATAAACAACAACATGTGGGGAGAATGAGATGATGGGCTGCTGCTTGCAGTGCACACTTGTATCCAACCCTTGGAAAAAACATGAAGAGACCCAGCACTATGATCTTCAAAGGGCTGTGGATGGTCTATTTGTAAAGTCTTAATAAAGAAATAACAATCCCACGAAGTCATTTTTTTCTACTGTAAAATGTGATGTTCTGGGAAAAGTAACAGTCAATACTCTTTCTTTTTTTTAATAGAACTTTATTAATTTCCAAAATATAGTTAAAATACAAAGTATAGAATACAGAAAAGGTAGAGTACAGAACTAAAGGAAAAAAGAGGAACCATAAAAGTGCAGAATTAGATAGAAAACAGAGAAGGAAAATGACTTCCGACCTCCTCCAATACAGATACAAGTGCATATTATACAAATGTAATCTCTTAGCACTAATTAGACTTTTAGGAACATTATTTCTGTATAATCAGACCATTTAATCATCAAAACCCGAAGTCAAAACCTTGTTTTTTTCAGACATAAGCAAATAGTCCAAACGTGGTTTCCGAATAGAAACAAATCCAGACACGGTATTTTCTCTTATCAACATTGTTAACCATCTGAGCCAATTCCATTAATTTAACCATCCATTCTTCCATTGTGGGGATTTGTGGATCTTTCCATCTTCGTGCATATAAAAGTCTTGCTGTTCAGTAAATACTCTTTCAAATGGAGCTCAACTCACATCCATACAGTTTTCTTTGCAACAGAACTCAAGTAGCCATTTTTTTACATTTCTGGATCTACACACCAAGAATTTGGGGGTGATCCTCTATCCAACTGGGAACCAAGTTCATCACTAGACAGGTGAAGTCCAGCCACCTAGCTGGCCAGTAATGTCTCTTTCAAGCTGACTTCATGTGGTTTCTTGATTGATTATGTGGATGTAGGTTTCTTGGGAAGAGTGTGGAAATGATTTACCATTTCCTTCTCTTGATCTATTGTAAATACTTCCCAGTCCAGTGTATAGCTTTGGGATTTTCTGAATGCCTCCCATCCAAGTATAACCCAGCCCAAACCTGCTTATCTTCTGAACCCAGACAAGGTTGGCCTGATAGCATCTAAACATCTTCCACAAATTGAGACTACTGATAGCGAAGCAGTTATACTTCTCTTATTTCCTCCTCCTAGGTCTACCTTGGCCTTTCTGATGGAGTCCAGCTGATCAGCATGGGGTTGTGTGAGAATGAAATACTGCTAGAAAGCATCAAATCATCACATGGGACAATCAATCGATAGGAAAAGCCAACACGATTGGGATGGAGCCTGCAAAGCAGCTTTATAGCAAAGAGGGCATGCTACAGACCCCATCAGCAAAGGAATTGCATCTGGCGGGGTCCAGGAGGCAGGCCTTCTCTGCAGTGGCACCCGCCCTTTGGAATATTCTGCCCCCGGAGCTGAGATGGGTTTCCTTGGTCCCGGCCTTCCAGAAGAATTTGAAGACCTGGTTCTGCCGCCTTGCCTGGGATGGGGAGGGCAATAGCTCTTCCTGGGGGTAGCTGGTATCATAGAGTCCTCCCTACCGATTGAAATCTTCGCCACCTGGATTTTATATCTATTTCATTTTTATTTATGTTGGTTGTTTGTGTTGTAATTTATTTTAATTCTCAATTTTATCATAAACCGTCCAGAGTCCCCCTTTCTGGGGGAGATGGGCGGCGACAGAAATCCGAAAAATAAATAAATAAATAAATTATTGCTGCGGAAATTGAAGGCACTCTCCCGCAGACTAACTAAGTTTTTTTTTTAATGTTTTTTAAATTGTTTTTAACATTTTTAAATAAGGGTTGTTGTTTGGGTTATTTTGTTGTGTTTTGTTTGACAGATACACAGACATATACACATTACTCCATTCCTCACCTTTTCCCCACAACAACAACCTTGTGAGGTAGGTTGGGTAAGAAAACAGGACTGGTCCAGACATCCACGGACCCTAACACGTCAACTTCTAAATTATACAAATTAAGTGTTGGCTCCTTTCTAAACTCTCTGCCGCATGACTTAAAAAGAACTTGGCGAGAATTATAGTGGATCATGAAAAGCCTTTTTTGCTTCTTTGCTGGCTGAGTTTGAGAAGACAAAAATCAGTGACCCCTTTGGTCATTTTTCCCACTGTATTTATATCACAGTTGTCGCTTTAACTGCTCTTTGCTCATGGCCAAAGTTATAAGGCTTATTTACTAAGTTTGTCTGACCATTACGTAGAGCAAGTCAGTTGCCTCGGGCAGCAGTGCAGGCTGAGGAGACTATTTTTATACCCCTGCAATTTTTCCAGCTCCCACAAAAATCACTTTGCAATTGACAGCTCAGTCTTATCATCAGCTTGCAGCCCATTTTTGGATTATAGGAGTTTCTGGGGCTGAATTCTCCCAGGTGATGCCTAGAAGTTTGGGGTCTATGCTTGTCTTTAGGGATATGCCTGCTGGTGAGTATGAGAATATCACTTTTTTTCATGACAAACAGCTAAACGGGGTCCGATTTGCTAAGGAAGTGGATCGGAGACCACTAGGAAGTCCAGTAGGCTTAACTGGGAAGTCAGACAAACTTCCGTAAAGAAGACAATGGCCAACCATCTATGTGCTGTTGCCAGGGAAACTACATGGGCATATAAGGCTATGGAGGTTTATCTTGAATGGCTGATTTCATATTATCTGAGGATGAGGAGAAGGTCTTTTTCACTCGTCTCTAAACAAGAGACAGGATTTAGACTCCGTAATCAATAGGCTTGTCATGGATACTACCCAATATCATTTCCTCTGCTGGTTTAACTGCTGTTGGTAGTAATGGAAGACCTTTCACCCAACGTCTCTGTCAGATCCCCCCAATCAAAGGTTTCACAGAAACCCTTATCGGAGCATCTCCCATCATTTCCTTCTCCAAGGAATGGCCTCCGTGTCGCCAGATGGGAGGGGGTGTGAAGTTGGAGCGTGAAGTGGTTTATTATGGCTATGGAGCACATCAAGGACGCGGGGTCGAGATACGCCAGGAATACCATCTGGATGCGAGGGGGGTGACATGCTTCGCGGGAAAGGGGACTAGCTAAGGGGATGTAGTTTTAAATTAGGTTTGAGCGGGAAATCTTTATTCGCAGCTTGCCTTCTGTACCGTTCATTACGCTTCATGAAAACAGTTAAAGGAACCGCAGCCTCCTGACTGTGATTGTGTGAATGCTCGAATGATCAGGTGCTGACACTCTCCTTGCACATCACCTGTGCATTTATTCCAGCCCTGCACACATCCTCTTTTCAAGGACTGAACCATTCCTACCTTAATAGTTAATACTTCTGTGGGTTTGCACTATTAGATGCATAAGTACCATGGGATTAAATGACAACCCCAGTGAAGAGGATTCTTGCACAGTGTGGAAATACAAGGGAAGATGTGGTCCCCAGTCACACCAATTTCAGATGATTAGTGAGCTACACTGATCTGCCCAGCCATCTCCAGCAAATGGATGCTCTGTGAAGCTAACACAATGTGAAACCCACGCGGATAAGAAACCCTGTATTTATATTAATGAGAAACGTGGCATTTAAGCGGTTAATTTTTCAGCTGCTTTACAGCATGGATTCTGCCATGGGGTGGGGAAATTATAACCCTAACAAGATCTGTTCCTCAGCAAAACATATGTTCTCCATAATACCAGTTTCTAAATCAATGAAATTATCATTATAAAACATGTCGACAAATTAGACATGTGAAATGCAGTCTGCATGGAAGGAAGAGATGTAATTTGGCTCTGTAAGAAGAAATTAAACAATAAAGTATCAATGACAGATGTAGTTAAGAGATGGTTTTTTTTAAGAGGTTTAAATACCAATTTGCGGGGGAATAAAATTATGCAGACCCAATCAAGGTGTAAGATAAAAATACCAGCCTTCATGAAACAGGATGATTAAATGTTTGGACCAGATGTTTGGGGACCTTCTCTGTGTCCTTTATTTAGCTGGTAGGCTGATCAGCAAGTCTGCAAGGAAGGTCACCATAGATGGAAGGATTAAAACAATCAAATATCAAGAGCTGTTTCTCTCTCTTCATACTGCAGTGAGTTACAGTTTTGCGAAGTCTTTTTTTTCCCCTTCCCATTGCTGCAAAAGTTGTTTTAGAGGAAATGATCACTTCCTTTTATTCTCTTGTTTTATTTGGGAGAAAAAAATGATCAAGGGGAAGGATACCTCCCAAAATTTTACTTAGTCGAAATCCACCAGTGTAGTCTATCCCTTCTCCTTTCTTGACCCAGGTTTACCCTTTCAGATTTCCAGGTGAAAATGATGTAGAAACTAATAACTGCTCTATTGTCAACCTAATGAACCACAGTGGTCAGTGCTCAAAACCATGCTAAACACACTCCATTTGCCAAGAGAGCACAGCCTTTGCTATGCATAAGTCCTGTTCCTGGCATTGGCCCAGTATGATTTCGTCCATAGGTCCTATTGTCTTCATTTCTATTTCTACCTTCCACAGTTTCATTAGATGCCTCCTCTGAAGGTTCCTGAGTATTTTGGTCCATTCTTTATAGACATCCTGCTTCTTGAGAAATGTTCCTACCCCAATAGATTGCCCCATCCACTTTGTCTGAGGGACCATATGAGCCAATTAGGCAGATGCTCTGCTCACGTAATAAGGCCCCTTGTCCCTAATTTATAAAGCTTCTCTCCTGCTCCTTCTCCCTCTCCCTCTTGCATATTGTTTAGAACTGTTCATTAGCAAAATATTTCCACTGATTGTCCACTATGGAGCAGGGAAAAATTCAAGGAAGGAAGGAAATGTTCTTGAGACAAGCTTGACTTCTGGTGAGGTCACATGGAGTTACTTATTCTTGTGTATCCAGAGCCTCAGTCCATGTGGAAACAAATTTGCAGTTAAGCTTTGGTTGTTCTCTTTCTGAACTGACAGCTTCCCTTACAGACAACTATTCATATCTACTACTCAACTCCATGGCTAGATTTGACTTCCAGAAGATTCAAGGCAGGAAGTCCACCAAGCATGGTCCTTCATAGCCATCATAAAACATAACAACTCCATTACATGGCTGCCAAGCAAAGATTTCATAGTCTTAACAAAAATGAGCTCCAGGTAACATCTGTGAAACATCTGTGAAAACCTTCTACTGAAGCATCTCTTCTCCTTCCCTTATTTGGTATCAGCATTCTTACAGTGGCAATAAAGAAAGATGATGATGATGATGATGATGATTCAGAGAAGACTCTGGTAAGAACTACCTTAGAATACATGTCTTGGAGGGCAGAAAGAAGTGATGAACTATGGAAGGAAAAAAGTTGTAATATTGTCTCATAATCAAAGATTCAACTTCCAGTCCAGGCAGTTCCTGACCATGGAATGCAGTCCCTGTAGATATCATCCAGTTCTGTATCTTGGATAGCAAAATATTTAAGGTCTGCCCTGTTCTCATTTCCTCTTCTTTCAGGATGGGTCACTGAAGAAACATCAAGGATACATATTCAGTGGCCTTCCACCACCTCTGAGTATTGTCCACCTTGCCTAGGGTCAGTGAGAGTGGGACATCAGTGAAGCCATCAGTGGACAGCTAGGACCACTGAATGGAGCAGAGCTTAACACAGCGGAGAAGCCATGCACAGAAAAAGAATATTAACTAAAATAGCATTAATGAGCATGTTAGAGAAATACAGGTTATTGATCTTGCACACTTAGCCCACCCAAGCATAAAGAATTACACATGTAGACGAAGTAGGTTCAAAAGTAAGCAAAAAGAAGTCTTAGGTTTTTTTGCTTACTTTTGAAGTCTATTTATTTGGTCCAGTTACAGCCTTTCAGAAGAAAAATGGTGTTTCTTCTTCTTCTTTTCTGTTCCCTAAACTTAATTTACCCTCATTGCTGCTGAAGGCTGCGTGGAGAAAGGGGAAAAGCTCTTCCCTAGGCTGACTGCATGGCCCAAGAGATGGAGAGAGCTGCAGCTGCATGCTCCCTTCCCAGATGGTGAAGGAGGAGGAAGAGGAAGTGAGGAATGTGGGAGGGGCAACAAACAGCTTCCTCCAGAAGCACATGGAGAATTTGCATCCTAAAACAAACTCATCCACGTGCTAATGAGGCATGCTGATTTGCTGATACCTCCAACAATCAGGAGGGCCACATGCTCCCCACTGTTACTACAGAGGAAAGAAGCTGTTGCTGAGTTCACATGGAATACAGTCATGATAAAAGGACCACAAGTGGCCAATAGAGTAATTTGCATAATCTGGTTACTGAATGAACCCATTTTCTAGGTTCAGACAATACACTGAATTATAAACTAACCATAAGTGGATGGTCCCGTCTCTTGGCTGTATTAACGTTCATGCATTGCTCGCTTGGCAGCCATGTATATTTATTCTGTATTTATTTGATATTTTAACTGTTTTAATTGTAATTGTTTTAATTGTTTTATAGTTTTATTGTTGTAAGCCGCCCAGAGTCACTCGCTGAGATGGGCGGCTATAGAAATCAAATAAATAAATAAATAAATAAGGGCTGGATCCACACACACCCACACACACACACTCTCTAACCAAATCTAACACAACTAAGTTCAGCATGTTGTACAAATTCAACCACAAGCCTAGCCACTTGGTGGAATATGGTGTACTTGAACTCATGGGAAAGTCACCAACGCTCTCTTCATGGCAGAAAAGTTTCCAGATACTGACTTTAAATCCTAAGGGAAAACCTCCTGTGAAGACTGAAAAAATTGGACTGCCTGGGAAGCCTTAGACCAAAGACCTGAAAAAAAAATCACACATACACACACAGGCAAGTCCCAAGAGAAATCTGAAATAAACTCTCAAGCACCAAAACCAGAAGGCAGGAAAAGAAAACTTTTCTGAGATTGCAAAGCAAATTTTGGCCCAGTGTTAAAATTAAACAGAGCAGCTTATAAAGGCCTTTATTTTTTTTCCAGTGACAGGTGGACTTATAAAGGCAATATAAATCTATATAATAAATACATAAACGAACAAACCCTACTGGTAACAATTCCTTCCATGGCTCTCCTTTTTCCTTGGCCTTTCAAGATTTGAATCTCAATAAACCACATCTTATTAATCAAAGACAGTTCAGTGTTTCAGCCTTTTTCAAGTGGCTTCCTGCAGTGCACCCAGCGATGAATTGTCCAATTCAGGTTATGAGTGATCCAACAGGAAAACTTTTATTTCTTCCCTTGGGAAGTCTGTTCCAGCCTCAAGCTGGCCTTATTGCTTTAATTCTATCCCATTACTCTTAGCAGCTGCCTGGTCTGTGACCTTAAAGATGTCATTTAGACTTCAGATTTCCTCATACTGTACATTGATTTATGTGAATTTAACTCCCCTCTTTCACTTACCTTCTGCTGAAGTTTCATCTAAATATGATTCTGAAGGATGAACCATGCAGGCTTAAAAGCACATTCCATGAAACTTTATGCTCATTGTGTTTACTCATTCAGTTTTTTCTTCACTTGCAAAGCTGTAGGGAGGTATAATCCCACGGAATGAGTCTTTACTAAATCAGATCCATTCATTCTCCTGCAACTTTTCTTGCCAGGTAAGTCCACCCAATGAAAGACCATTTGCTTTCAATGTCTCTTTCAAAGCAGAAGAGTGCTTTGGGTGAAATTTTTCAAGGTGGTTTTCTGGCATATTTAACAGTGAGGCAGCCAAGAGCTGTATATGAATGCACTGTCATTTGTGGTATTACTCATAATCTCTCCAGCATTGTTTTATTTATTTATTTATTTATTTATTATTCAAATTTCTGTTACTGCCCATCTCCCCCCAAAAAGGGGGACTCTGCGTGGTTTACAATGGAAAATTCTGAGAGTGCCTCGGACTGCAAGAAGATCCAACCAGTCCATCCTCCAGGAAATAAAGCCAGACTGCTCACTTGAGGGAATGATATTAAAGGCAAAACTGAAATACTTTGGCCACATCATGAGAAGACAGGACACCCTGGAGAAGATGCTGATGCTGGGGAGAGTGGAGGGCAAAAGGAAGAGGGGCCGACCAAGGGCAAGGTGGATGGATGACATTCTGGAGGTGACGGACTCGTCCCTGGGGGAGCTGGGGGTGTTGACGACCGACAGGAAGCTCTGGCATGGGCTGGTCCACGGAGTCACGAAGAGTCGGAAGCGACTGAATGAATAAACAACAACAATAAAATTATCCTTTAAAAACCTCAGCACATAAAATTACAAAATCAATATCCACAATACTAAAATAATAAATATAAAATCCAAGTGGGAAAATTTCCATTCAGTAGGGCGAACTCTATGTCACCAGCCACGCCCCAGGAAGAGCGATTGCCCATTATCCAGCCTCATTGGCTTCCCATGTTTCCATTAAATCCCACCATGAGGTAAATCCTAATGGAACCTTTTTGGAAGTGTGGACAGCCAAGGAGGTTTCGGAGTGATGTAAGTGATGATCACTAGAAACACCAGGACCAGTGGTACCACCTTCTGCCACCTCAAACAACAAAGACTACTTAAAAATACCACCAACATCAATGCATTTATTAATTCAATCTGGTGGACAGCCATTTTGAGCATGCCCACCTCAGGCTTTACAAGTTCCAAATGTGTCCCTGACCCAGATAAGTTTCCTGCCCCTGGTTGAATCAAAAGCAACTATAAGTTGGCATTTTGGAAACCATGCACACATGAACACTTAGATATTAGAACTTGCTTCCCCCTTCCTCTGCAAAAGTGCAGGAAAATAATGTGCAAAACCACACTGTACACAAGGTAACACTGCAGACAAAAATGACTTTGAGAGATATGGTGTCCACAGGCAGTTGTAATACTTGTCAAAAAGGGGCAGGCTTTGTGCAGTGATGCTTTGCATCGTGATGCTTTTGAACATCTCTGCAAATGCCCCTGATGAAGGAAGAAAAATGAGAAACTGAAAGAATCCAAAGCTGTTTGTTTTTGTTTGCTTTGTTTCTGCAAAATGGAGAAACTGAAAGAAATCCAACTGACAGGGTCAGTTATTTTTACTGAAAAGACAGGACCGATCTAAGCCTGTAGATAGCCGCTCTTTATTTTATTCTCCCACTCTTTAGTTTGGACTAAGCTGTTCTCCCAGCCAGCAAACTCTTGGGCTAGCTGCCAATTTGAACATGGATTTTCCAGGAGTGTCAGGTTGTTTGAATTCCAGGGGCATTTCTTACAAAGCCCCAAATAACTCTGATTATTTTCTTCAATTCTTTCTAGACTGCGGCTAGCTTTGAACTAGAGAGTTTTTCAAATTCCCTATGAATCCATCTGACGGGATGAAATAGCCATGCACTATTGAAAAAGAAACTCGATCAGTCTTCCCCTAGGAATAATGCAAACAACAACAACAACAACAACTATCATTATTATTATTATTATTATTATTATTATTATTATTATTAAAAAAATTTAAGGCCGCCCACTCTACTAGATTCTGAGTGGCTTACAAAATCCAAATGCACAATTAAAAAGCTTAAAACAAAACTGAAAACAACCATAATTGTTTGTGGGCCCTTGTTGTGTTTTTATTGTTATTTATAGTTGTTACATAAATAACAGTTATTTTTACTGAAAACAACCATAAATAACAATAAAAACACAACAAGGGCCCACGGACCTATTAACCCCAGACCTGGAACCAAAGCCAGATCTTAAGGGCCTTCAAGAATCCTACGAGGGTAGGCCCCATCCGTATCTCTGGGGGGATGCTGTTCCAGAGGACAGGGGCCATGATGGAGAAGGCATGCTTCCTTGGTCCCACAAGAAGGCAACGTTTAACTGAGGGGACCTGAAGTGTATGCACTGTGCCCAAACGTACCAGATGGACAGAAACAATTGGAGATAGCCAGTCCCTCAGATAAGCAGGTCCTATGTCATGAAGGATTTTATAAGTAACAGCCAGCACCTCAAATTGCACCCAAAAACCCACTGGCAACCGATGCAGCTCATGCAGCAGTGGTGACAGATGGGAACAATGGAAAGGGCCCATTACTGTCCACGCCGCTATATTTTCAAGCAGCTGTAGGTTCTGGATGGTCTTCAAGGGCAGCCCCAAGTACAGCACATTGCAATAGTCCAATCGTGAGGTGACCAGGCCATGAATGACCAACTGAAGTGCCTTCCCATCAAGGAAGGGTGCATCTTGTGCACCAGATAAACCCAAGCAAAGTCCCACCTGCCCTTTCAGCAATAGCTTTGGGTCCAGATCAGTCATTATTGATTCATTACTAGCAAGTTTAAAAGGTGACATTTGTCTGGATGTTTATCTGCTTCAAATGGCCACTATTGGGTGAGAAAGTGTGTGATCAAAGCTAGCTGTTGCTCGCTTGTGGGGTCAGTTCCAGAATTCCTAAGCAAGTATCCTTGCCCTTCTGCTTAATGGGAAACCCATCTTAACTCCTGACTCTGTACGTGTGTCAGTTATGTAGCTAGGATTCTTCCTATGCAAGGAAAAGGAGATAAGGCATGATTATTTGATCCCTCCCAGATCTTAGTAGTTCCCTGCCACACACAAAAAAGTAAACCATCTCATAACGGAATGGAATGTTCATCTGTTCTGTTGTGGACTTTTTCCTGGGGGAGCTCCAATGCTAGTTGGATTTAACTCCAGTTAATATTTGTTCTGCTCTGGATGAGTTACAGAGAAATTCCTAAATTCATTGCTGTCTGGATCCTTAGCAGAGGTTTTTTTGCTTTTGCTTGTGAACTGCCTCTCAAGCCAGCCTGGATAGTTACAAACTGTGAAATTGGCCACCAAGCATCCATTCCTACAGGAAGATTTTTCATATTACCTTCTATTACCGTAAGTCAGCTCCTACACTCGGTGTTCAACAGCCAAGAAATCATCTTGAATCCATGCAAGTGTGAACACAGCCATGCTTCTTCCTCCCCACTGAAAATGGTGGGAAGATAACTTTCTGTGATTCAGTTAATAGGATCCTATTCTGTTAATAGGATCAATTAGTTTGGGTGTAGGAGAAGCATGAAACCAGTCTAAGAAATGCTGTTTGATGTTCCTCAAATTCAACTGATGTCCCACCAATTTGCCTGCTTCTAAAGCATGCCTGAATGATGGTCGAACTTCTGTCTTGCTCATTGAGAGTTTTCCTGTCCTTATTATGCCTGAACTGGAAGAGGTTAAGACAGTTTAATTCCACACCAAGACAAGGCATTTCAACTCTGATCCTATTTTCATTAAGATGAAGTCCTCCATGCCATTTCTACTTTATGACCTCGACTGGGATCAGCATATTTTTAAACAAAGCCATAATTAATGGCACCTGTGATAAAAGGCACATCATTTGAAAATGGCAAAGGCAGATGGCATCCTGGGTAATTTTATGTTAATTTCTGGAATGGTAAGAGCAGTAATTCTGACTTTTCAGCAACACCAGTGGGGACTTTCTAGTCCATTTGCATGGCATTACTCATCATCATTTATCATTTTACTTTTAAATTGTAATTTATCCTGTACTGCAATCATATTACAATACAGTGGTGTATGCATGTGTGTGTATTTAATGTAAAACCAATTTTATTACAGGCTGATTTGAATTCATAGAGAGCAAGATGGAATCATGGGGTCAGGCTAGACAAAAGTTGTTAGATAGTTCATTGATACACTAAGAAAAAAGTCTCATAAAGTTCTATTTTTACCTGAATGCTTATAGTGTTCTTCTCATCTGTTGTTCTTGACCTGCCTATGAGCATAAGGACAATCTTCCTGGATCAGGCCAAGGCCCAGATTAGCGGTCGGGCAGATGCCTCTGGGGTGCTTGCAAGAAGGAGATGGAAACTTACCATTCTCCCACTGTTGTTCCCCTGAAACTGGCATTTGGAGGTCTGCTTCCACCAACCTGGAGCTACCATAATCTTTAGGACTGATAAATAGCCCTTGATAATCCTGTTCTTCATGAATTTAACTAAAAAAAGGCATATGGTAGCCCAGTCATCACCACTGAGAGAGATGCATGCCAATAATTAAAGTCAGTTCCGTTGCCATTTTGTGCTGTTGGTGTACTTTAGGTGTGATGACCTTGAAGAGATGAAGTAACGGACAGAATATCCATTTAAAGAAGTAGGTCAATAGAAAATAAGTTAGGGCTTTTTCTCATCTAAATTGGCAACCCCTGCCATTAACGGTGGAATGGCAGTGGTGGGAAATCAAAGAACAGCAGGAAAATATGATCCTATACATATTCAGCTAGCTCACAGATGAGTGATTTGTGGAGCTCCAAATAGTATTGAATCAGGCTCCTGGCATCCTTCACCACTGGCCACTGGATTTCTAGAAGTTGTAGTTCAGCAACAGCTAGACTAAATTAATAAAGTAGCACATACAGAACTTGAAACCCATTTAGTTTTGGCAACTTTCTTGTGGAAAGGCTCCTAGATCAGTGGTGGAGCACACAAAAAAGGCTCCAAAGTGATTGGTTGGTTGGTTGGTTGGTTGGTTGGTTGGTTGGTTGGTTGGTTGATTCAGAAAGCACCCAGTGAATTGGACTTAAAAAGGATCCGACCCATCCAGAATTATTCTTGCCTCCAGAAAGATACAGCCATGCAAATTCCACCTTGTATTCCAGCCTCACCTACTTGAGGGATCTTATAGCTTGTTCTTGGAGCAATGATAACACCAAGGGAAAATCAGCCTGTGCCAAACTGGATAGCTATGAGGATAAGACTAATCTCACTCTTTTAATTGATATGAGCCACTTTGGAAGACATGGATGAGCTTTACACCTCACACTGAACCATAGTTTGTTGACTAAGCCACAATTAGGACAAAAAGGGGTTTGATAGGAGAGTTCATTGGGGGTGAGAGAAGAGACAGAACTGGGAGGATGAGCCAAGAAGGAAGAGCTGTTGCTGCCACTGACTCTTTCTCTGACTCCTGCAATCACCCACAATGGGTGATTTGAGCATTGTTTCCCATTGATCTAGCTTAGGCAGCTTTAGAAAGAAAACCAGATCCCAAAGAATGAGTTCACTGTGCAAGCAATCAGGGAGAGGAAGCGGGAGTTTGGCAGGGGAGTTCATGGGAGGTCAAGGGGGAGCCCCATGTGCTTGTTCATTTGTCGTTCATCAAAAGAACATGGAAATGTTCTCATGATCTGTGTGAGATGTCCCTGCATGAGATGTGCTCTGTTTGTGTTTTTCTTCCTGAAGATGACAAGAATCATGCACGAGGCAGATGAAGGCTGCTTGCTCTCCTGGAAGAACAAATCTAACCCAGAGGGCTTTAAATGGAATCCTATGGGGAAGAGAGAACTGAGCCCAGAAAACAGTGTGATTTGAAGTACTGACACTGGGAGGAAACTTCTAAAAAAAGTAAACTATTGGAAGTATAATCACACCATTCCAATAAGAAAAAAGTTGCAAACTGCTTCGGAGACCGTTACGGATGCATAGGGTGAATCCAACTCAGTTTACAGTTAAAAGGACATAAACAGGAAATAGAGGACGGTGTAATCACCAAGAAGATATACCAGCAAGTAGCTAATATCTGCAAGAAGAATGTCAGAAAGGCTAAAGCACAAAATTATTTTAGGCTGCCAGGGAAAGCTAAAAGCAACCTATTTATAAATGACTTGAACAAGGGGTTGAAAAATGTGCTTACAGGTGACACAAACAGAGTGAGGACAGGAAACACCTTAGAACACAGTTCTGAGATTCAACAGGAATGAAGAATAGACAGAAACCAAGAAATAATTTTCAACAAGATATGAGTATAGGATGGGGCAGGGGGATGCCACCTGGTTGTCTTAGTGGATCACAAGTTAAGGAGGAGGAGGAGGAGGAGGAGGAGGGAAGATGGAGAAGGGGAAGGAGGAGAAGGAGGAGGAGAAGGAGAAGATAGAGGAGAAGGAGGAAGAGGAAGAGGAAGAGGAGGAGGAGATAGAGGAGAAGGAGGAGGAGGAGGATAGAGGAGAAGGAAGAGGAGGAGAAGGAGAAGGAGAAGATAGAGGAGAAGGAGGAGGACGAGGACGAGGAGGAGGAGAAGATAGAGCAGAAGGAGGAGGAGGAGAAGATAGAGGAGAAGGAGGAGGAGGAGGAGATAGAGGAGAAGGAGGAGGAGGAGGAGGAGAAGGAGAAAGAAGATAGAGGAGAAGGAGGAGGAGGAGAAGATAGAGGAGAAGGAAGAGGAGGAGAAGATAGAGAAGGAGAAGGAGAAAATAGAGAAGGAGGAGGAGGAGGAGGAGAAGATAGAGGAGAAGGAGATGGAGAAGATAGAGCAGAAGGAGGAGGAGGAGGAGAAGATAGAGGAGAAGGAGGAGGAGGAGATAGAGGAGGAGGAGGAGGAGGAGGAGAAGGCAGAGGAGAAGGAGGAGGAGGAGGAGAAGATAGAGGAGAAGGAGAAGGAGAAGATAGAGGAGAAGGAGGAGGAGGAGGAGAAGATAGAGGAGAAGGAGAAGGAGGAGGAGAAGATAGAGGAGGAGGAGGAGGAGAAGATAGAGGAGAAGGAGAAGGAGAAGATAGAGGAGAAGGAAGAGAAGATAGAGGAGAAGGAGAAGGAGGAGGAGAAGATAGAGGAGGAGAAGGAGAAGATAGAGGAGAAGGAAAAGATAGAGGAGGAGAAGGAGGAGGAGGAGGAGATAGAGGAGGAGGAGGAGAAGGAGGAGAAGGAGAAGATAGAGGAGGAGAAGGAGAAGGAGGAGGAGGAGGAGGAGGAGAAGATAGAGGAGAAGGAGGAGGAGGAGAAGGAGAAGGAGAAGGTAGAGGGGAAGGGGAAGGAGAAGATAGAGGAGAAGGAGGAGGAGGAGGAGGAGGAGTTTCAATTGTAGTTTCCTTAACAGATGAATAATGTCAAGATCAAAAGAAGCAGTTGTTTCCATTCTGGGCACTGCACTAATATATGCTGCTCATGTCTATCTGTGAAGGTGGGTGAGGAACCACGGATGCTTCTTCACCCTGTCCTTGCAAAGTTAGGTCTGCCAAAGGATGAGCTTTCCTGAACTTTGCCATAAAAAGCAGCTTCACTATCTTCTCCCACAGTTTTTTACAGCATGCTCAGGAAAGCCAAGTACATATCTGAGCAAACAGAAAGTGGGGGGAAATTATCCCCTAAATAAGAAAAAGGTACAGTGTGGGAAAATAGATTGCTAGCGATCCATCAGCCTACATTTTATGAGAAAGGAAGCGTGTTTCTAATGCATTCTTTTTAAAAAATCAATATAAAAATAAACACAGATACATGCACACATTTCTTTCTTTTTCCAGATTTTAAGTAACAGGGATTTGTGGAAAGAAATCACTCCAGTTTGGGTATGTCACTCTATATGCATATGTATTTTTGTGAAAAATCCCGTTCCTGAAGCTGCCTAAGCCAACATTTTATGTGAGCAAATATATTCAACTGTTTGAAGAGTTATGCTAAGTAATAACATTCTGCTTAGTCTAATTCCAGAATCATTGCTGTATACTGAGCTGAACTCCCTTTAAAAAACCTGGGTGAAAGGAGAGAAGATCAGGCAGAAATACATACAAATGGAGAACAACCAAAGATACATCCAGGGCTCAGTTTTATATCTACACTGAAAAAGCCAAACCATCACAGATGTAAGAAAGCAGAAAATGAACGTTAGGAAAACAGTCTAGATGAAAAATTAATTCAATCCCCGTCCGATTATGCAACATGGATATGGCCTGTGGTGGTCCATGATCATTGCCTGGTATGGCTCATCTTCAGGAGAGAAAGAAATCGAAATGAAAATACAGAGAACCTATTCTAAGGGATCGCCCATTCAACTCTTCTTGGAGCCCCCCAGCCTATCATTGGGGTCACACTTTGCATTCAGTCATGATTCCTTAAACATGGTTCATTGGATACTCCATTCCTGGCTGGATTTAAAGACGGCATTATGACTGTGTTTGCATGATATGCTTGGCTGAATAGTGGTGCACTAAGAACTCTCTGAGTCTGGGAACACGAACGGTAGTTAGCAAAAAATGGCAAGGTTGGCACTACTGTGCATTCCTTCCAGATTAGTCAAATGGGTCGCAACATCTCCCCTGCATTACAAGACAGTTAGAAAGAGGATCAAAGAGGCTCCACCTTGATGTACTTACTGATAAATGGGGAACATCATTTCCAGGATGTAATAACCTAGTCCCTCTCCCTTCAATAAATTGGGCTGATGAGACTAACCAGTATTCTTTTAGATGGTCTGAAAGAATGGTCCACCTGAACAGCACAGCAAGACTGAAGGTGGAATGTCCCAGGTCATGCTGCCAAGTAAAGGTTAAACCATACCCACCAACCTGCTGAGGGAGTGGCAATATTTTACCACCAGCTTTAAGGTAGGCATTCTTGCTGCTTGCCAGTGCAGCAGAGGGTAAGATACCAGGGCATCATCATCATCATCAGAATTTCTAGACCGTACTTGGAGTTGGCTGTACCTGGAGCAGAAGCAAGCAGTCTTTCACTAAAGGTTGCGTTCTATTGGAAGTAACCTTTGTGAATTCACTTGCTCTTTTGGTTTTTGTCTTTCAATCTTTAAACAAGACTTGGACAGCCCTTCACATGCACGTAGCAGATTTTATAACCCTCTTGCCTGATCTTCTTTGCAACCCTCACCATTGATAGTAGATGAGCTATGCATGAGGCAGGCCACAGATTCCACCCTCTATGAAACAGAGGATGCTTTTCAACAAAAGACAGTCAAAGCCTTGGTATTAATTAAAAGGGTGTTATCATCAAAACTCGTTTCATTTCCTTCCACAGTGCTAGGATGATTCTTTCCCATTTCATCCCTCACACACAGACACAAATGCAAACACAGGGCAACACAGTTGGGGGAAAACATGTCAAATCTCTTTGGAAATTGCTATCCATTCTTCTTGGTGGAAGCTCGTTAGGTTTTGCCCTCAAAACTCAGTTCAGATGTCATCTGGGGTGAAATCAAGGCTGTGGATATTTGAGGCTCATGTTCTCATACTTTCTTTTGGCTTCCTTCAAAAAAACAAGAAAGGTTTTGCCTGAGAAGAAATGAAGAAAATTCACTGTATGTTTTACACCAACGAAGCATTGGTACCAAAACTGAAAGTATTCAGTAGAGCTTAGTTAAACACTTGGTCTCTCCTGTTCAGAGATATCCACACAATTTCTTAGCATTCCAGAGGGCTGGATATCAGGGGTGGATATTGGTACCCAACACAGCGCATAGCACAACCTAGGCTGCTCGCCCACTAGTTCGGCCCCTTAGCTGCCATTCCCCCATCATGTATGGCAGAATTACAGATACCCTCTCCCTGAAATCTTGTAGCTCCCTGAAACCTGCCAAAAAATGGCCACCAAATTGTCATTTTTAACATGACAGAAGGGAGAAACTACAAAATACATTGGGACTAATCATGTGAGCTGTATATACTTCATTAAAATTAATTGAAATCAATGTATGTGTAAACCCAATTAAAACAAGTTTAGTTTACATTTGGACTCCCTCACACTTTGAAGGGCGCCTCCTCCCCAGAACATCATTTGAGGGCCAGATTTAGCCCCTCACTTCCAAAACATATCAAAGCCTGCATTTCAGGGATGAACAAATTGAAAGAAGGGAATGTTACGGATGGTTCAGAATCACTTATTGGAGAAATCAGTATTCCCTTTAGTAGCTAAATGGCTTAGAGTAAGGAAAAGGGTTATGCTGCCCACTGCTTAGCTTAATTGATGCTAAGTAGATTTATTATGTGTGTGAACATTCCCTGAAGATTAGCTGCTTATTTTGATTAATACATACAGCATAAGGTAGGAGATGCCCTTTTCACCCCCCCACCATGTAGTTTAGAGTTTAATTAAATATAACAAATCAGTAGGGGTTAAAACTCCTCCATCATTCCTTTTTTGTTCAAATAGTATGTTAGAGGCAACTTTTTTGAGATAGGTTTCAGATTCTGCTTTCTAAAATGTTTCAGAGTGAAAGATACTTTATGTCTTTTCAAAGCAATATTTTGCCTTTCATAAAACTTACTTACTTATTTATTTGCTGTATATACTGCCCAATGCCCAATGACTTCTTCACGCACATATGAAGAGATATGAACACTAGCCTTCTGCAATGGACATTTCTTCCTTGCCTTATCAAAAGTTCTTTCCTTGGTACCCTTCAGAGATTTAACCTAAGGAAGAACCTCGATATTTATATTAACTTTCAAGGGAACTAAAAACAGCATGATACCCTGTGATGCCTTTATGCCCACAGAGAATCCTGTCAATTACTTTGGTTTCTCTTGAAGTTCATCAGATTATTTTGCCTGAGGAAGAACGCACAAACCCCAGTTCACTTTAAATACAATTCTTGGAGAAGGTAAGAATCTTCTTTGATCAGACCAAAGTTCTATGTAGCCCAACAGTGTTTCCACATGGCCAAGGAGATGACAATGGGAAGACCATCAATGGAAAGTGAGTGCTGTAACTCACTTCCTTACTTGTCTTTCCAAGCAATTAGTATTCAAAGGTATGCTAACTCTGAGACTGCAGATAATAGACATGCCTAATGATAAGTGTCTACTGATTAATTTAAACTCCATAAAATTATCTAGTTCCCTCCATAAAATTATCTAATTCTCTCCATAAAATTAGCCAATCCATTCCATAAAATCATCCAAGTTGGTGGTCATCACCTGATCTTACAATAAAAAAGTTCATAGTGTATTAAGGTATTTGTTGGGTGAAGTGCTTCCTTTTTTCTGACCCCCCCCCCATTTCATTTAATTGGATAACCCAGCCCCCACTACTATGATTGTCTTGTCTATTTTCTCCACATGTACATTTATCAAATCCAGAATTTCTCTGTGTTTGTACCAAGAAGCTGGAAGGGCACGAATGAATGCTTATCCCCACATACCACTAACTGCAGCATGGAGATATCCCACCAGCCATTTTCTCAAGCACATAGCCTCATAATGTTACCTTTGTCTCAACGCAGCCCTCCACTGAGGCAGCCTAAATTATTATTTCACCGTTCTGGTTTTAAAGTGGTGTTTCCCCTTTCTTCCTGATACGTGTCTTGCGGCACAAATAACCTACATTGATGAAGTTGGTGATGACACAATCTATCAGCTTCATGGGGCAAACTAGAGAGGAACAATGACCAGATGAGCTAATTCTACTTTATTGTAAGCTACATTGACAGAATCTTGGCTGCTGCCTGGACAAGTCCCTGCAGTTTTCTTGGCACAGTTTTTCTGAAGTGGTTTGCCATTGCCTCCTTCCTAGGGCTGAGAGGGAGTGACTGGCCCATGGTCACCCAGCTGGCTTTGTGCCTAAGGCGGGACTAGAACTCACAGTCTCCCAGTTTCTAGCCCGTTGCCTTTAACCACTACACCAAACTGGCTCTTGAAATATTATATGTCCTTCTTTAAATGCAGGTTTTCCACTCTTTTAAAAGCATGGTAGATGCATGTTTAGAAGACAGGACTAGAATTATCTTGGGAGACCACTAGCCCTTGAATGTGTTCTTCTTTTCTTCAACCTGACAATATAATTAACAGAATTTATCTTTCTGTTTGCTTTCATTTATGAGTTATAATAACTGTATTTTCACAATTACATCATGGGTTGAGAATCTCAGAATAAAATCAGATATATCAGAACTGGCACATGGCTGAGAGGTTATAAAAATCAGTCTTCTGGAGGAGGGGACAATGAAATTTTTGTCCAGAGCCCCCCAAATTCTGAGGCCAAGCATTCAGCATTTCCTGAGCAGTCCTATATAGATCTAACTTCCCTCAAATGAAAGGAAGTATGGAAGGTCATAGGATGAAAGGCAGCACTGTGGAAGTGGACTTTTTCCTTATCTTTGTCCTCCTTTGGCTTCACTCTTCCAAATCTGGTGACAATAGGAGCTTTGGTGAAAAGTAGAGGGGGTGAAGAAAGGACATTCTCCATCTGGCAGTGGTAATGTCTGTTGCCTTACATTGGGCAGACTAGTCCTCCAGCAGACGTCTGGGTAGCTGAAATCTTCCATCATAACTATTTCATGTTTTTTTACGTCATCGGCTATCTGCTTTAATAAACCTTCATCTACCTCTTTTGGCTGGTTTGGTGGTCTGTAGCAGATGCCCAGTAAGACATCTCTTCTGTTAGGTCACCATTTTATCTTAACCAACAAGCTTTCCACACTTGTGTTAGCATCAGTCCAGTAGACTCTGGTACAAATTCATTCCTAATTTACAATGCTACAGGACTTCCTCTTGTGTGTGTTTCCTGTTCCCCTGAAATGGGATGTACCCATCAAGCCCAGTGCTCCACTGGTGAGATTCACCCTCTCATATTTCTATAAACTATTTTAGCAGCTATTATCTCTCCCTCCCTCAAAAGGAAGGAAGGAAGGAAGGAAGGAAGGAAGGAAGGAAGGGAGGGAGGGAGGGAGGGAGGGAGGGAGAGAGGGGAAAGAAAGGGATGGAGGGTGGAATTCAAATATGACAGTGCAGATCTGTAGTTTCACTTTGGTTCTAAGATATAGAGAGGTTAGAGACAGATTTCTGTGACCCGCATGACCCTATTTTTTTTCTGCCTTGCTGTTTTTTCAGTATGTTTCCAATGTCCTTGCTTTCTTGCGCAAGTATCAGTTAAAAAAAAGTGTAAGCAATTCCTTTGGGCAGGTGGTGGTGGGGAATAAATAATAGATGCAAGCCCACATCCCCAAAAAGACAGAGCAATTCCCATTTGCTACACGTAGGAAAAAAGAATTGAGACATTTTGTCTGCCACAGCTTAACTGAGAAGCATAATTTGTATTTTCAATGTTTATTTATAGGAGGAACATTTATTATTATGTACAGGATGTTCATCTGATCGGATGCAATGATGCAATTAAATTGCTGCTTGTTGAGACAGGTTTTACGGTGCTTATTAAAAGCAAACATAAATAAACTCTTGGAGAGTGGTGGATTAGAGAAGCTGCTCCTCCCCGTTGCCCTGAAGTGCAGTGACAGACAAGAGAGGCTAACACCTGGACTCCAGGAGAACAAAGGTGTATTCTCCAACAGGATGGATTAGCCAAGGAATGACTGACGTAATTAATTAGGAATCTTCATTTAAAAAAAAAAAGACCTTCATAAGAGGCTATCAAAGAAAGAAAATCCATCCTGGTCAGGAGGCAAAGAAGTTGGGAAGGTCAACTCCAGGTGATTCCATGGACATATCCTTGTAACCATCTTGACAACAGTATGGAAATGGTTTGCCAATGCCATTTTCTATCTTCTTCTTCTTCTTCTTCTTCTTCTTCTTCTTCTTCTTCTTCTTCTTCTTCTTCTTCTTCTTCTTCTTCTTCTTCTTCTCCATCATCATCATCACCACCACCATCATCATCATCATCATCATCATCGTCATCGTCGCCGTCGTCTTTTTTACTTCCCATTCTAGCTGACAGCCCTGAGATTCCCTGATAGTCTCGGTGCTATCTGGGTTCGACACTGCTTAGCTTTGCTCAAGGTCAGCCAAGGCCAGATCAGCTGAGCAATACAAATAAAATTGGCACAGAGAAAGAAACATCCAAACTACAAGGAGTGGTCCATGCTGTTCCAGTCATGAGAAAAGAAAACTTTGGAGGCTGATGTAACGGGATGGGAGAAAGACCTTGAGAGATGGGACGAAGGGAGGCTGCCTAGGGAACAATCAGATAAGAGAGGGCTTAGCCCACAGCTGCATAGCGGGTGGAGAAAGAGACTCAGGAGGGACCCTCTCTAAGTCATCGGGCTGTAATGATGATGACCGGAGAACTGTACTTTCAGACTTGCAAAATTAATTAATTAATTAATTTTAAAAAGTTAATGTAGCCTTACAATAAAGTAGAATTAGCTCACCTGGTCGTATTTCCTACCTGAGCTACCTGGGAAGGCTGACAGCTGGTTAGTACAGCAACGAAATATTCAGAAAGGTCTTCAAGATTAATCTTACGAAAAGCCACTGTAATTTTGTAGCTAAATAACGTGGAGAAGCAGCTCTTTCCCATTACATTTTATCTCCGTCTCTTCTGCTTGGGCTTGTTTTCTCATTGGAGAACTTTAGACATGAATTCTGGAATTATTACGCTTACGGGTGACTTTTGCATCCCATCCCCATCCACCTATTCTTCTCCCCTCATCACTGATGTGCCCAAATGTGTGAACCAAAAAAAGAAAAAAAATCAAATGCAGAGAAAAAATGTGTTGCAATAAGATCGTGCATTCACTGCAAGATTTCCTTTTTCATGTAATGTTTTAATAATGGTACATATCAGTTACTTGGAAACCTGGGAGAAAGGAATGGAAGCTCTGGCCAGCTACTAAGGGTTAGGATTAATTATATTTAATTTTAATTTAATGCAATGGAAATTAAATCATATCAAGGACTCATTTTAGCTGGGTTCCACCTTCTACTTACTTGAAGTGTGATCCTTGACTTGGCACTCAATATACCTTCTTGGATTTTATATGTATTTATTGCATTTTATAATAATTGTGATGTTGCTGCTTTTATGAGATTTTAATGTTTATGTTTGGAGCTTGATTTTATTGTAAACTGCCCAGAGTCCCTCTCTTGGGGGAGATGGGCGGTAATTAAATTTGAATAATTAATAAAATAAAATTATATATATATATATATATATACACACACACACACACACACACACACACACACACACCCCTCAATTTGGAAGAAGTGGTCTGCCTCTGCATTAATAGCAAATTTACATAACTCTCTATAGCATCAAACTGCTATTGTTCAGATCATCATCATCATCATCATGCTAAAAAGCTAAGCAGAAATAAAGGAATATCAATCAAATGTGAATATACAAAAATTTCAAGTAGGTATGGTTTATTTTATTTTTGTATCATCCACAGTCCAAGACCAAACCAACAAACATTAAAATATAGACAGCAATTAAGGGGGGGAAAATCATATATATAAATTACATAAAAGCCATAGACTATCAAAGCTGTGGAGAAGGTACCAGCCAATTCCTATGGGCTAAAACCACAGATTAAAAAATTGCCACCACCCTTGATTCATTTAGAAACGGATCACTTAAAAGGAAAGCCGTGATCTCACCATGAGGGAAAGGAAACTTCATAATAACTGGAGTTATACATTTTAATTGTCATCTACATACGACTAAAACTCCCATTGTGTTTATCTGTTTGTCTGTTTGTACCCGCAACTTACCCCAAACAGTGCATTATACTGCGACAATTTTTGAATCAAGGTTCTTAAAATCTGCTAATTTAAAGAATGCATAAAAAAATCCAGGACCCATTACTCCTATGAAATTGAAATTTCCACAATGTTCAGACCAGTTTTATTAACAAAGCTGTGGCCATTGCAGCATCCCCGGGGTCACATGATCATGATTTCCAATGCTCCCTGCCAGCTTTCCACAAGCAAAGTCAATGGGGAAGCCGGCAGGAAGTCAGAAGTCGCCTCCACTCCCACTGCTTTTTTGCCCACCCATGGTTATTCTCTTGATCTGTTTAGGTAAGTACATATTGACTTATTTTTGAAGTTAATCTGCCACTACAATTGTTTTTTTTTAATGATATATACTCTTCTTAGATGATCACAGGACCATCCAGCATTGGGGTAAAAAAATATGGTCAGCCTAAAATGTAATGTTCATTCTGGTCATATCAGACTGCACTACCTTTCTCTCAAAGGATGACCCAATGTGTCATGGGTTGTCTAGTTGTGTATAAAGTAGACATTTTAATAGAATGTGGGATATTGTCCTGACTTAAGCAAAAAACCACGCTGAGACAAGAAATTTCTTTAGTCTCTAGTGTTTATTGAACTGCTCTAGTAGACAGAAAATCCTACCAAACTGAAGGAGCGTGGGAAACCCAGACAGATAAACCCCCAAACTCAAGGTGGGTCTGTTCTGGGTTTCTTTGAATGACAGTTCAGAGCCTCTAAACTACGCATGCATTTTCCCCCCTAGATAGGGGCCCCCTCCTGCTCACCATCCGTACTCATGACAGATATAGATTCAATCTCCATATTTGAACATATACAAATATGATTTTCATATGGGAGGTTGGAATATCTTCTAGTTGTCACCCTGATGGGTAGTGCATCAGTTTGGGGTCACAGAACAAGCTTCCTATGTGGAGCATGAAGAATATTTTTAAAAATAGTTAGGGAGAGTCCAGGAGGATGGGACAGTTCTTCTGAAACAGAGATGGGAAATTTTGGCCCTAACTAAGACCCAGGCCCTCTGTTTGAGTTCTGCTAAGGATTTATTGAGGTCTAAAGTAGGTAACGGGGACGCGGTGGCGCTGCGGGTTAAACCGCTGAGCTGTCGATCGGAAGGTCGGCGGTTCGAAACCGCGCGGCGGGGTGAGCTCCCGTTGCTTGTCCCAGCTTCTGCACACCAAGCAGTTTGAAAACATGCAAATGTGAGTAGATTAATTGGTACCGCTTCGGCGGGAAGGTAACGGCGTTCCGTGAGTCATGCTGGCCACATGACCCGGAAGTGTCCTATGGACAACGCCGGCTCCAAGGCTTTGAAACGGAGATGAGCACCGCCCCCTAGAGTCGGACACGACTGGACTTTACGTCAAGGGAAACCTTTACCTTTTTAAAGTAGGTAAAGGTGGCATGGACAGATTATAACATGTCAGTTCTTGTTCTATCTGCCTCTGCAAGGTGGGTACAAATCTATTGTTCAGGGTAAAAGCCCCCCAGCCACCCACCCAGAGGATTTACCTTGCCCAGGACTTTAAGCAGCATAGTCTTGCATGGCTAGGGTTACCAGACATCTGGCGAAAGGAGGACATGTCCTCCTTTTTATCCTCATGTCCTCCATCCAGCAGGCATAGACTTAAAATCAAATATTATCTGGCTTTTTGAGTGTCTTGTTTTTTTTGTGGGGGGGACTGTTTTCACAACAGTAGTTCTTCAAACTTTTGTGTATTCTGACCTTGTAAATTGTCAGCTTCTTTCTTTCCCTCGTCCATCAACAGACTCAGCAGCCTAGATTTACATTATTTGTTTAATTTATTTCCTGATTCCAGGAATCAGCTCCAATCCAGCCCCTTCAGATCTATGATCACTGGAATCTGTAGATCCCATGACTCGTCATATGTTCCTATGGTGAAATTTGAAAAGCATGTCATCATGAATTCGATATTATCACTAGCGTATGTTCTTGGAAATAAAGATTTGTTGGAAAAATATTGCAATTGGAAAACCAGTCTTTCTGATGCTGGAAAAAGTAATTTCATACACATGTAGGCCTAAGTACATTTTCTCTGCAGTTTTTTAATGTAACTTTTGTTGCAGATTAAAAACATTAATTAATTATTCATTGCAGAGTAAGGACATGAAGAACATTAATTAGTGTGTCCTCCTTTCCCCCCTCTTTGTCCTCCTTTCCAGTTCTCTGTGTCCTCCTTTGCCTGTTCAGATATCTGGTCACCCTATGCATGGGTCCTGAAATACATGGAGCCCATTTTTAATTGCATTACAGGATTAGAGGCTGAGTGAGAAATGCATGCAATTGTTTTTAGAAATGTAGCTTGTATAGAGTCAAAGATGGAAATCTGCTTATAGGCACACACCTGGGTACCAAAAAGCAGTATCCCCCAAACGTTGGCCCTGAATAGGTTAATGGCAGCTGGGGCAATATTATACCCATGCTGGTTTGCAAATTTTGTAATGGCTAGAGACACTCTTTGGACCGTTATAGTTCCCAGCAGGTAGAGATTGGAAGTAAATGTCTAAATATTTGAAAGATTTCACCTGCTTGATAGAGCTTCCATTTATTGACCATCTACTAGAGGACTTGAAATATTTGCTTGAAAACACCAGGATTTGTGTTTCTGAATGGTTTATTTCAAGGCACTCTCTAACAGATACGCTAAAACCTAGGCTGCTTGAACTCCAAGCAAATAGTGGAATATCAAAGAGGTGACTACTTTACAATAAAAAGAATACAGAAACTAGACACTTTAAAGCTTACTAACAATATAGAACTAAGAAAAAATAAATGATATGCAACATAAAACCACCCAGGCCAGAGCTTCCAGTCGGTCGTTGCCACCCCCAGCTCCCCCAGGGACGAGTCCGTCACCTCTAGAATATCATCCATCCATCTTGCCCTCGGTCGGCCCCTCTTCCTTTTGCCCTCCACTCTCCCCAGCGTCAGCATCTTCTCCAGGGTGTCCTGTCTTCTCATTATGTGGCCAAAGTATTTCAGTTTGGCCTTTAATACCATTCCCTCAAGTGAGCAGTCTGGCTTTATTTCTTGGAGTATGGACTGGTTTGATCTTCTGTCAGTCTGAGGCACTCTCAGAATTTTCCTCCAACACCACAGTTCAAAAGCATCTACCTTCCTTCTCTCAGCCTTCCTTATGGTCCAGCTCTCGCAGCCATATGTCACTACAGGGAACATCATTGCTTTAACTATGCGGGCCTTTGTTGTCACTGCCATTCCTCAGAATCAAACAAAAAAGTTTTAAACCCAAATTTAATTACTAAAACAGTCCATTCCTCACCCCTGCCAATATCCACTTCATGCTTGCAAATAATGACACAGGCCTGTCTGAGTTCTTCCATTCTGCCTCAATACAATTATTTTATCAGACCGAAACTATTGCCAATCAATTATCTAAGGCAGGCCCTAATTCTGTTATCAAAAAAAGTCCAACCCACATCAGTGGAGCTGTTCTAGAAGCTGTTGCATTTGTATTCTCTGAAAAATCTATCTAGCGTGTTTGTTTTAAATCGAGGTGGAGTCCAGTGCTTTCTGCATCACTGCCTGTTTCCCACTTTGACAACCTGAGATCCACCCTAGGTTCTTATATATGCTTATCAATAGCTTCCTTTTAGAACCTTTTGCCCTGCTGTATTATTGACATGGCTATCGGCAATGTACAGATTCTTGTTTGGAAGCCTGGTGGCTGAAATAAAGCTGCTAGAGCTGAGCTAATGTCCTTCTGATAGATGTCTAAGTTTGGACAACTCAAAAGGTTCTTGCTGATAATCAATAAACTTTTGTGATGGAGGAGTGCTGAGGTTTGGGTCTTCTTGCAAAAGAGAACAAACCAGACGCCGAAACTTAACTTTTACTGAAAGAAAGAAATAGCACAACGGTGCCTAAAATTTGGGATGGATTTTGTGACAAGCCCTTCTAAAAAACTCCATTCATCCTGTTTGTAGGCCCATAGTAATTTTTCCATCACAGACATGCACAAAATGTTAGAGCTATTACTCGTTCAACTTTACCATGGAAATCAAATCAGTTTCAGGGTGAAAATGCAAAAGATTAAATTTTGAGCTCAATAGTTTTAAATGCAATATTTAAAAATAGAATGTGGCGTTTTAGAAGCTATCATCAAATCCACCCAGTAAGCCCAGTAAAACCCAGAGAGAAAAGAGAGATCAGCTCCACACCTCATGCACAATTTAAAGGCAGGTAGCAAAGACCTGTGAAGATTTTCTTTGGAGCCACCTGGAGATTTTCCAGCAACTGCCGGTCTACAGGACAAAGAAGCCTGCTGAGGTGACTTTCAAAAGAAGGAAGAAGCCATGGCTACCTCCCAGCCCTCAGCGATGCCTCTGGAGCGCCTATCAGAGACCAACTATTTGAATTGGGCCCTGAAGATGGAGATGTATCTTCGCAGAGAGAATCTTTGGCTGCCAATTGGTGAGCAAACCCCCCAAAATCCCAGTGCTGAATGGCTGAGACAGGATGAGCGGGCTAGAGCCACCATTATCCTGGAAGTTGAGGACAATCAGCTAGTCCACATGCGAGGTATGCAGGCCGCAAAGCAACTTTGGGACACTTTAAGAGACTTGTATGTAAAGGCAACAGCAGGGAGTAAAGTTACCCTGACGAAAAAGCTGTACAAAGCCTACCTTACAGAAGGAGATAGCCTTCCTGAGCACCTGCATTATATTCAGCAGCTGTTTGTTGAGTTGCAGGAGAGAGGAATGGAATTTACACCTCTCACAAAATCCTATATCCTCCTGTCCTCACTAAATGAAACGTGGGACATGCTGATTTGTACCCTGGAGGCTATGCCTGAAGCAGACCTCACCCCATCGTATGTTACACAGCGCTTACTCGCTGAATGGGAGAAGAGAGAGGAAAGTTCCCCCCCCATCTCTTCTGGAAAGCTGCAGTACCAGAAAAGGAGGGAAAAGAAGGGAAAGGAACCTGAGGCCACAGCACTAGCCAGCCAGCGATGCTTCACTTGTGGTTCAGCTGGACATTTGCAAAGAGACTGTGTCATGAGACCCAAGAGTAGAAAGACAGAGCAGAAGAACACAAGGGCAACACAGAAGAAGGCTCTTCAGACAACCCAAATTGCACAGGTTGCTGAGAAGGGTAATTCTGATGTATGGGTGTTAGATTCTGGGGCCAATTGTCATTTATGTAATTGTAAAAGCTCTTTTGTGTCACTGTCTAAAACTGAAAGACAAAGTGTATCTTTGGCTGATGGGTCTGTGACCAAAATTATGGGACAAGGTGACTTGTATTTATCCTGCTTAGGAGAAACTGTAAAAGGTGTGTTGTATGTGCCAAATTTACAATCAAACCTTTTATCTGTGGCACAATTGGCTGCAACAGGGTCTATCATAACATTTAAGAAAAATGGTTGTGAAATACGAAAAAATGGGAAATTGTGTGCTACTGGTATGTTAAAAGACTCCTTGTACATTGTGCAAAATGCAAGGAAGCCAAGCTGCAAGGCTGCAGTTGGCAACACTCCATATCATGACCAATGTGTACACCTGATGCACAGGAGATTTGGTCATGCTAATTTCAAGTATATAGCACAAATGCCACAGCTGTGTGCTGACCTAAAGATAAAACCCTGTGACAAATACTTAGATTGTGTAGTTTGCAAAGAATGCAAAACACTGAAAGCTCCTGTGAGTAAGCACAGTGACAGAGTTACAACTAGACCTTTGGAAATTGTACACTCTGACATTATTGGTCCTTTTGCTCCAAGTCTTGGACAAGCAAGGTATGCAATGACCAGCATTGATGATTTCTCAAGATACATATTTATCTACATCTTAAAACACAAAGATGAGGCATTTGAGAAATTTAAAGCTTTTGTGACATGGGCAAATGAAAAATTCCCTAGGCCTGTATCTGCACTCCAATGTGATAGAGGAGGAGAGTACCTTTCTCACAAATTCAAAAGGTTCCTAGTGGAAAAGGGGATAGAACAAATTCTTTCTAACCCTTACACCCCTCAGCAAAATGGTGTTGCTGAAAGAAAGGGCAGAACCTTGCAAAATGCGATGGAATGCATGCTAAAAGATTCACATGTATCCTTTAAGTATTGGGGAGAGGCAATATCTACTGCCTGTTATGTACAAAACAGATTGTATAACTCTGTGATTCAGGACACTCCATTCCATTTGTTTTATGGTGTGAAACCAAAGGTAAACCATCTTAGAGTGTTTGGTAGCACTGCTTGGGTTCATATTCCAAAACAACAGAGAAGGAAAGGAGGCCCCACAACAAAGAAAGCCATCTTTGTTGGCTATGAACAAAGCCAGAGGAGCTACAGGTTCATAGTGGGAGAGAAATTGATAATTGGCAAAAGAGCTTCTTTTGCTGAACAAAACTGGGGGAGATTAAATTCTAGCTCTCCAGTTGATCTGACCACCACAAGAGAACAGCAAGGACTTGCTGATGGTGATCTTTTGCCTGATGAGGACATTCAGCCAGAAAAGCAAAGTGAAGATCTGCCTGATGAGACAGATACTCCTCAGGAAAGTGATAGGAGTCAAAATTTAAGCCCTGTATTACCTCGTAGATCTCAGAGAAGTAATAAAGGCATTCCTCCATCACGTTTTCAGGCTGAAACAGTAAAGGCCTTTCACATATTCACAGAACCTGAGTCTTTAGAACAAGTGAATGCTTTACCACCTGAGATTGCACAAAATTGGCATTCTGCCATGCAACAGAAGTTAGCATCCTTGAAAGAAAATAAAACATGGAAACTGGTAAATCTACCTCCCAATGAATGCTGCCTGGGTTGTAGGTGGGCTTTCAAACTGAAAAGGGATGCTGATGGCAAAATCCAAAAATATAAAGCAAGGTTGGTTGCAAAAGGGTTCACTCAGAGGAAATATTTAGACTTTGACAAGACTTTTGCACCTGTCATGAGTAAGGATGGCGAGCAGGGGGCTCTCACCCAGACTGTCAAGCGCATGCGTAGCACTGAGGAACTGTTCAGCCATTCAAAGAGACACAGATCGGGACCGCCTTAACCTTTGGGGTTTATATGGCTGGGTTTTCCCATGCTTTCTCAGTTTGTTAGGATTCTTGTTAAGTACTACTAATAAATATTAGAGACCAAGTCCTCGCCTCAGTGTGTTTCCTGGTAGTCAGGACAGCACCAGTTACTAAAGGTGAATCAATTAGATTACTGTTAAAAATTGCTGCACTGAAAGGAATGTCAGTTCACCACTATGACATTCAAACTGCATTTCTCTATGGTGATTTAGACCACAGATTATACATGCAGCAACCCCCTGGCTATGAAAAAGGGGAGAATCTAGTCTGTGAACTGCAGAAGTCAATCTATGGGTTAAAACAAGCTGCTAGATCCTGGAACCAAAAATTAGATGAAAAACTGCAGAATTTTGGTTTTGAAAAAAGGAAAAGCAGATCCATGTGTATATATGAAGAAAGACAAACAAGGCTATATGTATCTGTGCATTTATGTTGATGATTTGCTGCTGTTCACACCAACAGAAAAACAAAGGCTTGATTTTGAAGCCTGCATGAAAAGCCATTTCATATTAAAAAGCCTTGGAATTGTGACAAACCAAGATTATGGCAACCAGCTTGATTGATAACTGGCAAATAGAGGGAGAAAATGTAGAAGCAGTGAAAGACTTTGTATTCCTAGGTGCAAAGATTACTGCAGATGCTGACTGCAGTCAGGAAATCAGAAGACGCTTAATCCTTGGAAGAAGAGCAATGACAAATCTCGATAAAATAGTGAAGAGCAGAGACATCACACTGACAACAAAGGCCCGCATAGTTAAAGCAATGGTGTTCCCTGTAGTAACATATGGCTGCGAGAGCTGGACCATAAGGAAGGCTGAGCGAAGGAAGATCGATGCTTTTGAACTGTGGTGTTGGAGGAAAATTCTGAGAGTGCCTTGGACTGCAAGAAGATCCAACCAGTCCATCCTCCAGGAAATAAAGCCAGACTGCTCCCTTGAGGGAATGATATTAAAGGCAAAACTGAAATACTTTGGCCACATAATGAGAAGACAGGACACCCTGGAGAAGATGCTGATGCTAGGGAGAGTGGAAGGCAAAAGGAAGAGGGGCCGACCAAGGGCAAGATGGATGGATGATATTCTAGAGGTGACGGACTCGTCCCTGGGGGAGCTGGGGGTGTTGACGACCGACAGGAAGCTCTGGCGTGGGCTGGTCCATGAAGTCACGAAGAGTCGGAAGCGACTAAACGAATAAACAACAACAAAAACCTAGGTTTGGAAATACACAGGGAGAAGGATGGTAGTTTTCTGTTAAACCAACGTAGTAAAATTCAAAAGCTCCTAGAGGATTTTAATGTGCAAGACTGTAAACCAGTCTCTACTCCAATGATAACAGATTTTCAGAAAGATATAGGAGAAACTCAATTAACTGAGGCAGAGAAATATAGATCTGCAATTGGAAGTTTACTGTACATTGCAAATCATTCTCTCCCAGATATCTCAATTTCTGTGGCCATTTTAAGTAGACAGGTAGAGAAGCCTACATCTACTGGAAAAGCAACATTGAAGAGGTTAATGAGGTATTTGCAAGGAACAAAGAATTATTGTCTGAAGCTAAATGCCTCTGGAACCAAGAAATTGCAGGCTTTTGCCAATTCTGACTGGGGAGCAGATGTCAGTGACAGAAAATCCACTTCTGGGATTTTAATTCAATTTGCTGGGTCAAGCTTAGGCTGGCATTCTAGAAAACAAACACTTGTTGCTCTTTCCACTGCAGAAGCAGAGTTTTATTCTCTAACACAGGTTTAAACATTTGTTAAAAGACATAGGCATGGAAGTGAACCAGCCTATAACTGTTTATGAGGATAATCAAGCTTGCATTGCTATGGCAAAATCTGAAGCCTGCAGAAATAGAACAAAACATATAGATATTAGATATCAATATATCAAAGATATGATAAGCAAAGGAGAAATAATGTTAAAATATTGTGAATCAAAAGACATGATTGCTGATATTTTAACCAAACCTCTTGCTGTACCAAGACACAAAGAGTTAACAAAGCAAATTGGTTTGCATCTTGTTTCTGTAGTATAAAAAGGGGAGTGTTAATATATTGTTTTCTACTACAGATTGGGGTTACTATGGTAGCTAATCATTTTGGCCAGGTGAAAAGGTTGAATTCAACTGTCCCCTTTTCAGATGCTGATTTTTGCACCTGGGGGGAAAACTTGCCCGGACTTGTTTTAGTTTCTGTTTCCTTTCTCTGCAGGCACGTAGAAAGTCAGGCTGCTCTCACTGAGAGCCAAGTCTTTTAAATATGTTTTTGTTTTTCTGTAAATAAATTATTTTTATAGAAATGCCTGGTGTGTGACTTTTCTGATCTCTCCTGGGCCAAAGGCTTTCCCAGCAATCTGCCGACATCCTCATTATGTGGCCAAAGTACTTCAGTTTTGCCTTTAATATCATTCCCTCAAGTGAGCAGTCTGGCTTTATTTCCTGGAGGATGGACTGGTTGGATCTTCTTGCAGTCCAAGGAGCTCTCAGAATTTTCCTCCAACACCACAGTTCAAAAGCATCGATCTTCCTTCTCTCAGCCTTCCTTATGGTCCAACTCTCACAGCCATATGTTACTACGGGGAACACCATTGCTTTAACTATGCGGACCTTTGTTGTCAGTGTGATGTCTCTGCTCTTGACTATTTTATTGAGATTTGTCATTGCTCTTCTCCCAAGGATTAAGCGCTTCTGATTTCCTGACTGCAGTCAGCATCTGCAGTAATCTTTGCACCTAGGAATACAAAGTCTTTCACTGCTTCTACATTTTCTCCCTCTATTTGCCAGTTATCAATCAAGCTGGTTGCCATAATCTTGGCTTTTTTGAGGTTTAGCTGCAAGCCAGCTTTTGCACTTTCTTCTTTCACCTCGATCATAAGGCTCCTCAGTTCCTCTTCGCTTTCAGCCATCAAAGTGGTATCATCTGCATATCTGAGATTGTTAATGTTTCTTCCAGCGATTTTAACTCCAGCCTTGGATTCCTCAAGCCCAGCATGTCGCATGATGTGTTCTGCGTACAAGTTGAATAGGTAGGGTGAGAGTATACAGCCCTGCCGTACTCCTTTCCCAATCTTAAACCAGTCTGTTGTTCCGTGGTCTGTTCTTACTGTTGCTACTTGGTCGTTATACAGATTCTTCAGGAGGCATACAAGATGACTTGGTATCCCCATACTGCTAAGAACGTGCCACAATTTGTTATGGTCCACACAGTCAAAGGCTTTAGAAAAGTCAATGAAACAGAAATAGATGTTTTTCTGAAACTCCCTGGCTTTTTCCATTATCCAGCAGATATTGGCAATTTGATCCCTAGTTCCTCTGCCTTTTCTAAACCCAGCTTGTACATCTGGCAATTCTCACTCCATGAATTGCTGAAGTCTACTTTGCAGGATCTCGAGCATTACCTTACTGGCATGTGAAATGAGTGCCACTGTTCGATAGTTTGAACATTCTTTAGCGTTTCCCTTTTTTGGTATGGGGATATCAGTTGATTTTTTCCAGTCTGATGGCCATTCTTGTGTTTTCCAAATTTGCTGGCATATAGCATGCATTACCTTGACAGCATCATCTTGCAGGATTTTGAACAGTTCAGCTGGGATGCCGTCGTCTCCTGCTGCCTTGTTATTAGCAATGCTTCTTAAGGCCCACTCAACCTCACTCTTCAGGATGTCTGGCTCTAGCTCACTGACCACACCGTCAAAGCTATCCCCGATATTGTTATCCTTCCTATACAGGTCTTCCGTATATTCTTGCCACCTTGTCTTGATCTCTTCTTCTTCTGTTAGGGCCTTGCCATCTTGGCTGCAAAGGATGTAGTCAATCTCATTTCAGTGTTGTCCATGTAGTCACCAGGAATCTGGGTTGATTCGAAAAACCCTAACAACATAACAGCAAGTGTCACCTGAGGAAACACCACAAACCTACAAATATGTAAAGAGATGAGTGGATTGCATTAGCTCCTCTAATGATATAAGAGGGCAGCACTGGCTGGCTAAACGTATTACACAAATTATTAGTTCCTCAGGCGGCCTGGAAAGTGGACTCACACTTATGGAAGTACTTCCAAGTTTCTGTAAGTTGCAAGCAAGACACACTCTGTACTGCTGGTCCACAACACTGAAGCCAGGCTGCTAACAAGCTGAAGTCATAAACTGGAAGAAGAAGTGAAGACAGGAAACAGAGGCATAGCTCCAGCCTGGATTTGAGATAGATAAAATCTTCTTACCAGCAGCTGCAGTTCAGAGGAAGAGAAAGAAAGGATCTGTCAGGGGCAGGCAAGGGGTCAACATTGCAAGGAAGTCACCTAAAGCAAGAGCCCTAAATGCTGGAAGGCCACCACCTCTACCTGACAAGTGACACTGGCTTGATTGATCATCCACACATACCCCAAACACTAAATTCAGCTACCACCCATTAAGGAAGGAGTTGAACCACTGCATTACAATGCCCCAACTTCCAACCTTGGTCACTCTGACAGATTGAATAGGACAAGGAGACTTATCATGCTCAGGTCTGAACCCTGTCTGAAAGGGATCGTCATAATCTCTTCATTCAAGATCCTTTGCAGATGTAGTCCTAACACCTTCTTCAAAATCTCCCCAAAAATGGTAAGGTTGGAGATGTGGGGGGAGGAATGTCCAGCCCAATGGGAAGAAGAGTTGGCCTTTTCAAGCAGGGATGCACCAATGCCTTCCTCAAGATGGTAGGGAGCACTTCCTTTGCCAAACAGGCAGCAATCACTTCTCAAGCCCACACCTTCATTCTTTCTTTGGCCACCTAAAGAAGCAAAGTGGAGTCCAGCCCACAGAAGAAAAACTTGTGGAGATAGCATTCACACAGGCTGGACAACTGATACTCTAGCACAATGATGAAACTTCCAGGGACAGAGGCTGATTTAACCTCAACATTGGTCCTCTTATTTTATTATTCAAATTTAATTACCGCCCATCTCCCCCAGAAGAGGGACTCTGGGCACTTTACCATAAAATCAAACTACGACCATAAAGGTTAAAATCTCATAAAAATCAACACATTACAATTATAAAATGCAATAAATAAATATAAAATCCAAGAGGCTATAAAATTCCAAGCTGGTGGGAGGGACTCTAGGGTGCGAGCCACCCCCAAGAGTGGTTACCCCCTTTCCCGCCCCAGGCGAGATGGCAGAACCAAGTCTTCAGGGCCTTCCGGAAGGTCAGGAGTGAAGGGGCCTGCCTCACCTCTGGGGGCAAGATGTTCCAAAGGGCTGGGGCCACTGCAGAGAAGGCCCATTTCCTGGACCCTGCCAGATCAAATTCTCTTACGGACGGGGTCCGAAACATGCCCTCTCTGCCTAACTGGGTGGGGTGGGCCGATGTGATGGGGATGAGACGGTCCCTCAGGTAACCTGGCCCCATGCCGTGTAGGGCTTTAAAGGTGCTAACCAACACCTTGAATTGGACCCAGAAGCAAACTGGCACCCAGTGCAGCTCACGCAGCAAAGGTGTTATATGTGTCTACCTAGGGGCACCAAAAATGGCCTGCACACTGCATTCTGGACCAGCTGAAGCTTCCGGATACTCTTCAAGGGTAGCCCCACGTAGAGCGCATTGCAGTAGTCTATATGGGAGATGAGCAGGGCATGAGTGACTGTTCGGAGGGCTTCTCGTTCCAGGAACGGGCGTAACTGGTGCACAACACAAAGTTGCACAAAGGCCCTCCTGGCCACGACTGCCACCTGCTCTTCGAGAACAAAGACAAGATGCAGGAACTCAAATCCCAAACCATCAAGTGACATGACATGGGAAATGTCTTCCCAAGGAATCCTGGCACCTGATAACATTCAATTTAGGAGGAAGACCTGTCAAGTTCTAGGAAGGGCTGATAGGTGAAGCCAGAGGGTTGGCAAATAAAGGAGGGTTCACCTCTAGGAAAGCACTCCTGGTGTTTTATATGTCTATATGTCTAAGTTCCTATTAACAGTTTTACTGCCTGAGTGCTAAATGGTAGCAGCTGACTCTGGTAGAACTCTACCAGCAAAGTATAACAAACTTCAGCAAACAAAACCAGTGCTGGAGCAACACGTTGGCCCTGGATTTTGCCTAGTACCTTGAAAGCTTCCTGGCCAACTGGATTCCTACAAACTTGACCATTCACACAGTTGTGACCGTTTCTGTTTTGACCTGGGAATACGACTGAATTCCTTCCCTTCCTGGAACAGGGGACTCTCCATGCTGGTGTGAGCAATATTTTGGTACTCAGGGACTTTACTTAGCATTTGAGAAGAAGGAATTGTAGTAACGAGGTCTGCATCTCTCACGCAGAGTCAGGATTTTCTTTGGGAGGTGAAATTTCAGGCAGATGGTGTTCTTCTTTTTTTAAAAAAACCCTGTTTTAAGACTTACGCTATACATTTTACACGTCTCTTGCTTCAGAATGTCAGGAAACTCTGCTTTTAATATTCAGCTGTCATGCTGTTGAAATTTGGTCATGGTCCCAGAGGTGTAAAGAAAAGGTATTTAGGATCATACATGGTTGGGCGCAAGATACATACTTCTCCTCTGGTTCAAGATTAGGCCTCTGATTAGGGCCACCACCATTGCACACCCCATCACTGTTTTTTTTCCAGTTGGCCTGATGCTTTGAGACGTTTGGACAACGTCTTTACAAGATCCCTAAGCAATACTGCTTTGGGAACATGCTGAGAAATTCAAATGGTAGCTGGAGCCAGGTTTTTGGAGTTAGTGCATCCCAAAACATTTGGTTGGCCAAGAGGTGTCCAGGGAATAGAACATGGAGCTGTCCTAGGTGACCCATTTAGTTTTAAATTATATGATATCCTTCAAAACAGTTCTCCCAAGGTATGCTGTTATTTTAGCACCTGAGGCATTGGAGCAGAAGTGGATTTTACTTTCTCCCTGCCAGTAGAAATGCAAATTAATACACTTACAGCATTTAGAGTCAGCTGGTCGCAATGTTTATTTGCAGCCAGCTGCAAATTCCATGTGAGATCTTTGTACCAGATCAGAATCTGTCCTGGGCCCAACCAATCATGTAACATCAGCAACATCTGACAAGCAGGTTGATTTATTCTTGGCTGAGCTACAGCGTGTCTACCACTGTGTCAAAGCTGGTCTTTTTGCTTGAAGTCCATACAATTTGTGGGCAGTCTCTTCTCCATTAACCTTGTTTCATCCAACTTCTCTGCTCCACACTCTTGTATTGGCTGGTTGGAGACAGTGCCAATTGCCTTCACTTCTGCCTCTCAAAATGCTGAGAGAACCCTGATCCAATCATAGCTTGCCTTTAAAGTCTTTACTGAGCAATTGAATTGATCCTGTCTAGCTCTTAGGACCGGTTCCAACTCTACCATCAAGAGATTAGCCACAAGGACAGAAGAGATTTGGGACTAAATGAATAAATATGTCTTTTATTGTACTTAGATATAATCATATACCATTAAAAATACTACTTACTAGAATAGACTGTTGGAAGATCTGAAAGACCAGGTTAGGAACAGATCATAACGGAGAAAATCTATATCAGTGGTCCTCAAACTCAGCAACTTTAAGATCTGTGGACTTCAACTCCCAGAATTCTCCAGCCGTGCTTTTTATGCACTGCAATAATTCTCAAATTATCCTTCGGTCACTGGTGTTCCATTCACCACTGAGATATTCTGTGTGATCATTAATGAAGAAGCCGCAAAACCATTGCCTTGTATTTCAAAGGATGATCTGTTCTCTCACTACGGGAATAGTTGACCCATCCCAGCTCCTGGTTCTTGAGATCCCACCACAGTGGTATGATGGCAAGTCAGAGTAATGAGGTCATAATAGAGAATAGCTGCTCTGCTAGCAAAGGGCAATGGAGATATTCCATGATAAGCTCAGAATGTTAGGAACATCCTTTTTGATGTCTTGAAGAGGGAGAAGGTACCAAGCTTAAGGGTCAGGATGAGGTACTTATTAAGGCTGGCAAGTGAGACCCACTCAGCTGAATAGCTTTTTTTGCTCAGCTGTTGCCAGAAGGACAAATGGTGATTGGCCATTGGTTCTGTGCAAGGGTTTGTGAAAGTGCAAAGATATCAATACTCATAGCATCCTGATATTTCCAAGCCATCAACCCCACCTGCCTTTTGAAGTGGACCCAGTAGAGTTATGATGCAGCCTCCACCTTGGGCAGCTTCTTTCTACGATTCTGAGAAAGATTTCTGTTCCTCCTTAGAGATATTTGGGATTTATTTTGGGGCTTTCTTGGGGAACCACAGCCCTATGCTTGAGATATCTGGCAGGAATTTATTAGAGGAAAATGATGGATCTGTTAGATCTTTTGCCTGATGCAAATCTTGCCTAATTCTTCTATAGCTGTCCACTTTATTCCAGATGCCGGAGAAATATTGTCACCAGTCTCCTAAAAATACTATTTGCCAAAAACAACCTGGTTAAAGGAGGTGTGGGGGAAAAGTTCTATTATAAAAGAAAGCATAATAGTTAATTTTAGACCAGAGTAACACTGTTTTTCATTTATATACCGTACAATACTGCATCACATATTCGGCAGCATAACTGCACACAATGTTTTATTAAAATGCATATCTTTACAACTTTATTTCCAGCCTCTTAAACTTTGTGGCTTAAAAAATCTCCAACCCAAATGGCTTAACAGGGTTGACACATGCTGATTTAGTGTTCAGATTTAGTGTTCAGGCAACCCGCCTCTCCTGCTTTGTATGGCTAGTGGGTCTACCTGTGGAATGTAGTCAGTGCAAGGGGTTCAGAGAGAGATGGAGAAGAGGAAACACCTTGCATGCATGGACATCTGTATCTATGTTGGAGTATTGTTCCTATGAAGGAGGAGAACGGAGAAGCTATGGCATCAGTGAATGGGTTTCTATGTGGTTATCGACTGCCTGGAAGAAATGGGAACAGGCTGGGAATCCCTTTGTACAATTCAAGTATTGAAATGAAGAGAACAATGAACCACCACTTGTCTTCATGCTTTTTCCAGGACCATGACAATAGAAGCAACAGTGGACCATCTGATAAGGCCACATGCCAGAATGTAGTTACTATCTATTCATCTACTCTGAATGAGCAAATAATCAACTATAGGATGAAGATGTTGTAGCAGCTTCTGTTGTGTTGCAGGTATGGCTACCTGCAGGAGTGCATCTCCTCACTAGACTTGGCTCAACCACTTGTGCTAGGAGATGCAGCTTGTGGTCCTGCATTTTCAGGAGTTGGAGGGCCCAAAACCAGGAAGCACTGATTTTGGTCATGGGGATGGTCCTCTGGAATGGCTCCTTCCTGGAGATTCATTTGTCTCCAGCATTACCTGTCATGGCTCAGGACTCAGATTCTGAATCCGAATCAGACCTTCAAGAAGCAGCTGCAGCTGACTCTGTGGAATGTCAGCCTCAGGAGACACAGCCAGGGGTCACATGAGGCTGATCAAACACAGGCAATGCCTGAACAGCTGGAGGAGTCAGATGAGGATGATGTAAGGCCACCCAGCCCCTGCACCCAATGAGTAGAGAAGGGAGTAGAGCAGTGATGGTCTATTAGGCTCCTTGCCAAGTTGAAGTCCATGTGTTTTAAAGATGCCAAGTTTGAGAAACACTGATTAAACAAATCCCTTTTCAAAGACTGAGGTTGCTGAATATGTTTGGCCTGTTCTACAATTGACTCCAAAGCCAAAGTATGTTTTATTTGGTTTTAATATAATGTTTTGCCTGGACCCAAACATTCTAATTTATAAATCATGCTTTTCAGTGCAGTATGTTGTACAAACCTACCCAAATCATGGTTTGGTCAATAGGCTACATGGCTTAGTGTATAGTATGAACCCAACCAGTACCGCCTATTCTGAATGCAGACTCTTTACGCTACAGAACAACTTTTTCGTCAGATGCTGCCTGAAATCCATTCACTGCAGAAGCAGGGGGGTCGAATGCATTATTTATTTTTAATAATGACTCGGTATTTTTTTAAAAATGATCCTTTGCACTAGTGGAGTTTTTTTTTAATTGTAAATAATCCTATAGCTACGAAACACTATAAAATGCAATCGTGATAAAATCATTGCAAGGTACCTAATCCAGAGACTGCATTTATCCAACATCAGCCTGGTTTTTATTTATTTATTCATTGAATTTATATGGCCACCCTTCTCACAAGCAAGTGTCTCTGGGTGCATATTGTATTTGCATTTTTGCCTCAATCAAGCCATCACAAGAGGAAAGTCTTTCCCCTTTCCCTCATTTACACCTTAGGTAACCCCAGTCTGGAATGAATATCCTTCTGGATGAACCCCGTCTGCCCAATTTCCTTTTTTTTCTCCTATTATTATTATTATTATTATTTGTTCAAGATATACAGTAATTAAGACAATTAATGCAGAATATAAGACCGACAGAATGTAAGTCTAAAAAAGAAACAGGAAAGGCTAAAACAGTGCAGGGATAAACAAAAAAGCATATCAGACCAGTGGCTTCTGACCTGTTCCAGCACAGGTATAAAAGTACTTAAAAGTTAATCTCTTACTATTAATTAAACATTTAGTAACATTGTATCTCTAAAATTGAACCATTCAATCATTGAAACCTTCATTCTTTTGCATTACCAGCAAATAGCCCAAGAACGGCTTCCAGATGGAAATGTCCTAACTTAGAGTGAAGAACCACGCTGAGACGGTGTCTTGGTCTCTAGTGTTTATTGAACTGCTCTAGTAGATAGAAAATCCTGCCAGACTGAAAGAGCGTGGGAAACCCACACAGATAAACCCCCAAACTCAAGGGGGGTCTAATCTGAGTTTCTTTGAAGGAAGGTTCAAAGCCTCTAAACTACGCATGCGTTTTCCCCCCTGGATAGGGTCCCCCTCCTGCTCGCCATCCATACTCATGACAGGAAATGAATCTAGTTACAGTGTTTTATCAATGCTGTCGGTTTAGCCATTTGCGCCAATTCCATCAACTTAATCATCCAGTCCTTTGTTGAGGGAATTTGTGCATCCTTCCATTTTTGAGCATATAAGAGTCTTGCTCCTGTTATCATATATAAGAACAGAGTTCCATGTTGCTTCTCAAGCTGTTGGTCCATCAAACCCAAGAGAAACAGCTCCGGTTTCAATTGTAAGTCCACTCTAAGAATCTTTTGAAGCATACTACATACTTGGTTCCAGAATTTCTTAGTTTTTCCACAAGTCCACCATAAATGATAGAAAGTTCCTTCCCCCTGTGAGCATTTCCAAGAGACATTTGATATCCCATTATACATTTTAGACAGCTTACCAGGAGTTAAATACCAACGGTACATCATTTTATAAAAATTCTCTTTCAAATTATAGTTCAAAGTGAATTTCAGACCTTTGTTCCACATATTTTCCCCTTGTTCTATCATAATATTGTACCCAAAATTCTTAGCCCATTTAATCATGCAATCTTTAACATATTCATCTTCTTTGCCCCTATTAAACCTTTAAAAAAAATCAAACCAGCTTTGAATCATTACAGAAAAATAGAATCATACAGCCTTGAAATCAACGCACATACTTATTCTTAATTTCTTATCCCACCTCATAATAAACCAGAACATTTATTTGTCTCCATATTACACACAGGACATTTTTTATAAATGAACCAAGAAGCCCAAGTGCCCCCCTTAGAAAATCATCAAAAAACCTCCCACATAATGGAGGTTTCTCATTCTCGAAACAAACCCTGAGACAAACAGACCAGTTGTTATCTTGCAAGTCAAACTGTACCTCCTTCCTGAGCAGCACATCATCAGCTCACATTTCTTCACATTCTGGATTCTCGTGATCAGGAAAAATGCCTCCTTCTTGATAAATCTTTTTTTCTCCTTTCAGAAAATCCTCAGCCAACTGATACATTTTAAAAATAATATCCCAAACATCTTGCAAAATTGCTTGAGTAGTTTCATGGAGAATTTGTTTGAAATCAGCACGAAGCTCATCACAGAGTCCTGAAACGGTCCACTTAAGATCCTCCATAATCCAAGTGGTAAAATCTAGCTCCCTATGAAAGACTTCCAGAAGCTATTGAACGATATTGACAAAACAAAAAGTATGCAAACCAGCAGATACAGTGTCCAAGGAAAGTGAACAGCAAGCTGAAAACTCAAAACAACAAATTAAATGTGTAGGAAAAAGTTACATCCTTCAAGTTAGATACAAAAATAGTAGCAGAAAGATGATTATTTATTTTCAGTCCTCCTTAAATTTTAAATGGGAAGTAAGCCAGCAGTTAAAGGAAGGTTTTAAGAGTAATCCAGAAACGTCGATGTTTAATACCAAGAGACCAGCTTCTTCTTGCTGTGGAGAGTTTCTCTTGAGGTACACAACTTAAAAATATATAAATTGGGTGATTTAGGTATGAGAAAGTCTCAACCCAGTGTCCCAAAGGGCCTGCAGTGTGGTCTGGAAAATGGTAGTACCCCTTGACTCCCATCTCCTCTTACTGGATTAGTGCTAACGCTGTTGACAATCCTCAGACTACGAGGTGACGTTCTGAAGTACAAATGGGGTGATTCTGGATATTTTCTATCCATGAAAACACTCTAGAGCAACAGGAAAAGCCTGCCTGCGCCCCCCAAAAGAGTCGCATGCTGCCAGGTCTGCCCGCTGAGCTCACGGGCAGTCTGTTCTGTCGGCCATATTCTCCCATCTGCCCAATTTTTGAAGCCCTCAATGAGAACTTCGTAAGGTTGAAACGTAGACTTCAGGAAGACAGGTTTTCTCTGATTATGGCTGGTCCTGAAGCTAAGGAAAGATGGCACCCTTCCATCTCACTGCAAAAGCCAATTAGATTCGCAGTTTGGTCTTCTATCAATACCAGGGATAGCACAGTGTCCTCCAGTGCCCCTAATGGCAGTATTGTTATTACTGAAGCAGCAAGGCAGTTCATGGGGCAGTTGAATGAACACATATCTCTGCTCTCCAAATTCCCACTGTTGCTTCTCACTTCACGTCCCCTAATATTAGAGTTGGGTTTTCTTGAAGACCTCAGCAATATCTGCCAGAAATGTAAGTGTTTTCTGATTTATATTTTCTCATACGGAGTGACACAATATAGAGGAGACTTTTTTCTTCCTCTATGAATAAAAATGGTTATGAATTAGAGCAGTCCATAAATAAGTGCTGGAGGTAGAGATTATTCAAAATCCACTGAAGGAAGCTAGAAGGCATCTCATAAATCATCTTGTCTGCTATGGAATATCAGCATTTCTAAAGTAAACTTTCACTTCCAAGGAACACTTTCCACATCAGTTCCTCAAGGGGACATGGATCACCCAGCCCAAAGTCCCCTCAACATTGGCTGGGTTTATACAATACCCTAAATCCAGGTTAACTAGTCAATATTTCTTTGATCATATAATATGGGTTTCCAAATCAGCCATATTATATCTTTAACATAATGGTCTGACTCACAAAACCTACTTACAGTTTGTTTGTTTATTTATCAAATTTGTCACCGCCCATCTCCTCCCACCAGAGGGACTCTGGGCGGTTTACAACAAAATAGTCAAAACCACAATAAACATATAATAAAGTTCCAGTATAAAAGTGCACTATAAAACAATTACACATGAACACAGTTATTGTGTTCTTGTGACATACTGAACTGTAAACTATTCAACCACGTTTTAACTTCCTTTAGTATGCACCAAGCTAGAGAAGGACAGGATTCACCCAGCATATTGAACTATTTACTTGTACAGTCTAAATCTTGTGGCTTGCAAACCATAATCTGTGACTTCAAGTGGTATGTTGGCCTTTTGCATCTCATGAAGCAAAGCAAGTTTTCGCAAGATCTGTGAGCCCAGCCAGTGAGTTGTACAGGTCTCTCTGTTAAGTTTTTCATGACATGGGAAGTGAATGGATGCTAGCCTGCATTTTCAAAACCTCCACGATTCACCTTAAATTGAGTTTGGTCCATGAGAAGTCATGGCTTCTCTTTTACAATTTAGGGGTTGTAAACTATAAGTTATAAAGGTTAGTTTTAATCTTATGTTCACTACCCAGAGCAAGATCAAGATGAGGGAGGGAAGAATCCCACATATGTTAAAGTTACCAAGTTTGAAAAACACTGCTTTATATGAAAGAAATGATGAAGATTTACTAGAGATTTGAATTGGGGTGTTGGGGTCAAAGCAGAAGGCCTTTTGGAATCTTAAAGCTGGAAGAGACCCTTTTAGCCCCCATGTCTAACTCTGTACAGTACAGGAATTCAGATGAAAGCATCCCCAACAGGTAGATGCTTAACCTCTCTCGGAGGACCACCAGCAAAAGGGAGCCCCTCTGCCCCCTTGTCCCAGTAATTCATTTCACATCAATCTGTTCTTGTTGCTAGGATGTTTTTGCCTAAACATTCGTTTGGAATCTGCCTTGCTGTAACCAATCCATTCTTCTGAGTCTTGCATTCTGGGGCCAGTACGAGGAAGCCTTGACCTTCTTCTGAGCAACATTCTTTCAGATGTTTGACAAGTGCTATCACATCCCCACAAAGTCACCATTTCTCAAGGGCAAATATTTGGACTCTTAATCTCTCTTCATGGGACTTTGTTTCTAGCCCCTTGATCACCCTTACCACCCTTCTCTGACTCCTCCTTAAATTGTAGTGCCCAGGCCTGGATGCAGGATTTTGATCAGGTATTGCTGATACAACCCGAAATTGCATTTGTGTTTTGTTGCAGTCAAGGCATACTGCTGGGAAATATTCACCCTACAGTAGGAATCCTTATTAAAGCATTCTGGACCAATATCTATCCAACCTTTATAGAAGAATTTCAACAACTCGGTAAGTAATATGTTCCATTATCTTACCGTTCCATATCTTTTTTCTAACATTCCATTGAAATTGCCTTTGAAAAGTAGCATCAAGTTCCACCCTTGGTCATTTTTTTTTGGGAAGCTAAATATACCACATTTCCTGGCTGTCTTTATACAACTTAGTTTCCAGACTTCTTATCATCTTCCCTTGCAAATTTTCTGAACTTCACATATTCAGATGAACATACAAACTAAAACTCAGTTGGCTACCAAAATTGGCATTTCTTGAAATGTGCGGTGCAGTCCAGCACTAAAATGTGCAGAACAATAAGTCTATCCTGGAGAAGCACCTATAGAAAAATACAGATGTTAGCAAAAAGTGATACATAAAATAGTTTTTTTTGGGGGGGGGGGATGACCTGTAAGTATTTGCTGAACCTGCTGCTCTTCAACTTTCCTGACATTATAATTCCAATGGCCAAGCCTCTGTGCCAACATTTATCTCAGTTTTACTTACTTTGGCATGGCCATGCTTAACATCCTACCATTGAGAATTGGTTTTAGTTCCAAAGTGGTGGCTCCTGAGAAACTTCTGAATGTAGACATTCCTTGCTGAAGTTCCTTTTATTTTTCCACCTTACTTCAAACCACTCTCTGCTCCTGGACTCCCTTAACGATACCCCTATTATCTTGCCACTGTTTGAATAGTGGTAGATAAATTGGCACCATTCTCTAGCTGTACGAGATAAAGGAAAAATGGAGGAAAAGCACGAATGATTGACTCAATCCCAGACTGAGATCTCTTGATAAAGCAAAAAAGTTAACAATTCTGGCTTGCACTGACCTGTAGGGATCACCGAGCACTGAGAGATGAAGCTATATTTAACCCGGCCCACTGAAATACAAGAGGTGTGTGGATGTGTATTTGTGTCTGTGTGGGGATAGATTGCTTCCTGTATTCAACCCTTTACATCAAAACTTCCCCAAAATAGATGGTTTGCAGAGACCAATTTTTCCAGCAGTTCAATCTCCAGTCAAGCCCTATCTCTATATTTTATGTTGAAATTCTTTGCTGTGTCTGCAGTTCAGTTGAGGGTCAAATTCCAATATCCTCAGTGCTTAATTCAATTGCGTTGTCTTCTTCTTTTTTTAAAGTCTCTGTGCCAGGCACATTAGTTACCCAGAGATTGAGAGCATACTTCAGAGGTTGTGGAAAACCTCAACCAGATACTTTGACTAAAAAAAAATGGAATCTCTTGCAATTAACTAACAGGAAAAAGGCACCTGCTTATAAACAAAACCGTGGGCTTCGTTTTCAGATCAACCCAGGCTCAGACTTAGGGTTGCATGTGCAGTGGTTGAAATAAAGATTAGGTATAGAAATTCCTCCATGTGAACTCTGTTTGTAATTTAGGATTAAGCACCCAATTTTTAAAATGAGTATTGACAACTTAAAGGATGTGCTGAGTAAGATTAGCCTTGACTCCATCTCTTTCCACTCCCAGACAGCTTTGGTTCTACCCTCTACATAATCCCTTGCCTATTATTCATTGTCTATTCCAGTGTTCCTCAACCTTAGCACTTTAAGCTGTGTGGACTTCAACTCCCAGAATCTCCCAGCCAGCAATGGGAGCTGGAGTCCACACAGCTTAAAGTGCTAAGGTTGAGAAATACTAGTCTATTCTGTTGATTTAAAGAAGCCAAAAGAGTTCCCAGGAAGGATCCACTGATCTTGTTTCTAGGAAGATCAACTGGTCCAGTCTTCCTGTCCCTACAGTACAGTACAGCTCATGAGCTGGAACACATACACACTATTTGCTTTTTTTTTTTTTTTGAAGCCAGAAAACCTACCGGGGCTTTCTATTCTAACTGAATGCAGTGTCAATTGCGATACCTACCAAGGGTTACAATGCAGGAAAAACCTACAAAGGAGGGTAGTGCTAGCAGGCTTGGGAAAGCCATTTTATCTACCCTGCTGCTACTATTTCTTTCCGTTTCATTGACCTACTTACCCAGAAAGTGAGCAACATTTATTCATTTTCTCCTTCTCCTGGCTGCCCTCTCCCTCCACAGTTCATGCTGTTGCAACCACAGCCCAAAAAACACTATACTAAACCAACAAGCTAGCTGAACAATCCATTTTTCAGACTTTTCCTGGGCTTTCAATGGTTGAATCAATCAGGCATTACATCTGGGAATTCGTGGCCAACGAGGTCACTGGGAGAGTGGAGAGGTGACCTCTTCCCATTCCAGCACACTCGTGCAATGGTTGAGTCAGGTTGCTGTAAGACCTTTGACCTCCCTGTTTTCCTGAATCCTGATGGCTGGTGTCCACAGAAGAGATAATTCTGCCTAAGGCAAACCTCAGTGTCTAGTGTCCCTGGCGTCTGGAAAGGTGTGGTAGCAATGTTCTAGTAGGTACCAAGGTGGAAGAGAAGGTTTTCAATGGAGCTTCCAGATATGGGCAAAGTTAGTTAGAAATTGGAGCAGCATCCTTCATCTAAGACCTGTCTTCTAACCAGGGCCAAGTGTAAATATGTGGACTTGAACTCCCCGACTTCTCTGCCATGGTTATCCTGGCTGAAGAATTCTGGGAGTTGAAGTTATAAATCTAGAACTTGGGAAACACTAATCTGAATCATTCTATGCGGAAATTTGGGAAATGCTAACTGTTCTCATGAAACCAAGCCCCAGCAGTCTCATCATTAATTTAAGGAAGGTGTAATTACATCATATAAACTTTATTTCATGCAGCCTTATTACATTTACAAATCTGTCAGAATGATTGAAGTTTATCTGATTTCTAGGTTACTTGCTGGAAGTTGAGCAATAGTGCTAAAAAATTGCACAGATGGGATTTATTTGTCATACCCTCTGTGTAGAATATATAATCTCTTGAACTAGGTCCCTGCTAGGCAGATGGGTGCTCATATAAATCCAAAAAATTAAAAACAGCCTCTGCGACCTTGCCAATCTCATTTCTCTGTAGAATAGCTAAAAGCTGCTTGTATTTCCCACAGCCATTGCCAGTGTGACCCAGGATCCTCTGAATGGTTAGAAAGGAATGAATTGTACTTGTCCAATCAAGATTTTCTTTAAAAAAAAAAAAAAGACTCAAGCCAATATAAAGAAAGCTTTGATTTTTCTTCTTGCTTTTGCTATGGGAACCAGAACAGGGTATATTTGGGATGTACAGCTTCTGATTTCAGGAGAAAAAAAATAACAAAAATACCATTGCATTTTTAGATTTGACAGTATGAAATATGTCAATGTTTTTGCCTTAGGGAAGGATGAAGTGGTGCATTTGATGCAAGGAGAAGCCACTTTTGTGGAGTGGTTAAGGCACCAGGCTAGAAACCAGGAGACCGTGAGCTGTAGTCCCATCTTGGGAACAAAGCCAGCTGGCTGATGTTGGGCCAGTCCCTCTCTCTCAGCCCTAGGAAGGAGGCAATGGCAAACCACTTCGGAAATCTTGCCAAGAAAACTGCGGGGACTTGTCCAGGCAGTCACCAGGAGATGATACTGACTCAAAAGCACAAAACAACATTTCACACAAAACATCCACTCAACTCATTTGGGCTGAAAAACTCCAGATGAGCCCTAGATGGTAACAAAGGGCTAGACTTTTCTTTATCTCATTGATTGATCATTCATTTTTGTTTTGTTTTTGCAACTCAGAATGTATGGCCGGAGTTCACAGACATCAGATCAGCTGTGTCTGAAGAGTAGGGAAGGTGTCAAAACTTCAAGGAAGAGGCCACAGCTAATCTGAAGTCCCTTTGGGCAGTTGCAGATGTAATTTTGATTTCTCTGACCCTCCTGTGGATGCCCCTGCATCTGGCCGGCTTTGTTTTAACCATAGCTTGTTCAGGAAGACACAAAGGCTGGGTTTAGGCGACAATTCCCTAAGGTAAAAACTGAGCAAACTGCAATAGAGCCTGGCATGGATGAATCTACCCAGACCAGTCTCATGTGTCTTGTGAGGGAAGGCATGATCCCTGGCACCTAGCAATTCACCCAGATGTTTTTCCATGGGCAGCAAATTAATGCTTCAATATTGGAATGCCTGTTGAATAAAATTGCTCCACCTTCTTTGATTTAAAAAGATTAATCTCTGGACTTTCTTCCAGGATCTTCCATCATTGTGTCCCCAAAACAGCAACCCTGTAAGAGAGTATGACTGACCCAAAGTCACCCAGTGAGATCCCATGGCTATACCTTAACCACTACACCACACTGCCACACTGGCTCTCAGTGGTGCTGCTATTACATTACTATTATACACCACAGCATGAAATCACAGCTGCCAGTTCTTTAGCTGGTGTTGGCCTTCATTCGCATCAGGTTCTTCCCCAAAAGCTCAGATGTCGTAATGTATCAGCATAGTAAACGGGCGGATCCAAGCAGGGTGGCCTTTGACAGATGGAAATTTTGTCGATTTTCTAAGTGCCGTCCAAGGTTTTTGGAATGGCACCCTGTGTGCCATTAACCACAGGGACCACCACAGCCAGTTTAAGGCCGTAATCTTTCAACTTTGATTTTAGATCATGATACTTTGTGATCTTCTCCAATTCTTTGACTTCTATTCTACTATCTCCTGGTATTATTATTATTATTAGTAGTAGTATACCCCACAGCATGAAATCACAGCTGCCAGTTCTGTAGCTGGTGTTGGCCTTCATTCGCATCAAGTTCTTCCCAAGGATGTCGTAATGTAGCTGCGTAGTATATGCATGGATCCAAGCAGGGTGGCCTTTTGTAATCGACAGATGGAAATTTTGTCAATGTGCAGATTTTCTAAGTGCCATCCAAGCTTTTTGGAATGGCACCAGTGTGCCAATAACCACTGGGACCACCACTCCTGGTTTATGTCATAATCTTTCTATTATTATTATTATTATTATTATTATTATTATTATTATTATTATTATTATTTTCTTGTAATCTTTTCTTCTGTGAACCGCCAGCGAGCTTTGATTAATTGGCCGATATAGTAATAAATGAGCAAACAAATATTTTTTTAAAAAACACCCATTTTCTCTGCCTATGCTCTCCTATGTTTAATAGGCATGACTTTGGGATGTTATTCCACTTTTGTAACTTTCCTAAAGGACTGTTGCAGGGTAAGTCTTTTTTTTTTTTAAAGAAAAGCTTGCAGTCTTAATCCAAACCAGTGGAGATCTTCAGCAGAGAAACTTTTTTTTTTTGCAAAAGAATCAAACATCTGGAAGGCATGCTGGATTTAAACAGTGGGACATTAGATTTAGACTTGTTCAAAAGTTTCTAATCGCTTTGAACTTTGGTACTGCAGCAGTCACTAAGAGAGATGGTATGTTTGGACTGCCAGGAACTATACGCTGGGCAAGATTGTTCTCATTACTCGAGGGCAGTCAAGAAAAAAATCCTAGGCTCTAGCGGTGGGGTGAGTTGCCAGCTCTGCAGAACATCTGGCTGGCCTTCAGGGAAAGAGAGAACATGGGAATGTGTTTTGCAGTTTGTCATCGACTGGCTGAAAAGGACAGGCTTTGTAGCATGTGGGATTTCCAGGGGCAATGAGTTGCTTTTTACCCAGCATCAGAGAGAAAAGGAATCTTTCATAAGCCAGGGACAAACCAGACCAGGTTTAAATCCACCCTTCATTTAGATAACAATTTCAGGGCTGGCTTCGTGACCTGGGTGGGGCATGTGTTTCTGATGTTTTCTTTTCTAGGCTCCAAAGTTAAGACAGAACTTCCAAACTATGACTTCAACGGGGATAGTGGTGTGGGAGTAGAAACTTCTTGCACACCTACTTGTGTGTTGCACAATCAAAGTTGGAAGGGATTATTGTATTCCTGGGGGTGGGGGTGGGTGGGAGGAGAGATGATCTTAAATTTAAGACAATTCCAAAAGAAGATTAGACAGGGAAAAAAAAAAACTCATCGGCCTCCGCTGTCGTATTCTCAGGGAATCTAAAATGATCTTTCCGATTTAAAATTAGATGATCTGTGGCGGGAGGGGGTGGGTATCTAGTCTTTGTTTTTGATGATAGAATAAGAGCTCCTGCAGGCAAGAGAAGCTGTATGTACTTTTTTGTTTAAAAAGTATGTGAGTGTACAACCTTTAAGATATAAAGATAACTAAACAAAGGATTATAAGCACTGACTTGCAAACTTCCAGACAGAAAAAGAAAAGGAAGCAAAGTGTTATGACATTTTCTTTGTTTTTCCTGCCATCGAGCAATTATCCAGGTTTTTACAGACCAGATCTGGTAGACTTGGTTTTAAATCTTACAGGAATGTCTAAGATCAGTGATATTTTTGGTCAAATTATTAGCTCAAGGGATAATGCACAATACAGAGGTGTTTAGTGTTTCCCTCAGAGTCAGGGAATTGCGGTTTAGGAAGGAGATTGGGCTCCAGGGGTATCTGCAGAATGGTCAAAACAGTCAAGATGGCAGCCATAAGCATGTGATCACAGCCACCATCTTGACTTTTTTGACCCTCCACAAAGGCCCCTGATGGGCTCTGAAAATGGAATTCCACGGTACACCATTCGCCTAGATTTTGGATGATAGCTGAAAGCGACTGACATTTGTAGCAGACTAGAAGTGCAACCAAGATATGATTCACTCATCACACTAAACTATTATCTGTTGAAGCATGGATTCTAGCTGGATTCACTCAGCACACTACACTGTTATCTGTTGAAGCATGGTCTACTTATTAAGCCATAGTCAGGCAGATTCACACATCACGCTAAGCCACAGCATTGGTTTGGAGGGCAGCTCCAGCATATATCTCAAAATCCAGAAAAATACTGTGCATTTTTACCATACCACCCATGGTGATGAATTTCATGCATTGCATTTACTGTAGACAAAACCAAGCATACCACTTTATGGCTCAGGCTCCCGTCTCTATCACGGCACTTGCATCCCCCTCCTCCAAGATTCTGATGGCCCCAACCTGCTGGCCTTCTGTAAGGCCTTAAAAACCTGGTTTTGCCCCCAAGCATGGGTGGTTGGCATCTTAACCTTCCCAGGTCTTCAAAATATATTTTTATTTATTTGTTTGTTTTAAAGATTTGTAGGGCTGCCCATCTTAAAAAACAACTCTGGGTGGATCACAACAACAGTAAAACTGTAAAACCCATAAAAACATATGACAGAAACTAAAGACCCAGTGCCTCAATCAACCTCTTACTGTGCCCCAACAACCATCTGCAGGTGCCCACCACTCTACGAAAGTGCCTGGGTGAAGAGCCGAGATGTAATGGCCTTCTGGAAGGCTAAGTGGGTGGGGACATGCCAATTTGTCAGGGTAGGGTGTCCCATAAGGTAGGGGCAGTCACAGAAAAGGCATACTTCCAAGGTCCCACTAGATGGCAGAATTTCAGGGAAGAGACCTGGAACATGCTCACCTTATCTGGTCTAGTGGGATGAGCTGATACCCTCAGGAAGAGGCAGTCCCGCAAATAGCCAGTCCTGTGTCATGTCGGGCTTTAAAAGTAATAACCAGCACCTTGAATTATTAGGCTGACCATACGTCCCATTTTGAACGGGACAGTCCCATTTTTTTAACATTTCCAGACCGTCCCATCATTTTAATATAAATGTCCACTTTGTCCCGTTTTCTTAAAAACCTTACTTAAAAATTTGAAAGTTCCCGCGAACCTGTCAGAAGGCAGTTTGACTTTGAGTGGAAGGAGGGGGAGCTCAGCAGAAACAGTGGGAAAAAAGCTGCAGAGCTCAAACCTAAAAAGAAATAACAGGATCGGCTGACAGGTGGTGATCAAAGGGCAAGCCGATTGGCTCCTGCCTTGAAACGGCGGGAAGAAAAGAATGTAAAAGCACGGCCAGAGGAGGAACGGCTTGTCGGGGACAACCGTTCACTAGACTCTCCAGCCCAGCCTTGCCTCTCGCAAATGGAGGAATCCGAAGATTCCCAGCCCAAGAAAACTGGAGAAGTTCCTGCCTGCCAATCCAGCCCGTCACCCAGCCCTGCCCCATTTTGCCATCCCAGTGTCCCGTTTTGGTCTCAAGGAAATATGGTCAGCCTATCAATTATACCCAGAAGGAAACATGGAGCCAGCATAACTCATGCAACATAGGTGTAATGTGGGCAAACCTAAGGGTACCCAACTCTGTGCATGGTGCTGCATTCTGGAGCAGTTGTAACATCCAGGTGATCTTCAACATAAAGATATACTCTTATGTATTTGTTTATCGGCTGTTTGCCCACCTGGTTTGGGGAAGGATGGGCAAAAAGTCAGATAGGTCAGGCAAGAGAAGAAATGCCAGGCATTCATTTTCTGGAACAGAGGGAAAATATATTGAGCAAAATACAAGATAAATAAATAGACATCAAAGGGACAGGAAAAGTCATCAGGGAAGAAGCTGAAGTATGATGCCCATATTAAGAAACACAAGAATAAATGGGAGTGCGGCCAATGTGCAAATACAAGACTGTAGCTGGAATCACACAATGCCCTTAACGTGCCAAACCACACTGGAAAACTAAACTAAAACCCGCTAAAGATTAAATACTAATCAAATTTAGTAGGGTGAACGAACACAATCACTAGGTTTTTGCCTGATCTAGTTAAATCCACCCTGTTGATGTAGTTGCTGAGAGTCATGGCTGAAGTACACAGACAGACAGACAGACACACACACACCCCAGAGCAGAAATAGTTAAGAATAACCCATGTGGGCTGGGGCCATTTGTAAGCTCTAGATAAATAAACAAGTCAAGATATTTGAGATTATTCTTTTCCTTTACTGGCCTTGGTTCAGTTTTTGTATTTTCCTTCTGGCCAACTAACATGAATTATGTCCCATTCAACAGGCATGTCCATTAAATCAAGGCTTTGCCCATTAAATAAAAAGATTGCCTGTTTAACTGAGGATTTACAGCAAATGACACCATTGATGTCAATTATATAATTACAGAAATGACACAAATTGATCGAAATGGTACAGATTTGGATTTAACTGACACCCACCTCCCCGTGGCCCATTAAATTGAGGTTTTAGTACACACATTAAAACTTTCTTTGGAGTATATGTTAACATCACTTGTAGATGTTTTCAGTTCTGCAAAAAATGGGGAAAGGATTTAATTCAGAATTTAATCTTCAGACGTGGAAATGTTCCTTAAGGATCATGTAAATGCTGCATGCCCATATTTATGAAATCATGAGGAGTCAAACTCGACATTCATCTCAATTTCCCTCAGTGAGAGGACAATGAGACAAAAGAAAACTAAATAAATGTTGTAAAACCTTCAAGGTTTTGGTTCAACAGTTCTATCTGCAGTCATCAGCAGTCAGCAGTTGGTTGGATTCAGTGATTATGCTGTGCAATAAACGTTGTTTTGGCTATATGGGTATATTCGTACAACCCACTGAAACCAGGGAAGCTGCACTGGCTTCCAGCATGCTTCTGGGTGCAATTCAAAGTGCTGGTGGTCACCTTTAAAGCTCTTCATGGCTTGGGATCCAGCTACCTGTGGGACTGTCTCTTCCCAATTGTTTCTACCCATCCTATCTGATCTGTCGGGAGGGGCATGCTCCAGGTACCATCAGCTAGGGAGTGTCAGCTGGCAGGGCCCAGAAGGAAAGCCTTTTCTGCCATGGCACCCACCCTTTGGAACATCATTCCTCCTGAAATTAGATTGGCCCTGTCCCTGTTGGCCTTAAAAACCTGGCTTTATTTATTTATTTGCTATTCCACCTCTATTATTTTTGTAAATAACCTACCTAGTACTCCTTCCAATTCCTCTTCCTCTTTTCCCCACAACAACAACCCGGGGAGGTAGGTTGGGTGAGAAAGAAGGACTGGCCCAAGGTCGCCCAGCCAGCTTTCATGCCTACGGTGGGACTAGAACTCACAGACTCCTGGTTTCTAGCCCCGTGTCTTAATCAATAGACCAAACTGGCTCTCTTTGTGCTCATGCCTGGGGCCCTGGGTGTGGACTAAAGCCCATCTCCTGGTTGTATGGATGATGGATTAGACTATGTGATTTTTTTGTTTCGTTTTGTTTTACATTATGTACTATGTATTTTTATTTGTTTTATTGTAAGCCTAGGGTCCTGTAAAAGTGAGATGGGTGGCTATAAAAATCAAGTAAGTAAGTAAGTAAGTAAATAAATAAATAAAACTAGTTCTCCTGCAGTCAGAAGCAACCAGCCTGCTATCAGATCTGACTATTACCAAAACAAGGAACTGGTAGAATTTATCCCTCCCACAAAAAACTTAGAGTGGGTAAAATAAAGAGAAACAAGCATTTGAACACTGATTTCACTATCGATAGAATTTGTTTTATACCCAGGGGTGACTGAGATTCTGTTGTTACAGCTTCCGGGCTTTTGAACAATAAATCAGAAGTCTGCATCTCCTTGCCTGCCTGTGTATCTGTTCTGTCTCATTAGCTGGGGAGAAGCCTGAAAGGTTTTTCAGCCTTCTGCAAGGCAGGTATCTACCAGGGTACAAAAAAATCTCCTTCAAGTGGAATTTAATTCTTGATGAAGCAATTCATAGATAGAGTCATGCCTTTTTCTTGAGAACAAGGAAGGGGTTTGCCACTTTCCCCCCAACTTCATTAGGCCCTGTCCTGGAGATTTCTTAGGGATCTTCCATTCAACAGGTGCCTTGGTTGGCTTTTGGTTATCAGCCAAGTTCAGCCAAGTTCTCCTACTCAGCCAGGTGATAAAGTCTCCTTGGGGTTGAGCTTAAATGCTGGTGACTTGACATAATTCTTTGGCAATTATGTGGAAATTGCCCTCTTGTAGAGTTGTTGTTGTTTTTTTACTTCCCAGTCCTGCCTAAAGCAGGATAGAAAGAGAATTGATGCTTTTGGATTTTGGTGTTGGAGAAGACTCCTGAGAATACTGAGGACAGCCAAGAAAAGAAACTGATGGATCATCAAACCAACCAATCCAGAGTTCTCATTAGAGGCACAGATGACCAGGCTCAAATTATCCTACTTTGGACACCTAATGTGAAGACCCTGCTCTCTGGAGAAGGCTCTGATGTTGGGAAAGGTGGAAAGAAAGAGAAGAGGACGACCAGCAGCAAGATGGATGGACTCATTTACAGTGGTGATGAGTGCACCATTGGAAGACCTGAAAGACCAGGTTGGGGACAGATTGTCACAGAGAAACATGGTCGCTAAGACCTGACACTAACTTGATAACCCATAATCAATCAACCAGTCAATCCATGTCTATTCAGGAAAGCCATAATCCTGGGAAAAGTGAAAGGAAAGAGAATAGGATGACCAGCAGCAAGGTGGATGGACGCAGTTACAGTGGCCACAGGGGCACCAATAGAAGACATGAAAGACCAGGTTAGGGGCAGTTTGGCCTGGAGAAAATGTATCTAATGATTGCTAAGAGTCAACATCTACTTGATGGCACAATCAATCATCAATCAACCTGCCCCAAACCATGGCATTCCCCAGTGGTCTCCCACCCAAGTACCAACCAGGCCAATATTGCTTAGCTTCTATCTCCTCAACCGCATTTTAATTGAGGGTCCCATATTGTGACAACCTAGATTCTTTGAGACATCCAACTATCAAGCTATTCCTTTGGGGAGGGGGGGGGGAGGTGTTCTCTTCCCTGCCTAACAACATTAGTATGTGTGGTATGGCTGTTCTGAGTTGCACCTTTGAAAATTAACAAATCTGTTACCCATCGCAAAAGCAGAAAGAACCAGGCCAGGGTGAACTTCAAAAGTTTGGGGGGAGAAGGGAAGGGAAGGGAAGGGAAAAGTTTGGATGGATGGATGGATGGATGGATGGATGGGTTTTTAGAGCGGTGTTTCTCAACTCTGGTAACTTTAAGAGGTGTGGACTTCAACTCCCAGAATCCCCCAGCCGGCTGGGGGATCCTGGGAGTTGAAGTCCACACCTCTTAAAGTCGCTAAGGTTGAGAAACCCTGTTTTAGAGTATCATGAAATCTGAACTTGGGGGGAAAGAAACCCCCCTAACGTCTGGCCTCCGATCTCTGCCGCTGAGCGGGGAAGGGAGGCCGTGGACAGCAGCCCCCCCAGCGGACAGCAGTTCTTCAGCTGGGGGGAACCGGCGAACGCTTGGCTGGCAGAGGCGAGGGCACTTTTCGCAAGGTTAATCCTGGCTCGCGCCTGCCGACGGCAGAGGCGGACGGTGCGGGGATCGAGCCGAGCCGAGCCGAGCCGAGCCGAGCCGGCGGAACTGGCGAAAGGGCAGCGCTTGGAGTCCGCCTCGCGTGTCCTCCCTTCGCTTGCTTTTCTCTCTTTCTTTCCCTCTTTTCCTTCCTTCCTTCCTTCCTTTTCGAGAGGCGGTGGGGCCGGAGGAAAGCGCAGCACTGGCAGGGCAGGGAAGCGCACCCCGGTTGCTTCCTTTTGGGGAGGGGGAAGGAGCAAGAGAAAGCGGCGCGCAGCGGGACAAAAAGAAAGAGAAAGAAAGAAAAGCCCCCGTCGCCTTCCCTTTCCTCGGCCACTTTTCCTTTCTTTGGGATCCCCGGCTCCAGTTCCCGCCCAGCTGAGCAGAGAGGACCGCCTGGCTGCAGCTCGGGAGCTGCTCTGCCTTGCAAAGGGCGCAGAAAGAGGAGGCGGAACGATGGTCTCGATCATCCCCGACCGGGACCCGCTGAAGAGCTGGAAAGTTTTAAGGTAAGTTGGCTGCCTCCTCGGACCTCGCCGGCCGCTGCGGTGCGCGTGGGGACTTCGCGGGACCCGCTTCTCCCGGTTGTCCGCGCTTCTTTCGGGGTTGGCGTGGGGGGAGGCTCATTCCTGGCTGAATCTAAAGTAAACCAGACTCGATCGCCTTGTGCAACCCCGGACTCAGTCGCTGCCAGCGGATCTTGAAAACGAAAAAGGGGGGGGGGGGATCACCGGGAGAGGCGGGGAACACTGACTCTCTGGAGTTTGTGAACTTTCGGATTTAAGACTCTCCCGGAGTTTCTCCCTCCCCCGCGCCCCCCCCCCCAGTTTCCAATTAGTTCCTTTTGCTAGGCTCGGGAGGGGGCGAAGGATTTTAGGCAGATGTTTAGCAAAGGCTGCGGGGGCGGGGGGTTAAAAGCGCGTCCCGTCAAGGGAAAGTGGCTGTTCTTCGGGTCCTAAAGAGGATTTCATCAAAAAGGCGAAAGTTGGGGGGACTTTCTGGCTGGCTGAGCTGAACCGTTTCAGAGAAGGTGTCCTGAATACCATGTAAAGATATTTCTTTCCATTCTTTTCAGTTTCTGGAAGATTTGGGGGTTATTGGTTGCTAAGATAAAACTTGAAGACCCAGGGGCTCTGCTCCTTTGGCTGTTAGACTTTATTTTATTTAACTTTATTTTGTAAATGAAAAGCGAGAGAGACGTGTTGGAGCTGACCCCATGAAGGCTGAACATGTGGCAGAAAGATTCTGAAAGTCCAGCTTAACTCACTTTGTGATGCCAACTTCTTTTTATTTCTGGGAAGGCTCACAGCGTTGCAAAAGGACTTTGGGGGAATGGCACAGCTCCAAACACTTAAATCCCTGGTGTATCCTAGCAAAGGAAACCTGGCTGGTTAGTTGTTCAACGTACCTTTTGATGCGCGGAGAGGCATTTGAAAAAGCACAGTGTTGCCGCTGTTGGGTTTGTGTTGATTTTGTGCATGCTGCCAAGAGTTTTGGGCACTGACTTGGGCAGGTGTGTTGCATGAATGAACCCAGGTTGGCTAGAGGATCTGCATGAATGGTGGCTTGTCAATGGTGGCATTTCCCATCGAGGTGTTCAACCCTACCATGATGATGATTTGAAGAGTTTGTGCTTATATGGATGTGTATATCTTTTTTTTTTAAAAGAATGCTCAGCCAGGATGTAGTTTTTCTAGGGCCTCGTCTTCAACCCTTGGGAGGCCTTTTATCCACTGCGTGTTAGAAACTCAGTTGTGGGTTTGTTTTCCAGCCATCTCCTGTACAGATGAGCATCTGGTTTCTTTGGAGATTGGGGCATGGGGGGAGACAGAGAGGAGTAAGAGGCAGGAAATGCCCCTGCTCTTTTACCATCAGTATCCTGGGATGCAGAAACTGGCGGCTGGCTTTTTGGCATTTTGTACATTTGCTTTTCTTGCAGACGTTTCATTACCAGATCAGTATCATCAGCAATGCTTTAACTTGGGGAAGTGAAGTTTGTTGGCTGTTGCATTTTGTCATTCCAGTCTTAGGTGCTTGGGGGTAGGATGTGTTGATTGGGGGAATTGTTTCAGAAATTGGGGGAGGGTGGCCTTTGGATGGATGTGGGAGGAAAAGGTCCCTGTTTTGCTCTGCAAAGGGCAGAAGAGCTCCAGCTGGAAAAACGGTGGCCACCATGGAGGTTTCTCAATGGTGAGGCTGAGGATTAGGCCAAAATTATCCTAGCATTTGGCTGTGCTTAACCATCTAGATTTAAAAATGAGAGAAAATATGTTCTGGAGTGTTACTCCAAGCAATGTTGAACATGGGATGCACTGATTTATAAGTTCATGGGGCGGCAAGCATGTGATTGACCCAAATATCTCTGCATGGTCACACTGTTGTCTGCAAAGACTGTAGGGAACCTTTCTTCCCCTCAGCAGCCAATCAGAAGCTCTGAGAAAGGCCAGGAGGAGGAGAATGTCTTCCTCCTGCCCAATAACTATTCTTCTGAGATCAGCTCAGACTTGAGGTTTCATCACATGTTGCCATCCTTAGCGGTTACTGAAGGATTTCTCCTCTGTGGACCTATTTAGTCCCCCTGTAAAGTCATCCACACTATCCTACTATCTTGTGGCAATGAGTTACACAGATTAATTATGCCACATAGCCTGTGTAATCAGGTCAGGAAAAGACCTAGTAGCTGTCTTTTATCAGTTTAAACCTTAGTCTGTTTCTCCTTCTCCTTCTCCTTCTCCTTCTCCTTCTTCTCCTTCTCCTTCTCCTTCTCCATCTCCTTCTCCTTCTTTCTCTGGGTTTGATGCAAACCCAGCCTGACCAGTTTAGGGTTCCTTGTATTGTGTGAATGGAGGAGAGTGTGTGGCTTCAATAACCAAGTGAAGGGCAGTGTGTGATGCTGCAGTGCAAACTGTGATCCTGAAGACCCTTGCTAGATGAAGCCTCAGCAGCAGGCCTTGCTTCATAGCTCAGGCTGGCACAGAACATTTGAAACCCTTCTGCCAAGGGTCAAGGCAAGGCTGTCCCATCTGCAAGCATCTCTAGAATGGCTAGCCCATCGAGAACCTGGGCACGCATACCCACCAAGCAGCATAGTTTGGACATTTAGATGATTGTTGCCATACTTTTATCACAAGGATGCAAAAAGAGTGCCTTCCTGGCATCCCTCCTCTAATTCCAGAGTCAAAAAGGCCCAGGCAATGACTTTTTAAATGAGCCTTTTCGGGGTGGGGTGGGGAAGGGGCTAAGTGATAACTTGGGGACCTAAGCAAGCCCATTGCCGAGGCATCCGTTGTCCACTTCATTGCTTAGAACTCCTGAATCCTGCCCAGGTCAGTCCTAGCTCTGCCCACTTTCCTTAGCCTGCAGAGAGTCTCCTGCACCCCTTCAGCTGTAAGGCATGATGCGCTCCTCTGTTACTGGATGAACCCTCAGCCCTTCCACCCTTCCAAACGCCAAAGCAGCTGCTCTTCCTGCATAGTATTCTCACACCAATTTTGGCATGTGCGGGCCATCTGGGGCTCTAGGGTGTGAGATACAAGGCCCCCAATTGCTGCCCTGATCTTAGGGGAATCTACTCAAGGTGGTCGATGGTCATGCCATTTGCAGCAGGGATGATCATGTGGTTCCAGGTCCTCAAGTGTTCCCAAATGCCTTTCTTTCTCCAGTAGCTGTTGGTTGCCCTTATTTTGCATGGATTTGTATCAGCCACTTGGACTACCTCTAAGTCAATCAGCATGTCCCGTAAATGAATAACTCGGGTCAATGGGTGGGTGGTTTTCACAACTGCAGGCCCCTTCCAATGACCCGCACATGTTCAGGGTGAACAAACCATATAGAATGGATCCAACTATGATCCTAGGCCCAAGCATGGCTTCTTCTGCCTTTGGGTTAGCAAGGTGTCCCAAACCAACCAGATCAGCATAGCGTTTTCCGTGGAACAAGGCCTCTGTGACCTGAAGAAAGAAGTTGGATGTCAAGAAATATGTAGGCACCTCTAAACCCCCAGCAAAGCACGAAGGCTCGCCAGTTCCCCTGAGCCTGTTCTAAAGTTGTGTGATCTCACTGTGGCCGTGTTCACACAACATGCTCAGTCTGCAGAAATAAAGGAGTAAACTCATTGTCTTGTTTCAGGCAATACACCAAACTGTGTGCATTGGCTGCGTTCACACAACATCTGCTAAGCCACATAAAAAGAAAGCAAGGCTTGAAGTAACAAAGGTCAGGGTGTGAGGGTCTAACCTGATTAAGCATGTCATTGGAGACGTAGTGCACTTGAGAAATAGCATGCTTGCCATAAAGGCCATGCTGTTCTAAGGTAAAGTCGACTGAATTCATTTGGAATGTCTTCCTCATCCTCATCCTCATCAACAACAACAACAACAACAACAACAACAACATCATACAGCCCACTCCAATGGACTCTGGGCGGCTTCCAAAATATAACCCTAAATTAAAACAATGAAAGACATACACAAAATGAAACAAGGCTGCTGGAATTGCAACCTGCTCGCCTTTTACTTTTCCTGTCAAGGCCTGTGTGTGTGTGCTCATTGTGCATGTGGTTAAGCCTGCACAGTGTGCAAAGACACACACAGCTGGTTCTCCACACAACGATTACACCAGTGCTGATTTTTCCCCCCCTCCCTATTCCTCCCACCCACCCAGCCATCCCCCAGCACGGTTGTGCTTGCTATCTGTGCAAACCATGAGAATCTTATTAGAACATAAAAGCAATTGTCCCTGTAGAAAAGAGCGAATCTTTTCCAAACTCAGTTGGGCTGTTTTGATGTTGATCGTGGTCTTCCCTGAAAATCTGGGGAACAGAAACAATGGCAAGAACAGAAGATCCCTGCCGCTAAAGAGTTTTTATTTTTGTTCTGAAAAGATTGGAAGACAACTCTGGGAGAATTTTTATCCTGTGATTTAAACAGGTGACCTTGAACATTCTGATGCCAAGCAACAACCGATGAGATATATGCCACGTGTTACAGAACTGCTATTCTGGGAATGCTGCAGAGAATAAAGAAATGGCCTTTTTTTCCTTTTTTCTGTTTTGAAATGGGACTCCATCTACATTCCCCTCTGTTAAGAAAATCAGGTTATGCCCTGCTTCAGAAGAATAGGAATAAAGATCAGTAGACTTCAGAGCTCAGATATATTTATCTGTGGAAAAAGCCCCACCTATTTTAAGAGCTGTGTCATACCTTTCTGAGAACACAGACCAGGTGTGGGGGAAAAAAATTCACTGCCCAATCTGGAAGAAATAATTTTATATATATATATATATATATATATATATATATATATATATATATATATAATTTCATAGTGGTTGTAAAGTATCTGCAGGTTTTTATTACACCATTCCCAAAAATAGAACATAAAGTTGGTTTATTGGCCCTTTTCCTGTGCTACTTTCACAAAAACTCTGAGAATTAGATAAGATGAAAAAAGAAAGGCTCGGTTGACATATCGTACCAAACCATGGTTTGTTTAACCATGTTTCTTTCAGATAAATCACAGTTGGCTGAGTTGAACCATAAATCATAGTTTACAAAGACCAAGGGCTGAGTTCATATGGCATAGTCAGCTGCAACAAATTCACTCTATTATGGATTAGAGTGGTAAGAAAAGTCTGTTAATCCTTGGTGCAGCATCCCGCAGCAAATGGTTAAACAGAGATGTGAATCTAGGTTTCCCTAGTCCAGTCTCAAAGATCTAGCAATTATTGTGCTTGTTCTTTCTCAGTATTGAAATGAAAAAAGTGATACTTCATCTTCCCACTGTTTCTGGTGACTCCCACCAGAAATCTAATGAGCTTCAGTATCTCATAATGGTTGATCATTTTTAAGACATTTAGACATTAGAGGGGCTAAGAAATCCCTTGCTAGCTCCTGGTTAGGAAATAGGGATAATGATTATGGCCTGAATCCTGATCAGAGTTAATTGAATGACATTCTTTGAAGGAAAAGAAGAGGTTCCCTTTCCTATCCAACCATCTGCACCATCTAAAATACCTGGAGTTTTAGAGATAGGTAGTTGCTGGGCAGAAAGGGAAACATTCTTAACTAAGGTTAGAAATTGGATTCCATCTACATGCTCCATCTACAGCCCAGGGCCTTTGGGGTCATGTGCTGTGAACTTTTTGAATTTAACTTTTCATTGCATGCAAAGTGTGACCTTCATTGGTTAGTCTCATCAAAACCGGTTACTGAGGCAGAAGAAGTAAGCCTGAAGTTGGATTATATCCATATCGCCTTTTGAAAAGAACTGGGGATTGACAATTGCTGATCTGTTCTTGGCAGGCCATGTGTTTAATTCAGACGATGGTGATTGGGCACCAGAAGAAGAACTAACTATGGAGCAATTTCTTAGGTTTAGCAGTTCTGCCAATAATGATTTCGCCTCTTAATTTTGACTTCCTGCAAAAGGGTCCTCCAGTCTAGAATCTGCACGGGACTTAAGACAGGGAGGAAGGTAAGACCAGATAAAGGTTATCTTCCTAGTAACAGAAACTCTTTGTAGAAAATGGTATTCTGGAATTCATCCAGATCTATTTTGCAAAAGATACTCTAAGGGGAGACGAAGGAGTCCCCTCTGTAAAGGTGACTATCGGGCACTGTTAAAAAGGAAATGCCAGAGAACAGGGATTTGCATGATATTTGCATATGTTAAGAAAAGGTGAGGTCCTGGCTTGTATTTATAGAATCCTATAATCAGAGTTAGATGGGATTTGGGGGGCTATCTAGTACAACCCCCTGCTCAGTGCAAGATGTATTAGAGCATCTCTGACGGATGACCCACCAGCCTCTGTTTGAAGATCCTTAGCAAAAGCAAATTCACTACATCATGTGGCAGCCTGTTCCACTGGCTGATAGCTCCTACAGTCCGGAATTCAAAACATTTCCCTTTAAAAACAACAGTGTTGTCTTTTTTTGGTGCTACGTGCTTCAACTGGTAAATTAATCTGTGGAAGTTCTGGCTCTTTGAAATATACTTTTTAATCAGAAAAGGAGAGTTTTATTTAGCAGGTCGGTGAGTTCATGAGTCATTTTAATTTTCCCAACGGTTTTTTTTTTACTCTGCTCTGGAAAGGTATGGGTGGAAAGAGAATGCAAATAACAGGGTTTTCAATGACAGTCCTGATTAACTCAATTTAAATATGGTTGATATACCATATTCTTTTAGTATTTCAAAATGCTCTCCCAATCAGGTCAATAACCTGGCACCTTCCATGTATGAGGCAGAGATGGGTGGTGAATAAATTTATAAATAAATAAATAAATAAATAAATAAATAAATAAAGCTTGGGCCCTAAAGCTCCATGCCCAAGCCAAAGGGCTGTGGGAGTTGTAGTTCTAAGTTGTAGTTCTGGAAAGCATTGGCCTGTTTCTGCCTGACTTCACTGCATTCATAGAGCTTCTCAATGGGAAGTTAACTTTGTACTGCAGCCTGAATCATCTACCGTTCTTCAGAACACAAGAAGCCCGTCATCTTCAAAGGTAACAATCAACTCTTAGAGTATATGGCTGGAAAGGGACCTTAATGGTCATCTAGTCCAGTGTTTCTCAACCTTAGCAACTTTAAGATCTGTGGACTTCAACACCCAGACTTCCCATGGATTTCTGGGAGTTGAAGTCCACACATCTTAAAGTTGCTAAGGTTGAGAAACACTGATCTAGTCCCATCCCCTATCCAGTGCAAGAATCCGCTCAATCATTCCTAAAACATTCCTATCCCTTCACCCTCTCTCTTAATCCAGATATTCCTTCCTCTAGCAGTTTGTTTCCTTGGATGACTGCAGAACCTTCACAGTTCTGCAAAGTTCAGTTTTTTTTTAAACTGGAAGAGCCACACCACTGGGTTCTTGTATTAGATATCATTCTGATATCTCTATCTGGAGGTAGGGAGTAGCGTCCCTAGAACTGCATTTAGCTCTTGTTCAATGTCATGTTGACCCCAACCTAAAGAAGGAGAAAAATGATATTTGTGCTCACACATTAAGCTGGCAGGGTGAGTTAAAATCATCTGAAGGGCACGAGGTAGGGAAGGATGGGTGGGTTTTGCAATACTACCTCTGCTGCGCTGCATTCACACAACCACTTTACTGGCCCACTTTACTAGCCAGGGCATAGCATGCAAAGCTTGATTTGTAAAGGTCTAAAATATCAAACTCATACATACGTGCAACCTTTACCTTTATTGAAGTCTCACATTAATACAAATGCCATGATTGTTCTCCACTGATTTAATAATGGACCTCTTCTGTCAGGCTGTAACTCAAAATTGGGTGCAAATTTTAGGGACCCATTTGGGGCACTGCACTGACGGCCTTTTACAGTCACAAGTCCTCAATCACTGTCTTCTTACGTTGTTTGGGGTGTGGTAAATGTTTTTTTAAGCTAAGTTTCTCAATACGCATATTGGGGAGTTCAACCTACTGAATATTGTAATGTTCCCTTCTAAATAAAAATAAACCTGATATTGTCTTTAAGAGACACACTCTTACCTATGATAACTGAGGAAGCTTCTGCTCTATAGAACTTTTGCCATTCTCCTACGAAGAGCCAATTTGGTTGGTTGGTCTTCTTGTTTGTTTTGTTGTAATTAATCTCCCTTCTCCTGACTGTTGCTTTTATACTGAAGCTATGAAGCTGAGAGGGAAGGGACAGAACATTTTGGCTTGAGATCAATGGCTGCCAAGTCTTGTTTTCCCTGACACCGAGCTCATCATTGCGTAAGGATAAAGGAGATGCCTTGCCTTCTTTGAGCATCTGCTTCAGAGAGCTGTGATAAGAGTGATGGGGTGTGTGTCTTTTTTTAAAAACAGATTTGTATTTGCTTTAATATGCAACAACAATAACAACAAAGGAGAAAAACAAAACCAGTAAAAAGGAAAAGGAAAAAAAGAGAAAGAAAACCAATATTTTCTTGGATATATAGAAGGCAGCTCCATGCCCAAAGGCTATATTTAAGCTTTACGGTGGTGTGTAATGTTGCTCAGGTTTTCCATTACATCACTAGAGAAACAATTCCTAAACAAAGAGTGAACATCTATCATCACCCCAACATCTTAACTCCGAAGTACTCCCCTCTTTCCATTATAACAGAATCATCTTTGCTACATCATGCTCAAGAAATTAACAGTTCTTCATATACGGTATTTATATGTTCCAAGAATACAAGGGTGACTTGGTTGCAAGATCTGTCACCTCATTGATCACCATTGTAGCTTTGGCTGAACTGGTAAGATGGGTGAGTGTCCTCTTCCTCCTTCGCTGCTCCATGTGCCTCCCTCCTGATGATCTGCCCTCAGTGGAAGAGGACAGTCATCCCAAGAAACCAGTGCATTGTTCTTTATTCCGGAGTACACTTCCCCTGCGAGAACCTCCCATAAGGTAAAGTTCCACAGGGATACAATTCAACATCGCATTGACGTTTTTAAACCTCGTTCCTTCTCCCAAGCCCACATTAACTAACTGATGGGTATTAAACTAGAAAATGCAATAAGCTCATGTCATATGTGAGACATGAGAAGAAGGATGGTTGGTATTTTGTGGCTCCTCAGACTGTTCAGAAAAAGATCATATAGCCAGGGCTGAGGAAACATTTATTTTGCTTTTGAATTTTTGTTTTAATAAACTGCTATTGAATACTGCTTTTCTGCGGATTCCAGCACTCAAATGGCTGCAGTAATAAAGCATGCAAAGTAGAAAGCTGAACAAAGTTAATAAGATATGAACATTCTTCTGGTTATTGTTTATGAAATTTGCATGCTGCTAAATCTTTGCAGACTCCTGGCTGCTTACAGCAGCATGCCAAAATACAATACAATGCCAAAGACCAAAAATGGCAATTACTGTGAAAAAACATCCAAATGCCGATAACAAAACAAAAAAAAAATCATTCCCCAGTGGAGAAGTTTGGTCTTCAGTAATTTCTGGGATGCCATTTCCAAGGAAGCCAGATTAATTCTAGACGAATTAAAAGCTCGGTGAACAAGATGCATTTTTTCCACTTTTCTGAATAGCGGAAACCAAATGCATCTCCTTAGCCTGGGAGTGTGTTCTGTAGCCTGGGAGCCATAGTGGAGAAGGCTGTAAGCTGCATACACAATAGCTTTGCTTCTGGCAATGGGGGTACCTTCAAAAGGGCCTCACCTGCTCATCTAAGGAACCAGGCAAGTTCATAGCAAGAGGCACAGTCCTACAGTTAATCAGCTTCTAAGCCGTTTAGGGAAGGTCAACACTGGCACCTTAAATTGTTCCAATAGAACTGAATATCTGTAGCTCAGGGTTGAACTGCGGAGTCCTTGGTGCTCTCTGAGCTTGGCTGTTGGCTTGCAGACCTTTCATGATCTGACTAGGGAACATCATCAGTGCGAGGGAGTGTGGGGTTGGCTCCCTGTTTACACAGCAGCTTCCCCTGCCAGTGTTGGTGGGGGTGTGGTTTTCTCCTTGGCAGTTTCTTGATTAGGGTATTGTTTTCTGCTGGTTTGATTGTTTGTCTGGTATTAATCAATCTGGTATTAAGATGTGCTCTGGTCTTTTTGTTTCCCTCTTAGCTTTCTTATTGTCTCTTTTGAATGGTGTATAAATGTGGTTTATCTGTATGTGTCTATTGCTGGCTGATTTGTCTGAATGCCAAGCTTCCAGGAATTCACAATTAATTTGAAGGCCTTGGAAAAGATATTCAAACGCCTTAATGTGTCTATACCTACAAAGATCAGAATCATGCAAGCCATGGTGTTCCCTGTGACACTCTATGGAAGTGAAAGTTGGACTTTGAAGAAGCAGGTTAGGAAGAATATTGATGCCTTTGAACTTTGGTGTTGGAGAAGACTCTTGAGAATACCGTGGATGGCCAAGAAAACAACCCGATGTATCATCAAACAAAACAATCCAGAGTTCTCACTCAAAGCACAGAGGACCAGGCTCAAATTATCCTACTTCGGACACCTTATGTGAAGACCTGGCAGCTCTCTGGAGAAGGCTCTGATGCTGGGAAAGGTGGAAGGAAAGAGAAGAAGAGGACGACCAGCAGCAAGGGGGAGGGACTCAGTTACGGTGGGGATGAGTATACCGTTGGGAGACCTGAAGGACCAGGTTAGGAACAGACTGTCATGGAGAAAATCTATCTATGTGGTTGCTAAGAGTTGAAAATGACTTAATGGCACATAATCAATCAGATCATTTGGCAACCAGTGCAGATCTTTCATTAAAGGCCACAGATTTACTTGCTTATTTATTTATTTATGAAATTCATAAATTGCTTTGATTGCCCAGGAATTTCAGCGGTATGCAAAGGAGCAACAGCACCCCAAGTGAATACAATTCAATTTCTGTACTTTGCAGGGGTCTGCACTCTGGCTGCTGCATATTGCATTAATGGAGGTATCTGGACACTTTTATTTTTATTTATGTTTCAAATTTAGTCACCATCCATCTCACTCACAGAGCACTCTGGGCAGCTTACGATAAAAACAAGAATAAATACTAGTTAAAAATACAGTAAAAGTATTTTCATGGTGAAGCACACGATAGTAGTAAAGATGGCTGGCATCCAAGATGGGGATAATGTTTGCTAACTCCAGGCAGCTCAGGTACTGTTGCACTAGCCATAATTGTGCAAAAACACTCCTTGCTACCGTTGCCGCTTGCAAATCCAGTGACAGCCAGGGATCCCTAAGCACAGGTTTCACTTCAATCCAAGAACCCAGGTTTCTCCTTATAAACAGGACCTTGTCTGGATTTAATTTCAGCTTTTTCTTCCTCATCCATTCTGTTATGGAGATTAAACAATGTTCCATCTAATTTACTCCTTGGTCTGTAAAGCACACAACAGAGAGCTCTCCAGGTGGGGAATAGATGCACCAGCTGAACTTGGCAACTGGAAGTGGTTGATGATTGTTGTTGGTTTATTTCTGTTAATTGCTGCAAAGTTTCGAAAATTCTTGATAAACAGGTTGGGGCTAGGTGGAAATGTGGAAAAAGCCACACTGACATATTTTGTCAGGTCTACCTGGTCTTGTCCAGTTATAGCCTGGTTTTGGTTTCAAATTGCTACTTATATCAATACAATTTTGGAAAGAAATATGATAGTGAAGGATCTCAATGAGATTTTGATTGATTGATTACATGCCATCAAGTCATTTTTGACTCCTAGTGAATACAAAAATAGATTTTCTCTAGGACCTCAATGGGAAGTTCTACTATATTCCTAAAATATGGAATGGGTCATCTCATCAAGAGCTTTGTGGCATTGCAAAAAGGATAATTTTATGTAATTGGAAAGAAGCTTTCCCTCCTGATTTTAAGGAATGGATCCAGGATATGAGTCTGTGATCTAAAAATGAGAAGATGATGCAATATGTTGCCACATGATTTTGATTTAATTATAAACTTAAGGATTGAAGTAATGTTATGGTAATCTGTTTTCTGTTAATTTTTTTGTCATGTTTAGTTTATCTTGATCACTATCATACATGTAAGTTTGGTTTTTTTCACTGTATAATCAGTATTTTTCTTCTCTGTGATGGAGGGGTTTCTTTATATTTCACTCTTTTAAAATAGTAACAAGCATAATAAACATTTGTTCATTCCGAACACCAATAATTGCACAGATATTTTCTTACTATTTTTCCTCTTAAATGTATTGTATGTTAGACTATTAGTAACGCTATCAATATCTGCAATTTGCTGTTTCAGTGGTTAGGTTGCATGAGTGGGAGTGTGTGTGTGTGTATGTGTGTGTATGTATCTATGTATCTACAGGTAGTCCTCACTTAACAACCATTTATTTAGTGATAGTTCAGACTTACAATGGTGTTGAAACAAACCACTTACAACCGGTTCCCATACTTATGACCGTCGCAGTGTCCCCGCAGTCACATGATCATGATTTGGGCACTTGGCAATCAGTTCGTAGTTATGACCATCGCAGCATCCCGTGGTCATGTGATTGACATTTTTGACCTTCCCGGCTGGCTTCTGGGAAACAAAATCAATGGGGAATTGGGTGATTCACTTAACAACCATGTGGTTCACTTAATGCCCTCAGCGATTTGCTTAATGATGCCACAAAAAAGGTTGTAAAATCAGGTCAGATTCACTTAATTCTGAATTACTCAGATTCACTTAATTCTTCACTTAGCATCTGAAATTCTGGTCCCAATTGTGGTCGTTAAGCGAGGACTACCTCTTTGTATCTAGGTATCTACGTATTTGATTGGCACTCAACTTTAGGTAACATTGTCCACAGCAAGCACCAGGACCTTGTAATCTTGGCTGATCTTTAAAAAAATAAAAAGTGGGGTAAGACCTGGTTAATATTTGGATGGGAGACAACCAGAAAATATCAGAGTGGAAGTCAGAAAAGCATCCAGAAAGTAGCAAAAATTTTCTTAAACAACGTGCATGAAACTGTCCATGCGGTCATCAAGAGTTGAGCTCAGCTTGAAGAAACTTTCCTTTTTACAGCAGGTTGCATTAAATCCAATACTTCACTTTAATACTTAAAGTGAAACTTCCTTCAGCTCAAGGGCCACACTAGTCTTGACCATCCCCCACCCCCAAGTGTTGCATTCTAAAGGTGGGCAACATAAGAGCTAGGATCTATCTGTGGAAGGACTACAGATAGCCCTACATGGCATGGGACCAAGTTACTTGAGGGACCGCCTCTCCCTGAGTTCAGCTGTCCACCCTACCAGATCCAGGAGAGAAGACATGTTGTGGGTTCTGATGCCTAGGGAGCTATATTTGGTGAGCCCTGGGTGGTGGGCCTTTTCTGCTGTGGTGCCCACACTGTGGAATCTTCTTCTCCCTGAGGTGAGGTTGGCCTCATCACCATTGATCTTCTGGAGGTCCCTTAAGACCTCGTTGTAGGCTTGGGGACCCCAGGGGATGGGTGATCTAGTGAGGTGGCTCCGTTATTTTTAACATCCCTTTGTCTATTATTCTCTGTTTTAGTTGGGTTTTATATATTTCTTATACTTTTTAAATATATCTGTTGACTGTTTTTTAACCCTGTTGTATACCACCTAGAGTCACTTGGAAAAGTGAGATGGGCGGCTAATGAATTGATTGAATGAATGAATGAATGAATGAATGAATGAATGAATGAATGATCCCATCTCCCAAACTCTGCCAGAATGCAAGACAGGACTTAAAGTTTTGGCCCCTGACACTTGAGGCTTTGTGAAGTACTGCAGCGGTATAAGCTTCTGACCACACTGTTTCTATCCCTAGTTCAAAGCCATCTCAGAGAGTTTTCTTCTTTTCATTTTAGATCCTGAGAGCCATCATCAACAGTAGGAATGGAAACCATTTTTCCTAATATTCACTATAGTTTATTTCAGTTTAAAAAAATCCATCTTAAATATTAAGGTGTAAATATAAAAGGGTTTTGTCGTTCAAAGCCACAATTTACTAGTCACTGAAAAGATGCCCCCAAATTATAGAACAAGATATGGCCCAGAGTCTCTCCTTTGGGGGAGATGGACGGTGACAAAATTCAATAAATAAACAAACAAACAAATAAACAAATAAACAAATAAATGGTGCCCTGACACAGGCTAATGTGACATGAGAAAGGGAATTAATGGGATGCCCAGATGAAATTTGGGTGCAATCTGTGTGGGATTTCAGATGTGGGATTTCAGATGTGGGTCGCAGTGGGGCGTGGGTGATATCATCAAGCCAATTTCAGATCAAGACTCACATCCATTTCTGCTGCATGAGCATGATTTCCCTATGGGAATGGCGATACAGTGGAATCGGGCCGGGGTGTGTCCGCTTGACGAGGTTTTAAATGGAAAATGCACGTGCAAGATGATCTAGGTTGGCCAAGAGATTTAAATGTCTCCAGGCTACTCAGCATCAATGTGTGGGCTGGGAAAAGAACTTTTTGTATCCCCAAACAACAAATCTAGAGTTTATATTTGGTTGCCAAGCAAATGAGAAACAGAAAATGGAGCTCTTGGGGTGGTGGTGGGGGGAGGAGTAAACAGATGGAATGGATGGATCATTTTTAATTTCTTTTCTGGATCCAATACTCCTTCCTTCAGCAGCACATTAGCATCACAGTATCTTTTACCTCTTCGGGGAGAGACTAGCAACATCCTAAGTGCAGTGGGAATGTCACTGTTTTAACGTGAGGGGTCAACAATGTCCCATTTT